>NC_073745.1:14669081-14977243 GCF_029784135.1 Toxorhynchites rutilus septentrionalis | reverse complement strand
AGCCTACGGCCGAAAGTCTCTATGATAGAATTAAAAAAAAAATACAATTTGAAAAAAAAATTTTTTTTCACATTTCAAATATGACTTATTTCAAGCAAAAATGTAACCTTTCAACGTTAAAGTGAAAATTAAGTGGCTTGTATATGTACAGTGGGGTAAAAATCATGATTTTTGAAGATTATGCTTGATTTTTTACTAGGAATTGTTTATATCGATATAGCAGCGAAATTAAGAAAAATAGAAGTTGGGTGTCAAAGCTCAAATTGTAGACCGGTTAGAGAATTTTAATAAAATTGATAGAAACAATCAAGTTTAATATGAATTTTCAGAATAAAATTTATAATAACATGTTACAAATTACTAACTTTAAAGTTTTCACTTCCGAAACGTTATTTAAATCAACTAATTTAGATGTTCCACTACTATATCTTATACTAAATTTTCTCATTTTTCAAATGGAAGCAACAGACTCGTCTTCCGTAGCGTACTTTTTAATGCGTACGTACGTAGCGTACGTTTTAATCTCTCATTGTTGAAATTCAAACATATGCGTAGAAGGATTTTTTTCAACAAACATGATCGTCTATCACCCCCTGAGAGGTTCTGGATAAATTTAGTTTTTTCATGCGAAAAAGGTGTTTTCTGACTTCAAGGGGATGAATCAAAAATTAAATTCTTCTTTTATATGTTATATTTTTTATATTTATTCGATTATATACAGTGAAAAGTAATCGAAGACTGTATATAATCGAGTCCGTCCTGTATTTGAGTTATTGATGAACATTTTTTTTGGAAATATTTCGCGTAACATCGTAGTGTGATGCACTTTCAATATTTTTTTTCATTTTTTTACCTCGAAGCTATTGAGAATGGCGTGCAAAAACCTAAAAAGGACGTTTTTCATCATAGATCCTATGGTGAACCACATACATCTTCAAAAATTTCCGAAATTTCTTAATTGGTACGCCATACACTATTTTTCATAGAACTGGTGATTTGGTGGAGGAGAGACACTTTTTAGTTCCTCACTCAGCCGGGCTCTTTGGTTTTCTCTCTGGAATTGTTGCAATACAAGGGCAATTTACCTAGATAAAAATCGCCCATACATCATAAAAAGGACATATTCAGGAGAAACTATAAAATATTATTTTGACGTAGGATTACGTCTTTCGGAAACATATTAAGGTACAAATTGAAAATCGAAAATCGAGCACATCTTGAAAATTTTCCAATTTCAAACGCTTATTGCTCAGTCATTACTTGATGGATTGATGAAATTTTTGCGTCAATAGATTTCGGCACTCCATAATAATTTTTTGTATTGAAGAAAATTATATATGTCATGAAACTAACTATCGGACAATTGAAAAACCTCAACCCCTATCTTAACGGAAATACCCACTTCTGATTGGTCGAAATTGACGACACATGCGGCGGGTCCATAACAGAAACATCAAAACCAAGCTGCCTGGGGGAAATCGGCATTGCAAATACATGGAACTTTTGTTCCTACCGCAATGTGATTAAAACGAAATCATTATCAAAGAAAAATCAACCAATAGCCTAACATAATCCTACGTCAACTATGCGGTCGTGTCTCGGACACAACCCTCCTGTGACTTTTTTCTTTTAAATAAAACTTTTATTTTTGTGAATCGCCTTCACTTAGAGGAACCTTCGAATAAGATTCATTAACACATGGTACCGGGCACAAAGAAATGCTTTTAATGAATATGAGCACAAATATTTCTAACTACAGAAAAACTTAGATGTCAAAGTTGTCGTCTTGAATCCACGCCAGCTGGATTGTGAGCCTATGATTCTAACTTCTCAGCAATTATTCCGTTAAACGAATAGTTTATCATGCTTTCAAATCTCTACAGATATATTGCTGAGTTCAACAGTTCAATAGTTATGAAAAACCAACTCAATCCATCAAACCAGAATCATAATTTGCCCATCGAGCAAACCAATATGCTGGTCCGAAACACGTCTTCCAAAAAGTCGCTTCTACGGCAGCTCAAAAGTGTCATGCACTGGACAACATAAATATTCAACAGAGAACATATGTTCGCTCGATTGACTGCATTCACTTCGTTACTCCGTTGGGTGTTTTTCCCTGTTACCTTGTGCGCATCGTTCGCCCAGTTCTCCGGGGCTCGTTAGAAAATCAAGAACTACTCCAGTTCCAAATGCTAGCCGGCGGCCAAACTGATCGGAGAGACCCAACAAGCACCAACACAAGCTCGAACGAGAAAGAGACAACCGTAGTTGCGAGGTTGAAATCTCGTTAACGCGTTCTCAACGCTCTCATCGGGCTCTCGACGAGGTTCCCTGGGAGTTGGATCTACCGAACGCCTACTCAGGGGTTTGGAGGCGGGTATGCTTCGACGTGATGCTCATATTTTTGCACGCGTTTTGTGCCACCGAGACGACGACCATAACGAGATGATGATGACGGTGGCGGTGGCGGCTGCGATGATAGAGCAGTTGGGAATGATGGTGATGACGATGATGACGGCGATCAAATTCTGTAGGGCGCTTAACCCTCTGCGGAGCTTGGGTTGATGTTTGGTGCGAATTCCGGCTCCAACTCTCTCAACTCGTTAGAGCGGGGCAGTATTTTATAGGAAACGATTTAATGCATTCGAAGTGTTCATAACTGACTGAACCCGATGAGGCGCGCGATCGATTGGGGGCCCAGGTTGAGGGAGGACTTTTGCGAAGCAGCGAAAAAGCGCATTATAATAACAATAATATTTTAGCATGTGATACTAGCGAAAGATTCCATTCTATTCATATTATATTGAGTGCTAGAACTATGCTTCAAGCACTGCTGGAGCTTCAAATCGATCTGTTGCTGATGGTCGTTTGTTATGCGCACACAAACAGTCACACACAAACGTGCATACCGCTTCTCGGCTAGAAGTCCACATAACGAGCGTTTCCCGTCTGTCTGTTCAGTTCTCCTTGATTGCTGGTGCTGCTGCTTTTGCTTTTTTTTTATGTAACGAACGAACGTCAGAGCGGTTGTCTTCTGCGCTGCGATCACCGCCATGTCTCGTCTAGCGAGCGCTGGGAATGCATACTAATCGTTATCATAAATTTTATGCAAATGTTTCTAGCAGCAATTGAAGCGCCCTCAACGGGCTCGAATCAATACGGGTGTTGTAAATATTTTCCGCCAATAACGAGAACTTGCCTTATGAATATGATCGTCGACAGTACTTGGGCAAAAAAGTATGTTGGGGAAAATATCGGATTACCGCGGCGATAGCTTCTTGACAACCGCTCCGAGGCAGCACTCGTCGGAAGGGATGGGTATTTCATTTTATGAAT
Source organism: Toxorhynchites rutilus septentrionalis (assembly GCF_029784135.1). NCBI lineage: Eukaryota > Metazoa > Arthropoda > Insecta > Diptera > Culicidae > Toxorhynchites > Toxorhynchites rutilus. Next base: position 14,973,904 of record NC_073745.1, on the reverse strand, counting down.
AAAAATATATTGTATATTAATAACAAGGTATGCAGTTATGTATGGAGATGTAAAATGGAATTCGTGGGATGGATGACCTGTTAAATATTCATTTTTGGTGTTCGATTCGGTTCTTGTTTCTAGGGGACTTTAACCCAAAGGTCATTCGTCCCTGTCATTTATGGTGTATCCAAAAGCTTTGCGTTTATGCAAGGTATATCATGATGCACTATTGATATGCTCCTTCGAACGAACGACAGATGCTGATGTCAACTGGAACGAATGCAAATAGTGCATAGAAACCTAAAAACACGCGCTAATCAATACGTTATCTTGATATTCCTGCTGTCTGAGTTGTAATCTTCCATTGCTTTGTAAATAAATTTCAAAAACAATAAATTTATTCTCAAATATTCTGCTCTGCACAATTTCTGCTAAAGAATCAATTTTAAAGAAAATTCAATTTGTCAACTGAGCTTTGCTCACTGCGTCAAATGATAGGGACAAAAGTAGATCTCAGAACAGTATGGTAAGCGGCTTCAATGAAAGAGCGGTTATTCAATTGAATGGAACGGATGTAGTAAGAAGAGATTGAATCAGCTCATGAACCCGCGATGTTAGTTTGAATGACCACCCCTTTATCACGAAATGTACGGCTCAACTTGGATTCTTTATAATGTCATCTCCTTCTATTGTTGAACCATACGTACCTAACATTAAAAACTTTAGTAAAATTTAACAGGTGGAGAAAAACGGTAGCATGAACACATCAAACACTTTGATTGTCAGAAAATGTGAGTTTTTCGCTCGGTTTCAAAGTTTTTTACGTTGATTGAACAAACTTTTCGTGTATTGTGCAGTAAATTTCAATTTGATGCAGCGAAACTTCAGGTGTGATAGCAATAAATGAAATTAATTGCATTTTAATTTTTGCATGTTGTGTGGGGTGAATTGCTCCTACAGGTTTGACGCTTTTCTCTGGTCTAATTGATTCTAGATGTCACTGAAATACAAAATAAAGGATGGGCAGACAACGTTGGAAGAAGTAGGAGCTTGAAAGAGCAACGCAAGGACGGATTTTCTTTGACCAAGCATCGAAAGTGTTTGAAAATGCTCGAACAACAGTGAGAGATCCATGAAAAATTCGAAATTGTCTCAATGCAATTTCTTTGGTCAGTAATCAGGCCAAGACACCTGGTATCGATCCCATAACATTGTTACTGATTGTAATATTATCTTGTATTACTTTACATAAACATAAGTTTGGTTTTTTCGATGGAACACACACTGGACCAAATTGTTTCGCAATCATTATTTTTAATTATTTCTTATTTTTTTAAAAATAAAACATACACATTTTTCTACACTTCATTCTCTGACCAAAATTTTTGAAGTTTTATAGTTTTTAAATGATTTTTTTCAACTTTTTTCGAAAAAAATAACTCAAAATCTATTAGACCAATAAAATTTAGGTTGAAGGTTTGGAACTTATTAAAGTTTTCATAAAAATTAAAAGAAAATTGAAAAAAATTGATTGGAAAAATATTACTTTGAAAATTAAAATTCTTTTTCCTCAACACAATAAATTTAAAAAAAATTCTAAACAAAAATTGTACAGAACCTTTTTCATGTACGACTTTATAACGTTATACAATATATCATTGGACGAGGATTTCCAGACGTACAAAAACAAATAGTGGCCATAGTGAATAATTCAACTAGTCAAGTAGTGGGCTATAAATCATTCGTTTTGCTACCCAAAATGAATCAATATGAACGGATTTAGTTACATAAAGGATCGTAAATTATTGGTAAAATATTCTTCATATGATCTTACCCAGGTTACCGAAATTAATTTGAGAATGTTGAAAAATATTTTTCTTTGTATGAGTTTATTCGCAGAAGTAACATGATAACAAAGTACAAAATGTGCAATAAATATGTTGTCGTCAGTGACCTCATTTTGCTGAGAGCTTTTCGTTCAGACTTTGTGACTGAAAAAACTTGGTAAAGCTGATCCTGAGCCTCCTTTCTAGTAAGATTACCAAAACTACAGATTAATATTTATTTCTGCAGCCGATATTCACGGACTTTTAAATCAACGAAGAGTTGTTACAGATTACTATTTTGTTGGGTTTCACTTTAGATTTTGAGTTCATTGATTTATTTATTTTACGTTCTAATGTTTCAATGATTATACTGTTTATGTTTTTTTTTTCAAATACAATGTGTGTACCTCACCTATTTTATGCATCAGTTAAATCACCACCTCATTTTTTAATATTCAGCTATATGACAATCATAGCGTGTCATCCCCTTTTGGTATTACAAGTCCTGTTTCCTCTGATTCCAGCCATACGAATCATATGTAATCGTGAATGCTTGTGAAAACTATTTGGAAAATGAAAGATGAGAAAATTTTGATCAATCGCCTTATAGCCCAGAGATTGTCTCTTCCGACTAATATTTCCTCGATTCAGAACGCTTGAAAAGGAATACATTTTACTCCTGAACAGGGTAAAGAAAATTGGCTGGATTCACTCTTGGCTTCAAAATATGAACGCTTCTTTCGCGGTGGAGTCTCTTAGTTGCCAGAAAGATGGGAAAAAGTAGTGGCTAGCGATAGACAATTTTTCGAAAAATGTATTTATTCAATATATTATTTCATACAAATGTGTTTTTCATGCGAAAAAACGGACCGAATCAAATTTCATAAATAATATGATGAAATTACAAGAAACTTATTGTGTTACTCTATTTATTTGGAATGCTCCTGAAGTAATGTATTTTCAATTAGCTCTGTCTAGCAGCTGAGATTTGCTCATGAAATATAACAAATGAGTACTCATACTCACTTATCGATAAAAAGGGTAAATATTGTCACAAGAAAACAAGCGGTTTTGTTTTCTAGGTTTATTTTAGTATATAATTTTGGGATGTTTTGTTCGAATTATTAATCAATAGCAAAACAAAGGTGAAAATAGGTTTTGACATCGAATCGTTCAAATTATTCGTTCCGAATTAATTTTGCTGTTTGGCTTCGTATTTTCCTTGGAAATTGAAGAGAAGTTTCAGTTCGTTGAACATCTCATAGATTCTAGTGAGAGCCACCTTATTGCAAACGAACTCAATGTTTTCAATGGTTTGAGCTCCAATCATTCCTCAATTGAATTGAACTCGTTCGTTTTCTATGAGCTGTGCAAAAGATAACTATCTATCAATTCTCCTTATCAATGTCTGTCAATAAATATCCAATGAAAAGAGTAATTTAAGTAAAGGGGAAAGTCAGGAAAGAGGGACAGGGTAGGAAAGACGGACAACCCTGTATAATTGATAAATTCAATTTTTATTTTTAATGATGTACAAACTCGCAATACAGTGTATTAATACGTTTGACACTTACTGTGTACACCTAGTTGGCTTTCTGTCGAAATTGCAAATAAAAACAAAAAAAAAATATATACAGAGAAGCTCGATGCTAATTTTCGTCTGCAGAAAATAAGGTTCTCATTGGGTAATTTTTTGAGGTCGTGAATTTTTCACCATCACTTTTCCAGTTTGTCGAATCAGCGGTGAAGTTCCTCATTTTTACTCCAGAAATATTGACGAAAATTAGAATCAAGTCGGGTAAGACAGACACTCCACCGACAAAAGACAAACATTTAGTTTTGGAAACAGTTTGATTATATCCTCCTTCTTTTATTGACAGATGTCCACTAACTACGTTTGTAAGTGCAAACACATATCATGGACGAATCAGCAGAGCGGTTTTTAAAACGTAATCCGAATTTGTCATTCTGAATGCCGGAAGCTATTTTAGACTTTTTGTTAGATCTTTTTTAAGGCGTTCCCAGAACATCAGCTCCCACAACTCAAAAAATACGCTTCGTCCACAAAAGAATGTTCGGATTGTCAGAATCCCTAACCTGGTCGGCTGGCTCATAAATGTAGAGCACAATGCGTTTTCCTGAAACGAACTGCGAACGCTCGAGCGGTCTTAGGCTTTTTCTTTCAATTTATTAACGGAAAACACGACCGTTCTTCACTGTGTCTAGATACTAACTGTTTTATTTTCTATCTTAAAAAATTACATACAAGTTTTTCTTGCATCTATTACCTCTTCGTTATACTTCGAAGTATAATAAAAGAAAAACGAACTTGCGATAACTTCGCCACTATCGTGAAATCATACCCTATCTCTTGTTTTTAGAATACAATAAACAAAACGAACTTGCGATAAGCTCTCCGCTATCGTAATACCAAAGCATAGGCAAAAATTACTATCTTAAAACTAGACATATGATTCACACGATCCACAAACAAGGATCGTCAAGAGAGATGTATTTATTAATTCGGGATCTACCCGAGCCTATCATAAAATGTATTCTATGATTCACACGATCCGCACAAAGGATTGTGCGATAAAGATATGTTTCACCATATGGAATTCACCATTCACCTCGATCGGTCCCTATCACAAACATGGGTAAACAAATCCGTCTCTTGTTATGAGGTCGCTGCAGAACTAGATCGAAGTTACAGAAATTCATCAAAAAATTAGTGAGCAATTAGGGCTCGAAATGGACAATTTTCGTGAAGTGATCCATGTTCAGTTTTATTAATTTATACTCCCAATATGATCCCGAAGTACGTAAACCTGCATCAAAGCATGGCTATGGTATCCTCAATCAATAATTCAATCAGATCTTCTCAATCCTTACAACAAGAACTTTCGAAAGCTGAGGATTTCAAAAAATACATTCCCAGACAAAATTATATGAAAATATGCGAAACTTCGATCGATTATCGATATGGTTTAAATGAAACGCACATTATTTTGTTTTTACTTTTTACTTAAATTCTTTGAAAATGGTGTACGAATTGTATATAGGAAAGCAGCCCGAAAACCATTGATTGCATAGAAATTTAAAGAAATAACTTTGACGGTTATAATAAGGATTTGTGTATTTCAATATTTTCACCCTTTGCGTTCGTATTAAATTTGGACATGACACGCAATTATTCTTACTTGATACTTATGCTTATTAAAAACTCATTATATGCTGTATATAACTTGTGATATAATGAAAGATGAACAAGATTCTTTCTTTGTTATCTTCAGATAAATATTTACTAAACAATGTGTTTTAATGTGTTGTTTTCGTATTAATTTCATATAGAAATTTTGTGATATTTTTCTCAGGTCCCAAAATGCACTTCTGATTTTCGCATGTATCACAAAAGTATTTAGTAAACGATTAGTATACTTTCTTGTTGTGGTAGCTCAGAGCAGACAAAAGACCGCAAAGGGTTAATACTACTAGTATCTCCGAATTAGTAAATGATAACTTCTCTTATATATAATAAGAAATAGTTTTCATAATAATTTTATGAATACAATCCAGGTTATTTGGAAGGTACGAGGCATCTAGAGATTATCGAGAAGCAGTCACCAGTAATGAAGGGAAGTACAGTTGATTCAATTTCTTTGATTATGGTATGGATTTCTATAAACAGATTATTAAGATCGCATAGCTCACACGCTCGCCAGAATTTATCCGAATTCAAAAAGGCAATCAGCGGCCATTTGCAAGGTCTAATACCCTGCGGTAACCCCGAACATAATTTTATCATCATTCGAACGCGTGACATAGGCCATAAGAGAGACATATTTCGAGGCGAAGCGAATCTGAAGGCGAAAAGAAAATATCTTAACAAGATATGGCTGATTCAACCGCGATACCTTTCACACGCTACCATTCCTCAGGCGCTCACGGTGCGGCTCCCCGGAGGTACCCAAACGGCAAGCATCGGTATGCCCGGCGCGGACCTTGCGCCCATATGTGTGCGCTTTGTGCGGGGAAAAAGATAGATTAGTATCGCTACGCTTTGAAGTTCATCCCCGGGGATCCTCGCAGTCAAAGGAAGGAACTTGAGCTGCCCGATTGAGTGCGGGAGTTAAAATTGTCAAGTTTTCTACCGGATTTGTATGCAATTGGTCTGCGGATTGGTGCTGCGAAGCTATAAAACTATAAATGAAATATATAAATAAATTATTGCTGACTGTCATATTTATAGATTGTTTGTTCAGGGCCGCTCTTTCGGTTGCCACAGCAGACCATTCGGATCGAGGCACGCACGATCTGTCCGTCCGTGGGGAAGATCAACTCGCATGGATTCTCAAGAGCAGCTCTCGTTTGTGCCAATTGCGGGAACGTCAGATTCAGCGCTGCCGTCGGTGGAAATAAACGAGAATCACTCAGCACTCAAGTGGAGTCAGAGTCTGGGCCCCGGTCAGCAACTGTCGAGTGGAGGCTCGGAGTGAAGTGAAGACCTGGTCTGCCCTTATAATTAAGTAACAGAAACTCGTTTTTATGGCCGTAAGAAACGGTGAATTATTTCGTGTGTGTTAACAAGGTATCGCCTATCCGAGGCTGTGCGTATGAGAGAAGGCAAGAAGCACTGGTTTGCGAATGCTTCGTTGAAAGGGGCACTGATTTTGATGATTTTCGGTTTGTAAAAACAATATAACCTACAGAGGTTTCTTGTTCTTGTAAATATCAATTGTTTTTTTTTTCAGATGTTGCCTACAGCTCCGCGAATATTCTTCTCCATCCTTCTAATCAGCAATTATCGGTACCGTTCTCACCCGTCGTTCACTAACGAGAAACAATCAACTCATCCTCCGCTCGTCATTGATCTATCACTCCGTTCGGCTCATAAATCTCAATTTCCCACCGATATGTGACACCTTTATTGTGAATTAACCACATGATCGAAGCGCTTACCCACTGCAGACTAGTCGATCAATATCCAGCCAATAAATTACTCAAGGCAGTCGCAACCCGTTTGGTTACCCTCGTATGAGTGAAGGCACAATCGCGATCGAATCTACGATCACTCATCATGACCATCAGAAATGCGCGACTCAGTCCACCAAACGCAAACAATTCTAAAGCCTCACCGCCGCACCTTTGCCGTTTCCGAACACGGCGAACGCGATTCTGATTGATTTTTACTGCATGGCGAGCAAACACGCTCATAAAGATCCTTATATGTTAATAAAAATGATGACATTTTCATCCATCAGAAGTCTGAGCCTTTGAGCACAATCAATTAAAAAGCGAGCACTGAGCGAGGAGGAAAGCGAAGAGTCGGTCGAAATGATGACAGGAGGCGCGAGCAGACCTCCGCTTCTGGGCAGCGTCTTGAAAGTCCGCCAGATGTGTCTGTTCTGTTCAGCCAGCCGTGTCCAGCCGGGGTTTGATGATGATCGGCTTTGACGACTACCAGTCAGGAGGCTCGAAGGCCATGGCTACGGCTGATCGGAATACAATGGGTGGAAAGCGAAATCAGAAATCGATTTCAATCATATTCCGCTGGTGGTGGCGATGCTTGGTGCGATCCCGACTTGATCTCGTGTTCGATCGTGGACTCGTGGAAACTTGACAGAACGTCAAACTAGCCCATCAGCCTACGGGGTGTTGGAGGGTTCGATGTCTGATACTTGGTTTATTGCGACCATGCGAAAACGGATTATTCCGGATTTTTTTCCGTCCATTTTTCGATAAAAACATGCAATCCAAAATGTTTCTTTAACCCTTTGCGGTCGTATTAAATTTGCGCATGGGTGTCGTACTGGTCGGAATTATTTTTCCTCGAAAAGCAGTGATACATGCAAAATTATGAAAAATAAACATTTTTTTGTGAACTATATACAGGGTGGGCCATTTAAAGTGGAAGGATTTGTTTTTGCAATAGCAAAGTAAAGAAGTGGAATTTAAAATTTTTTTTTTGAAATTCATTTATTTTGGTCCAAGGAGATTTGTTCTAACTACTTTTTGATTATGATATCTCGTAAATGACCGCCTCTGGCCTTCCCCGCAAAATGTGCCCTTTTTTCGGCATTTTCCATCACTTTGCCCAACGTTTCGGCCGATATGGCAGCAATTTCTTGTCGGATATTGTCTTTCAGCGCAGCCAGGGTCCTTGGTTTACCAGTGTATACCTTGGATTTTAAATATCCCCATAAAAAAAAGTCAGGAGGCGTCAAATCAGGTGATCTCGGTGGCCAGTCATAATCGCCGTTTTTCGATATTAATCTTCCGGGGAACATTTCGTGCAATAATTTGGTCGTGGCAGCCGCTGTATGACATGTAGCGCCGTCCTGTTGGAACCAGTAATTGTCCAATTCATTTTCACGAACAAATAGCAATAAAAAATCGGTTATCATTGTCCGATAACGCTCCCCATTCACGGTTACCGTTGCTCCATTTTCGTTTTCAAAGAAGTACGGGCCGATGACTTTATCGGCATAAATGCCACACCACACAGTAACTTTTTGGTCGTAAAGAGGTTACGTTTCGATGAATTGAGGGTTTTCAGTAGCATAAAACCGACAATTTTGTTTATTCACTCCTCCATTCAAGTTGAAATGCGCCTCATCAGACATTATGATTTTTTGCCAAAAGCCACGTTCATTTTTGGCCATTTCGATGGTCCATTTCGCAAAATCAAGTCGACGTGGTAAGTCAGATGGGTTAATTTGTTGAGCCATTTGAATTTTATACGGAAACATTTTCAAATCAACACGAATTATGCGTCGGAGAGTGGTTCGAGCGATGCCTAACTCTTGCGAACGATGGCGACCTGATGTCGATGGAGTCTCTGCAACACTGGCTCGAACGGCATCAATATTCTCGTCGAAACGTCTTGGTCGTTGTCTGGACAGATGACTGGCATTACCAACACTACCAGACGATATAAATTTGGCATATAATCGACGTATAGTGTTGTCTCCAGGCGATGTTTTAACTTTATTTTTATTTTTCCACGCACGTTTAGTTAACACAATTGAGAAGTTATTTTGAATGTACAGCTGAACAATTTCAGCGCGTTGTTTAGGTGTGTATTGTTCCATGGTTAAAATTGTACTGAAATGACGCTTCCAACGCGGTATGACATTTGTTAATCTGACATCTCTGTCAAAAGTTATGGGGTTGCCAGATGCTTCCACTTTAAATGACCCACCCTGTATATGTATTTACTTAACAATGTATTTTAATCCAGTGACCATTCTACCCAAGATTCCTCTAGCCAAGAGAGATGCACCACGATTGATATGGGGTACAAACTAAGGGGGCATCGCTGATTAATGGTCAGTGGCCCCTTAATAGGAAGTATCCCGTGTCGGCTCCACATACAGAGCATAGGAGACTGCACTATCCCGAATAAGAGAATAAGATGTATTACTAACCTCGAACCAACCGCTAGTAATCGGTTACATATTACTAACATAGTCATAAGGCAAACATTGTTGAAATATTGAGCTCCCGGTCCCCTGAGGCTAACGCAATATGAGCCTTAATAAAAATATAAATTTTAGAAAAAAAAAGTATTTTAATGTGATGTTTTTATATAAACAATATGTTGTCGCTTGAGACACTTATGCGATTATTCTAATAACATGAGACAGTTATGCAAACAGTAGTTCTGATACTTTTGAACAGTCTTTTTTACGGCTTAATTCTGCTGTTATGATTTTTGTCCCACATTCCTATGCATTCAACGCACTTTGCGTTGTTTTGTGTGGGTGAATACTTTGTTTGATACTGTGTACCGTTACCTATTACTCACAGGAGCACCATATTAATTCGTGAACAGGTTCACTAGACGACATCAAGCTTCGTTTAGGAAAAGCATAAACTGATACTTGGTTGAGTAAAATATAAGATTAGCATGGTTTATTGCTGTGGCTGAGAGCAGACAAACGACCACAAAGAGTTAATATTGAGCAATTCCACTCTAAATCAGTAGAAAAAAGCCGATTTTGGCTCGACCCTCTCCCATATTTTAAAAACTTTGTACAATCGGTGGCAGCTATCTAAAATTACAATTTTTATTATCAGACGACCAATTTTATTTAAAACTGATTTGTATGAGAGCAGAACTAGAATCGTTCACTTAAAAAAAAAAAAACATAAATCTGAAGTCTGATTGAAATATGATGTTTGACAAAGTTGTTGGGAAATCAATGAACTATTTACGAAAAATAATATTTTAAATACACCGTTCAAAAATCTCACTAAAAATTTAATTAAATATTAAAAATATTTATAGTTTATAGTCCCCTTATATATTTAAAAAAATATTTTTATTAAAAAATACTTTCAATATCATAAAGTTTGATGAATAGTTATGCTGTCGGACTCACCAAAATGGAGATATGTTTAAAGTAATCAATTAAATTTCAATACTCTGCGAAAAAATCCATTTATTGAAGCAATATAAAAATGAAATCTAAATGCCATTTTACAAAAAAAAAATACTACATTTCAAGTTTTATCCTAGGACTAACCGTTCTCGAGATATTACATATTTCATATAATGGAAATTATGTTCGTGAAATAACGTAAAATTCATACTGCTACTGATCATCACAACCGAGGTTCCGACATTCTACCGCTAATTCACAAACATCACAAACATTAGTTAAACACATTTGATAGTTCACACTAGTTCACACGAACTAACCTCGATTCACACATATCCAGAGCTTTTATTGCACTTTCTGAATACCTTCTTGCATAGGATATGTTGTAATAGGGCTTGAGTACAATAATATATTGTCGATTTAAATTATAAAGTGAATAGACGTTTATCCTATCATCATGAATTTCTTTAATAAATCCGATCCTGCCTCATCAACATTTTTAATATTAAATTAAACTTCAGAGGGAGATTTTTGAACGTTGTATTAAATTGTTATTTTTTCTAAATGGTTCATTGAATTCCCAACAACTTGATAATATTTTAATTATGCATCTATATTTCGAGGTCGGGTCTTTTGAAAAAAAAAACCATTTTGGATACGCCTTTATAAAAAATCATAATTAAAAATGGTCATCTGATAACCAAATTTGCGATTTTAGGTAGCTACCATGATATTAATGATATTATTTTATAAAACTGGCATCATGCCCAACTGATTTTTCCTGTATTCAAAAAATTATTTGGAAAAAATGCGTTGTCGAAAGAATATATATACAATCTCATACAAATGAAACACAAATTTCTGCATTACTCGAGAATTAATCAAGCAAATGAAACGATATTTGGCATGTGCAGGCTTTAGAATGCAATTATCAATAAAAAAAATCGAAGAGCCATTTTTTTATTCTTATGCATTCTGGATGTCAAATAAATAGTTATTCAGGATGTTAGAAAGCTGGCACGAAATATTTCAGGAGGTAATCGAGGATCATATTTGATGAAAAAATCCTTCTTGGCCATTTGCCTGGCCAAATCACAACTATGACAGAGTAAATGAACTTTTCGTGAGCTATATTTTTGGCCTCAAACTGACCTTAAGGGGGGAGCCCGGTCTGGAAGGTCGAAAAAATCGAATTATTGGGTTTTTTTACATTTTTGGGAACCTTATGTCCTTAGAAATGTTGTCCTAAAAGGATTTTTCGATGTTTGATATCGTTGGGAAGATACAGCAAAAAGTATGAAGTCACTTCAAGGGATACAGTATGGCTGTACGAATTTTCAAACGTGTTTTTCGAAACCATGTTTTTTCAACTGGTTGTATCGATATCACAGGATCTACTCGACCGATTTGGTTGAGTTTTTTTATCAGCATGTAAAAACTAATTATCTAAAGCGTTACATAGCCGTTTTTTGATACATCATCTTGCCATACAAATGAAACACAAATTTCTGCATTCCACGAGAATTAATAAAGCAAATGAAACCAAATTAGGCATATTGAAATTTTAGGGTGAAATAAATGTTTCTATGATGGTTAGACTCCCCTGCCTAACAAATGAAACACAAATTTCAGTATTATTTGAGAATTAATTAAGCAAATTAAACCAAATTAGGCATATGGAGGTTTTAGGGTGCAATAAATGTTTTTACGGTGGTAAGACACTCCACCCCCTTCTCTAAGGGGGAGCTGCCATACAAATGAAAGACAAATTACTGCATATTTCGAAAACTAATCAAGCAAATGGAGCCAAATTTTTTGTGCGAATGTTTTAGGGTAAACGGAACGTTTCCATGGTGAATAGACACTCCTTCCCTCTCTCTCTCTCTCTGAGGGGGTGGGACTGCCATTCAAATGAAGCATACATTTCTGCATAATTCAAGAACTAATCAAGCAAACTGAACCAAATTCGGCATGTGAAGGTTTTAAGGGACAAGAAACATTTCTAAGGTGATTCAACACTCCACCGATCTTTCTAAGGGGGGGAGGAGGTCTGCCATACTAATGAAACGCAAATTTCTGCATTACTCGAGAATTATTGAAGCAAATGAAACCAAATTTTGCATGTAAAGGTTTCACGGTGCAATAAATGTTTCTATGATAGTTAGACACTCCAACCCCGTCTCTAAGGGGGGGCTGCCATACTAATGAAACACAAATTTCTGCATTATTCGAGAATTAAACGAGCAAATGAAACGAAATTTGGCATGTAGAGGTTTTAGGATGCACTAAATGTTACTATGGTGGTTAGACACTCCTCCCGCTTTCTAAGGGTGGGCTGTCATACAAGTGAAACACAAACTTCTGCATAACTCGAGAACTAATCAACCACAATTTGGGATGTGAGGGTGTTTGGGTATGAGAAATGTTTCTATAATGCTATGACACTCCTCCCTCCTCTGGAATGTAGAGGGGTTCCATCAAAATTTTACACATATTTCAACCAAAAATATTCCAACCAAACACGACAATTGAAAATTTTCGGAACAATCTAAACGAAAAAAGGAAAACTCGGAAAATTTAATTCCCATATGTTCTACAACTACATAGTGACAAGTGCTGTTAGTCCATTTGATGTTTGCGCTAGCGAAATTAATCTTAGTTCTAAACTAAAAAATGGATTTTAATGTGATGAAACGCACTCCTATATCTTCTTGTATCTATACCAAAAAAAAAGAATCGCCAGATGTGTTAACAAGAGCAGAACTCGAGGAAGGAATTTTCAGATTTAGGGCTGTCCTTATTCTATCATATTTTCTGTATAAAACATTTATTCCATGTAACGGAGAAACATGTTATTTGCAAGTGGTTGAAAAGTCTTAAACGAGATTTGTGTCTGAAAAAAAACTGATATTATAATGATGAGATTTGTTAGAAATACTAGGAATTTTATAGTAGAAGGTAAATTAAACGACGTCGAATAGTAGATCAATCAATGAACAGTTCTGCGGTTGGACCCATGAACTTGCTCATAGTAAGAAAACGTGAATGTTTGAAGGTATTGAAAACAAAAAAAAACAAATTTTGGGCGGACGAAGTTTGCCGGGTCAGCTAGTAAGTAGCTATATCAATTGAAAATACCTGTAGTACACGGCATGCCGTTATTTGAAAAAGCCAGGGTAGTTCTGAACCGCCCTCAAAACGATGGTCTGAACTAGGAGTTCTCAAAGTGACCAATATCGATCATTTTTAGTTATAAGAATGACTTGTATTTCAGTAGAAAGTATTATTGTTGTAATCTTGATATTTACTGAACTTTGTATCTCTTGATATTTACTGAATTTTATATCTATTTATTGATGAGAAAATGATGTCAAGTTTATTTACTTAACCAACCGCAAAGTTTTTGAATTGTTAAGTATTTTTGTATGAATAAATAGTTTGAGGAACCCTGGTCCTAACTGATCTAAAAAGCGGATCCAAAGCCAACCATCTGTTTTTGCATTGCGTGTGCGTGTTGACTATTGACCGTTGGCCGTTGAGCGTTTTCGTTTCCATTTATATCTCGTATCTCGAGGTCGAACTTCTCCAAAACGACTCGACCGATCATCATAAAATTATGCAGAAAAAAATTGGTAAGCATGAGAATATATCGCAAACTATATATGATATCGCTAGGATGCCGATTCCTATATATTTAATTCCGATTAGGGTGACCCTACTCAGAAAATAAAATTTAGAGTAAGTTTTTTTCTCAAAGTTGGCTTCAAACCCCAAATTTTAACCCCCATTCTCTATTTTTCAACACGTTTTTCACGTGTTTGTATGGGCAATATTGAAATAATAATAATTTGACGACATCGATTAATATTTTTTGTTAACATTTTAACATTTTGAAATTGTGTTCTAGTCTGCCAATCTGATAGAGAATGGATTGCTTGTTCATGAATGAATAATTTTGACAGTTGTTTTGCGACAAGGCAAGGTTACAACATTTGCATAGAACGATTGTATTCGAGTCGAATGGATTTAAGAACGCAAAAGTCGATTTTATCGAATCGTGAAATTTGAACGAATTTCAAACTAATCGAATTCCGGAAAATGAATGCCGTTCGATACTGTCATAATTATAGGGTACTACCATATTCGCCTCAACTGAGCAAAACATTCAATGATCATATTATGTCGAGTATTGCAAATCGGTGAAGAAAATTAATACATTTGCTTGTTCGTGAATGGAAGAAGCAATATGGCTGTGTTTCAAATTTAGAATACCGATGTGAATAGTATTCGATTGAATGACAATGACTACATGATGCGGTTCCATATGAGCCGGCACTCCATAGCTCATAGAAATTGTCTGACGTATCGTTGGTTTCCCAATTAATAAAAATAAATTTAAAAAATTGAATTCTAGTTGCATAGATGTAGTATAGTCACATAGGAATATTAAAAGAAAACCGAAAACATGTTAACTTTGAAAAATTATAACTCATACATGAAAAAGGACACCTCTCTGGCATTCGTATATGTTATTTGAAAAAAACTCAGCTTTCAAAAAAAATTTTAAAAAAATATGGTGCCTTTGGCACCGAAACTATGTAAACTATGAAAAACTTTTACAATCAATAATTACGAAAGCAAAGTTCTATTTTTTCCCAATTGTAATATTTCTCTAAACATAGCTCATTGGCTTTCATTTGATATGTCGATCATCTAAATCGGTTTAGTAGTTCACAAGTTATGAATTTTTGAAAAAAGTAATTTTTGGAAAAAAAAAGCGGAAAAAGATGATTTTTCGGACCACCCTAAAATGGAGATGGTCACTCTAATGTAAACATAGAAATATACGGGTCTAATGTTTTCCGTTGAAGACCATAATTACCACTTTTCACGAAATCTGAGAACCAGTATGTTTGGTATGGAATAATAAATATAAATGGATTTCTGTTTGTCTGGCTGTCTGTATGATTCTTTTGGACATGGAAATTACTAAATCGATCGGCGTGAAAAATTGTATTGGGGACCGGGAAAGGTTCTTATGATGGTTCGAGACTCCCATAAAAATGAAACAGAGAAAGGAGGACTTCCATAAAAATGAAACAAGAACACAACATATTACTAAATTACAATATATAGTCGCCCCATTCGCCTGCGGGAACCCCGTGACTTGAGTCATCTCACACGTCATTCGCCGCGCGGAACAAAGAGAATTGTTTTACCCGCTTCATTTGTCCGTTCTCCACTCCCTCCCCTATAGATAAGCTGAACTTAACACCCGATGAAATCAATTTACTACAGCAGCTACACAAATTTCCCAAGAGCACTCATGACCATATGACACTTAACATACATCACTATAAAGTTATTAAAATCCTCTACAGTGTTCCGGATAACGTGACAACGTAGTAAAAAATGCTATTTTTATTCATAATATATTTCTGTAGTTATAGATTTATTAGACTTAAGTTTATATCTATGTAGAATGTGTTCAAAAATGCACTGATAAATGATGACTCCTTGTCCTCTTCTGCATAATTTAATAAATAGAAAAAAGGGTAGAAATGGCTTTAATGGTGTTTTGTGTACATTTTTGAACATCGATATTAAAAAAAATCAAATAGAGTCGAGTTCCTCATGTATATGTTAGAATGTGTTTCCAGATTCTACCTTATCCTACCCGTTTGAAAAATATAATCAATATAAGGAACTATTTTTCGAAGACCTCCATTTGACGCATAAAAAGTAAACATTATAGATCACTGAGCAATGAAAACATTCAACTCAAATGCAATTACTACAAACAATCTACAATCTACACAGTCCTACATCAAGCTCCCGTCCGTGCCTCTAGGCCCAGACCCATTTTTTTTTAGTTTTAACAATAGTCAGTTTTTTTATTTCACCAATAGCGAGAAAAAAATTTAAGGGGGGACCCCGGTCTGGAAGATAGAAAAAATCGAATTTTTGTTTTTTGCCTTTTTGGGAAGCTTATACCCCCAGAAATGTTGTCCTAAAAGGATTTTTTTGATGTTTGATTTCGTTGGAAAATTACATCCACAAGTATGAAGGCACTTCAAGGGGTATAGTATTGCTGTACGAATTTTTAAACCCATTTTTCTAGAAACCTTGTTTTTCCATCCGATGGTATCGATATCTCAGGATCTACTCGACCGATTAGGCCGAAATTTTTTATCAGCATGTAAAAATGAACTATGCAAAGCGTTACATAGCTGTTTTTTGATAATTAATTTTTTCGATTTGTTATGGGCTTCTAAACAGCTATTTTTCATTAGAAATAACTTTTTTTTAAAAATTGGCCGCCTTTTTGGCAATTTTTCCCCTACGTAATGCTTTAGGTATTATTCTAAAGTTTTAAAATATTCATTGGAATTTGTTCTGCGACACCCCGTTGTTTTATAACTGATACCCACCAGTAAGGTACCGATTTTCAAACAGCATCTACGCATCTAGCTGTCAACAGCATAATAATCATTATTTGTGAACTTCAAAAATATATCTTCAAACATACCTTAAACAATAATTGAAATACACGAGCACTTTATTCGTAACATCTGAAAAAAAAATCACGAAAATTCATTATTTTTCGACCTTCCAGATAGGGGTCCACCCTTAAGCAGTTCCAATGGTATATCTGACTTATATTATGGAGATGATCTGGCGTAATGGTAAAATTCATACTTCTCACGCTAAGGGTTATGGGATCAATTCCCACTTCCGATATTCTTCCGAAGTGGAAGGTAAAAGTGACGAACCTTGAAAATACAGTGGAAATCCACTATTGGTTTACTTTGCTTCACTAAAACTAACACCGTACCTTCGAATAAACATATTGAGGATGTATATCAGAGAAGAAACATGAACATGACTATTCCTGAAGTTCATATTTGCAAAAAAAAAGCACAAAAATCCTTTGTTCAAAAATTCACCAATTTGCCAAATTCACCAAAAAAATAAAGCGTGGAACAAAGTTTGGTCGTAAATGATCGAAATTTTTTTTCGGAAACCTCACAATCGATTCCAAAATTTTTATGATCGTTAAGAACATAACATATTCTGATGCAGATGAGGCAAAGAAAAATATTTCTTATGAGTTCCGGATGCTAAATATCATATTTTTTTCAAAAGCTTAACCCATTAACGACCAAGCTGCAAAAAATATTTTGTTAACATAAGCCATTGGTGTAATTTTGATCATTGGCGTTACAGAAACCCCAATTTTCAAGAATTATTTTTTTTCCGTTCTTCCGTTTCCCGGAAAATGACAAAAAATCAAAAAAGCGCCAAACAAAAACATTGGCCAAAACTTACATTTTTGTTCCTGTATGAGGTTCAATCCAATGCTTTTTTTCTACATCACAATGTGTGATCTTTTACCGAAGTAATTTTCTAGAAAAGTTTACATATTTTACTGTTTGCTAAGGTTTTGTTTTTTGTTAGGTTATGTGAGGTTATGTACTTTTCGCACATAGTTGCTTTAAATTGATTTTTATGCCCAATAAAGTGATACAG
The DNA here is from genome assembly GCF_029784135.1 of Toxorhynchites rutilus septentrionalis. Classification (NCBI taxonomy): domain Eukaryota; kingdom Metazoa; phylum Arthropoda; class Insecta; order Diptera; family Culicidae; genus Toxorhynchites; species Toxorhynchites rutilus. The sequence goes on along the minus strand of NC_073745.1, from coordinate 14,956,182 downwards.
ATTTGAATGAAATTGATAGTAAGTGGTAGCTAATAGATTAAGCTCTCATTTGATGCCAAAACCTTACCATATGGTTGCTTTCTAAAGCCATGAAAAATTATCGAAGTTACTGTTCGATTTTTCGAACACTTGGCATAAAACGGGTTAAACAACAAGATAAGTATTACATTTAGGTAATGTAAACGTGTGTACGCTTTTCAGAATTAATTTTCCATCTCATCGAAAACATTTTTCACTCCATCTGCAAATAATAAGATAAGTATTACATTTAGGTAATGTAAACGTGTGTACTTTAGCTTTTCAGAATTAATTTTCCATCTCATCGAAAACATTGTTCACTCCATCTGCCGACATGAAATCCATCCTGTCCACCGGTCATCAGTTCATTCGACCGGACAGCTCGGCGGCAATGAGAAAAAAATGCACCGAAAATGTGTGGACAATTATCGAACGCAGGGGGCTGAAAATGACCGTCATTATGGTAAACCTTCGCTTGTTCTAAGTCGGAAAGAACTCGTTCGTCTCGATCGGAAGCTGAACCCAAATCGGCGCCGTTTGTCTCCCTCGTGCGCGCTCACTCTGGTGTCTCTGTGGATATGATATGATACCCGGGGAAGCTGGGTCAACGGGGGGAAAGAATGATGGACTCATTAGCATAAAATGAAAATATCGAATATCATCGCTGGCTGGCCGAACAGCGACCTAACAACTTGATTCCAATAATGAAATTATAGCTGGTGGTTAATAAATTCTAAGTTAACTTTTTTTTGTGTGTCTTCCTGCCGCTGCTCTTCTATGGTCTTCTATGCAACACGTAGCTGATGATTATTTTGGATTATCGGGTTGTAATGCGCGAGGAAGGGTCAATAGCGGACCGAAAAATGAAAGTCATTGACAGTCTTGTTATCTGGGACTCGGCCGGAGCTCGACCGCTCTCCTTGATACACCAGAGAGCGTTGGGTATTATGAATATTCCCGTCATAGAACTTCTGATAGGCTTGTCCTCTTTTTTTGTGCCCCCCTCGCGTCCGATCAGAAGGTTGATAGTTACAAGGCAAACATGATTATCTATTTTCGGGAAGATGTGGCGTGCGAGAATAGGCATTCTAGCGGCTCGGTCGGCTGGAACCAGATCTCTCACATCATATTTACAAGGCTCGTTGCTCGATTATTCTGATATTGATGATGGGAGCCCAGCCGAGGTTAGATTAATGAATTGAAGCCTATAGGCGACGGTGATTCTCGAAGGCAGCTTATAGATTTCGGAAGACAAAACAAGAAGAGCAAACAAGTCGCGTTCGTTAGTTTTTTTTCTTCGGTTCTTTGCTGCTGCTGTTGCTGCTGAGATGCCTAAGACGCGCTGGACTTCGCACCGAGTCGTCGGGAGATTGATGGGTTTTCTTTCTCTTCATTTTCTCCGCGTCCAAGATCCGATTATCTTGTACAGCGTTTTTTTTGTTATTTGTATTCATCTCACTCCATGTAAACTCGATGGCAGCCTATGCAGAGAAATAGGAATCTGTTGGAAGAGATAATTAATTGAATGATTCAGGCTTGCAAACGATTGATTTTCGTTTTCGGGAAGAAATTAGGTTTATTTGTCTAACGGTTTGAAGCCCTCGACGGCCGCTACTTGGGAAGCGATTTGGGAATCGATTGTTCAATTGGATTTGGTCTAGTTTCCGGCAGCCATGGAGAATGATGGAAGAAAGAATGGTGTGGAGGAAAGTGCTAAATTTTAGAATGGTGTAAAATTTGGATGTGATATTTTATGTTCTGTTCGGAATTAATCTAATGATTCATTGTTACTTTCGATATGCATAGGGGTGATGATTCGCAAATGATGTAGCTTCATTCCGATGATGATTAGAATGGGTAAAGTTGATGACCCCTTCACTTAACCCCATAAATGTTTAATAAATGAACACGATTCTTTTTTTGAACTGCGTTCTTTACGAAATTTTGTCATCTGTATAAGTGGCTCTGTAGAAGGTGGCTCTGAGCGCCTGGTTCTTGTTTTTTAGCTACTTCGGTATTGGAATGCATGAAAGAACTATTTAACTATGTTTTCTACTGGTGTGTTTCATGACGGGAAAAGGGGAAAACAACCAAATCGGAAGTCGCTTTTTTCGACACTTTCGAAAATGGTGGTCCTAAACCGACGCCCGCATGGTTCTGAACCGGACCTGCTTTTTTTTGCAGTGAATTTACTCCCAATTCCCCCCTTGGGTGGTTTTTCGGTTTTCAAAAAACTCAAACTTTGACGGCTGATATTTGGCATAGTGTAGTTTTTCGTGGGAATCAACATTTTTAATCAAGTTCCCTTTTTGAAAATTCGAAGCTCACTTCCCCATACTTCCCCATACATCCATTGTCACTCTAGTGGACATTTTCATTTTATGGTTGTCAGAAAAATCATTTCTTCCCATTTGTTCCCAAAACTGATTTTTTTTTCAAATTTGTTACTTTCGAGCTATTGTGCCGATTCAGATAATCGACACATAAAATTAAAGCTGGTATTTATTGAATAAAAAAATACTACACTTGCAAAAAATTAGAATTTTCTTTTGTTATTATTGATTGTGTTTATTTTTTATATATTTTCTATTATTTTTTTCTTGAAGCTGAGTTACAATTTTTGAAGTTTTGAAGATGTAAAACGTTGATTAACCCTTCTATACTTACGCACCAGGTCTCACAGTCCAATGAATCAATAATTCTGTTTTGTTTGCTGAATTAAATAACTATTGAAACTGAATAAAGTCGAAAAAAAAATCTGGAGTTTTCAATAATATCCCTTTATTTCAATAAATATCAATAACGCCTAAAAAGTACACAATGGTAATATTACATTGATACGCCCAGTCTGTGACACTGTGAGAGAGTACCGTTTTGTCTTAAATTCCGAATACTTAAGCTTTGATGGTCACTAACACTTTCGTCGCCTCGTCACGCAGATGTGGGCGACACTTTCCTGGCATTTCAAATTAGATAGGATTTTTTAAAGGAATTTGATAGAACAGGCACCTAAGTGTAACTATGGGATATGTAGAAAAACAAAAAAAAAATGTAACCATATCATTATAATGTGTATACTATGCTTTTTACTAATTCATAATGCGAATTGTTTGTTCTTTAGCTTTTTGCGGGACCCATATAATATGACTTTGGCATGTGTTATTGTTGTCAATTCAAATAAAATAAAATATTGCTAGATCATGTAAAAGTTGTCTATAAACTAAGTTTGTCACATCCGTGCACAAATCAAGGGATCAGTTGGCAATTGAATACACACTAGATTTTCTTTTTTTTTACAATTTTTATTAACTTACATTGTTCGTGTGAAGTGTGAAGTGTGTGGAGGCCGGCCGGCAAGGGTCGAACGAAGGACACTTGTGACTTGTGACGCTGTGTTGCGCGTAGAGTTTCCAACGATTTGACGACTCAACTTCAAGTCTCTGATTGACCGCTGGCTTAGCGATGACACCAATTGTTGCCAATCTATTTGCATTGGTGCCGATGTTATTGGGGCCTGTTTGGGATAGGAAAGCACTATTTATCACTGGGTCTAATTCTTCTATTATCAAATGCTCTTTACCTAATTCTTCGGTCCGCTCTGTATGAACTGCAGTTCCCAAGTGCTTTCAATTTAATTTGAATTAGAAAAGTATGGACACTTTTCTATGACCATTGTGCCTTGGATAAAGAGCTTTTATTATAGACCCAGTAGTGCTTTCCTTTTCCCCAAGTTTTTATGTCGTAAGTCTCTTCTCGAAACTTATACATGTGTATTTCAGCTATTGTGGTTTTATGGTATATCGCTCAACTTCAGGTTTGTGTATTTGGTGTGTATATGTGTGTGCGTGTGATTATAGCTAACTTATGTCCTAGAGTAATTCTAATATTTTACATTCTAATTTAAACCTACATATATTTATTTATTTATATAAACTAATGTTCTTAAAACTACTATATTCCTAAACGGTAACAAAGTGTACATATTACATTACAACCCCAAAGTTGTTGTAGACGACGACATCATACATTCACAGAGAAAAGAGAGAACTACGAATTAACCCGTCGATTACGACATCATCGAGATTTGAGTGTCTGAAGGCAATTCTAGACTGTTAAAATTTGAACGTAAAAAACGATTTGATGTTCCTTGAAGGCTCAAGACAAAAATTTTAAAAGGCCATGAAGTCCAGTTTTCAAAAAATGAAATGTAGGAAATCAATTGAATTTTCATAAAAAATACCAAAAAATAAAAAATAAAAAATCACACTAAAAATAATTTTCAAAATTGAAATAAGTTTTTCTCAAAACAAATTTCATATAGCGTATTTGTAAAAGTTTTAGATCTAACTGAAATATGAACTTTCGTCGAAGACATTAACTTAATAAAAAGCAGTCTTATTCCAAGATTTCAAGTGTGTAAAGTTGCTTAAATGACCAATGTCTTTGCACTCACAACATTTCACTGCTATCTGAGATGGAGCTGCCAACTCCTCAGACGAGTTGACATGAAATCCGTCAATAGTCATTTCATATATTTCAGATTTTTTTCTTCAATATTTCCGGCATTCCATTTGGCGTTAAGTCGATTCTTATTGCTAACCCTTTTCACTTTATTTGGTTCAAATCCGGTGAGTTCTCCGTGTCTCACTTTTTCCTTCACACATTATGCCTATTTTTATGGACTCGATCCGGGATCGAAGCTGGGAAGTTGTTAAAGTTAATTGGAATTTGATAGAATAGGCACCTAAGTGTAACTATGGGATATGTAGAAAAACAAAAAAAAATGTAACCATATCATTATAATGTGTATACTATGCTTTTTACTAATTTATAGTGCGAATTGTTTGTACTTCAGCTTTTTGCGGGACCCATCTAATATGTCTTTGGCATGTGTTATTGCTGTCAATTCATCTTCAAATAAAATAAAATATTGCTAGATCATGTAAAAATTGTCTACAAACTAAGTTTGATCTTCATTTAATAATTTAGCTTCAAGAAAGTCGTTTGGGCTACGAACGTGTGAAACAGTGTCTCATGACTCAAAATGGTACTTTTCACGAAATTACGTTGGTTTTTGAATACAATAGAACCTTCTTTTTCATTTGACAGCAATAAAATTGATTTACAAATACATATTCGTGGTAAAACACTAAAAAAAATAATCACATTTGTTTCAAATTCCGAACACTTTTGTCTAAAATTCCGAACAACGAAAATGTATTTTTTTTTTTAAATCAAAACTTTAGAACTACTGGACAGATTTTTTTGATCGAAAAAATCTAATTGAAGCCAATAAGCTAGTATTTATACTCACAAAAAAATTGTATTTTGTTTTTGTAGTTATTGATTGTATATGTGTTTTATAGTTTGTATGGTCCCGAAGGACCAAGGCGCTATATTTTTTATACTTTTTTCTTAAGAGATGAAGTTTTTTTCATAACATATCCAAAAATCAGAGATGTGATTTTTTTCGTTTTTGAGTTATGATTTTCCAAAGTTGAGATGTTTTGGTTGCGGTAGCTTATTGGACAGAAGAAAGGAACATGGGAAATGATTGTCTCGTTACTCAAAATGGTACTCTTTCGCGAAATTAATTAGATTTTTGGATACAAAAGAGCTTTTTTTTCATGGTGCATGGTGAAAAATTAAAAATATGTCACTGACTCAAATTCCGAACATCAAAAATGCAAATGACGTTTTTCTCTTATGTTTTGAAGTTAGGATCCATAAAAGAGGCTGTCTACATATGCCAGGTGACAGTTTAAGAGGGTGAGGTTGAGACCTTGGTCACATATATTACACTAAGCGCCCTCTATAAGGCAACGTCCAGGTCCAAAGTCTTAGGCAACCGCTGACGACTTCACACGTCATTCCACACAAAACCTGACTAAGAAAATAATGTTACCCTCGTTGGTTTGCGCATGCGACCTATGTTTTGCAAGAAAAGAGCTTACAAACATTTGTTAACAAATGGTCTTTTTATATTGTTACTCCAGAATTGGATTGCACTCGTACCCCAATTTGTGAACTATTGCTGTATTTGTCTGAAAATAGTGTGTTCAAACATCTTCTGTTAGAAATTTGAATCATGCGTTGAAACTTGATTCCAATTCCGAAACTGCTGGAATGCTCATGTTAATGAATATTTCTGCATAAAAGCTCATTTGTTCATCCATGTATAGTAGATTCTTACCATTTCTAGCACTTAACATGGAACAGCAATCAAAATAGTTAGAAAAACTACAAAAACTGAAAAATTAACGATGCTTGTTTTTAACAGAATTTGCTAACGCAAACATTTTACCATTTGACTGTCACTATTTTTGAAAATGCCTCATATTATAATATAAATTATAGGCTGTACCGATACCTGTAAATGATGTTAAAATGACGGCTATTACCCAAAGAATGTTAAGGTTTTGATTATTCAATCATTTATAACATTAAAGATCAGTAAATTCACTGTTGAAATTGAAGTGTTCGGAATTTGCGTCATGCGTAGAAACTTGAAACTATTCCGAACACTTCTTCTATACTAATTGTAATGAGGATTTCTGCATTAGATATCATTTTTTTCATCTAGTTATTGTAGATTCTTACATTCTCTAGCACTTAACATGAAAACAACAAACAAAATAGTTGAAACAACTACAAAAACTGAAAAATGAACGATGCTTGTTTTTACGGAATTTGCTAACGCAAACACTTTATCATTGGTTTCGACTGTCACTTGCAAATGTTTAATATTATAAATTTATCATTTTGACATCATGCTGTATCGATACCTTTAAATGATGTCAAAATGAGGCCTATACCCCAACGAATGTCTGTGTTTTCATTATTCGATTATTTGTAACATAAAAGTTTAGTAATTTTACATTTAAAAATGAAGTGTTTGGAATTTGTTCGGAATATGAGACAAAACGGTATACGTGTTAAAAAATGGGCTCGAGTCCAGCAACTTTTGAAAAACAGTGTAAAAACGAATCAAACGTGTTAGCATTAAGAAAGGTAAACTAAGACTGAATTAAAGGTTCCGCTTCCCTAGGGAAATGGCCATCAGCGATGTCGTGCTGCCTGAATTAAATTGCTATATCTGGTAGCATAACTTAGACAAAAAATAGTTGTTTGGACGACATGACGGTCATACTTATTTTAAAAGTTATTTTGAAAGTGAGTATAGTATTTTTTGCAGACTTAGGAGGGCAGAACTTGTTTTCAAAAATATGAAACATTTATGGCGGAAATATTCAAGACAACTGAAAAAAGAACAACGTTACCCCATTTTACGATAAACTAAACGCAATATACAATTTCTGAGATCTTCAATGCAACCATGAGAGTTGAGTTTGTTATACAACCGAAACACATTTCGGTAGATATATGACAAATTAATAATAAGCAATATATCTCAAGTTAAAAGTACTTATAGGAGATGAGTTTAATACGCAACTATGAAAAAGAGAACCAACTTTTGTACCTGAAGTAGAATGTGGTGGTAGATTTTCTGGAGTAATGAACACATTTTTTAAAACAAAAATTATATTTTTCGTTACAATAAATATTTTATTTAGAAAATAAGTTTTGTAAGTGGTGAAGAAATTTGAACGAAAATTATTTCTGAAAATGGTTGTATATTATTACAACGCAGTTTTGGTGTAATTCTAACAATTCTTCTTTATACATATTTTAAAATAATAATTGACACTTATCAATAACACGCGTTTTAAGAGTTCCAAGAAAATCCGGTCATTAGTTTAATCCAAATTTCAAACTGTCTTCGGGCGTATTGATTGAAAGGAAGTTGTTACCACTCTCTCAATACAGGGAAACTTCGATATAACGTACCCTCGATATAACGTACATTTTACCTCGATATAACGTACACATTTCCAAAGTATAAAGAAAAAACGTACAATTTTGAAAGTGAAATGTACGTTATATCGAAGTTTACCTGTAGATCAGCCAGAAGGGCCAATCCCAAATGCCCTCGGTCCCTGGTCTAAGCCGCGGGGACCATTGAGGGTGGGCTCTCAAGACCTCTTTTGGATGGCTAGCTCGAGCTTGAAACGCGGAGGCTCAAGATCGGCTTATTTCACATCCGTGCACAAATCAATGGATCAGTTGGCAATTGAATACACACTAGATTTTCTTTTTTTTTTACAATTTTTATTAACTTACATTGTTCGTGTTCGTGTGAAGTGTGTGGAGGCCGGCCGGCAAGAGTCGAGCGAAGGACACTTGTGACGTTGTTGGCGACCGTCGTCGCAAGCTGGGTACCAGAGCTGTGTTGCGCGTAGAGTTTCCAACGATTTGACGACTCAACTTCAAGTCTCTGATTGACCGCTGGCTTAGCGATGACACCAATTGTTGCCAATCTATTTGCATTGGTGCCGATATTATTGGGTCCTGTTTGGGATAGGAAAGCACTATTTACCACTGGGTCTAATTCTTCTATTATCAAATGCTCTTTACCTAATTTTTCGGTCCGCTCTGTATGAACTGCAGTTCCCAAGTGCTTTCAATTTAATTTGAATTAGAAAAATATGGACACTTTTCTATGACCATTGTGCCTTGGATAAAGAGCTTTTATTATAGACCCAGTAGTGCTTTCCTTTTCCCCAAGTTTTTATGTCGTAAGTCTCTTCTCGAAACTTATACATGTGTATTTCAGCTATTGTGGTTTTATGGTATATCGCTCAACTTCAGGTTTGTGTATTTGGTGTGTATATGTGTGTGCGTGTGATTATAGCTAACTTATGTCCTAGAGTAATTCTAATATTTTACATTCTAATTTAAACCTACATATATTTATTTATTTATATAAACTAATGTTCTTAAGGTGAAGGTGGAAGCTAGCCACAAATGGCTGCCACAATGGCGCTCATTTCTTTCATCTCCGTCCCTCACCCCTCGCCAGAAAATCAATAATTGCGCGAAACTATGTGAAAAAAATGATCGTTTTCGCAAACTTCCCATGAAGTAATATCAACCAAAATCTAATCGATTACTTACAAGATATTAAATTTTCATCTGCTGTCGCACTGTATAGTGAAAAACGTCGGAAAACTCGAGTAAGTGCTCTGAAAGTAAAATTTTAATTTTTCAATCTTCGGCAATGTTTTTGTTTGTATTGGTGAAAGCATCGTTATTTTTTCGACACTGATGCCAGACAACATCATCGAAATAGCTATCAAAACCACTCAATAAAATGTTATTCCTGAGTCATAGCCATTCATGTCATGAAAATCAATAGAATAAAATAGTGTTGATATCAATACAATCATTATTTTTACGTTTAATGGGTCTATAATGAAGGTTTTAGCAACTTTAATATTGGGTAAGAAAATTGTATTGCAGAGCTCGGAACACTGCCACGGCTGCCTATGCTTTCAAAAACAATAAACGGAAAAGTATTACATTCAATCAAAATGTCTCAGCCAACGAAGAGAAGGGTTAAGGTTCTCCAACGTGAATATGTGAAAACAATACGACCAACGAAGGAAAATATTGAGGAATTATCAGCATCGAGTTACTATGCGGTAGAACTTGTTAATATCAAAAGAGCCCCAATTCGCATGTGTTATAAATTTGCACATGTCACGCTCGCGTATAATCAGAATTTTACTTCATATGCAAAAATACCCCTTCTATATATTTATGTTTGCAATTGGCATGGTTCATCGGAACATATCGTTCATACATTTAACTTCAGTATTGAATTGTTATTTTTTTCAAATGTATTCAAAGACTCGTGTCAATGAAGCGCCACACAGTCTGATAAGTGAATTGATCTATTTACATGTGCTTTGCTCTTCTCTCACAAACACTATTACCCCATTTTACACGTGGTTTTACCTATACTACTACAATGGCTAGCTTCCACCTTCACCTTAAAACTACTATATTCCTAATCGGTAACAAAGTGTACATATTGCATTACAACCCCAAAGTTGTTGTAGACCAACGTAAATAGACAGTGACCAGGTATGCCAGAAGGGTACTCGCATAAGTGTTAGTGAATAGTGTGCAAAATTATTAAGATTTGTATGGATTTTTTTGATGATTCGTAAATTAATGGAAAACGGATGGATATGTACTTCTAAAAAATCTCACATTTGGTGTAAACATATATGTTTTACATAATTTTATGTATTTTATAGATATAAACTATATGGTTCATGGTAATATGGTAGAATGTACACAGCATTCACAACAAGATTTTTTTCATTTTTTTAGATGCTGGATCTGCTGGTTTATTAGCGGGTTTCTGCAGACGTTTGATGGACATTTTCTTAGCCTTCTCCTCTTTAATTTGTCTGTTGAGAGTATTGATTCGTATATACGTGCGCAGCCGTATGAAATATTCGATCAGTTCAGCCGGAATATCGGGGCATTCATGTCTCAATGCACCGCTTATTTTTGCAACTATTCCTTTTTCTTTAGAAATATTGTCCTTATGATACCTTCTGAAAAATTTCTCGAATAATCTTGCTTGTTCCATCCATTCCGTTGACGGTTGCATCAATCCGCCCAACGATAAGTGAGACACATAACTGTTTGGATAAGCATAATCGTGATCCAGCAAAGGGTGAGTGGATAAGTGAAAATAACGCTCTCTAATTTTGTATGTGAGGTCTCCAACGTAAGGATGTTTTGTACGGAACTTTCTTGCGACAGCACCAACTACATACTCGAACCCATCATCTTCAGTAGTGAAGTTTGAATCATCTTCGTCATTTTCTACAAAAATCATGTTATGAACATCGTTTTCTTGTTCATCAGGTGCTTCAGAAACAGCTGTGTTTCCAGCGGAGCCTGTCGGTTTATGTTCTTTCAATACATCCAACACTAGATATTCTTCTCCGGAGTATTTGTCTTTCGTAGATTGACCTGATGATATAGACTGTAAACTTTTACCAAGTATAATCAATCTCAATCGATATAAAAACTGCAATGGAGACGGATGATCATTTCCTCCACCTCTCGTTCTTATCATCGAAAAAAGGTTCTCGAGAGCATCTTGATTTAACTTTGCGGTGATAATGTAGTTGATATTAAACCTTTCCTTCATATCGTCAAATAATTTTTGTAGCGAAAAGGTGGACATCAAAATAGCCTTTTGAAAGAGCTGTAATGTAGATAAATTATTAAAGCTACGAAAACAACGCCAAATTTAATATTTACCTGTATACACGATTTATCGATCGGGAGAACAGTACTCATAAGCTCCACAATTGAATCCAAAGCTTCATCATGCTCACTACGACACAATCCGTATGGTCTTTTCAATACCTGACTCTCATTTGGACTATGTGAATTCATAACATCCCACCAATTATTCACGATAAGAATGAAATTCGCTAGTCGTTTTGCTTCTGTTGTACCAATCCTGCGCTGCAGCGCCACGGCACACTTTCGAGATAGAAGCTTAGCAGCCCAGGCAACATTCTGGCGTTGACTTTTCTGACACGTCAAGTATTCTTCCCTAATAAAAAATGTGTCGGATATTTCAACAGCATTTCTGGCCACTAGGTTCCATAGAAGATGGTGTTTCACGATGTTTCCATCAGACAGCAAAAATCCCGTATCGATAAGGCGATTACGTATCAATTTTAGAACATGGGGGGCGTCCGCAAACAGATATAACTTTCGCTTGGTTTGTGGATGAATAAGGAATGTTTTTTTGTTCTTCAAATCGACGTCTGACCAAATACCAACGTTGCCTCCACCACAGTCTGATACGGCAGCTACTACCTCGAACCCAGCTTCGTAAGCCTTAGTGACAGCCTCCATGAACAATAACTTTTTCATCGAAACGTTAAAGGACGCATAAAACGGTTGCTTCCAATTTCCGAAAAGGCCCCTGAGCATCATGATCTGCAGGAACAAAAATAATTGATATGCTTCCAAGTTCAGCACTGACAAAATTGTTCTGTTTATTTGAAATAGAATAATGGAATAAATTACCTGCACTTTAGTATGACAACCCAACACATCATCGTGCTTCTTGTCGTACTCGTACACTTCACTGACCGACATCTCATCGTAAAGCAGCACACATACTTTTTCAAATTCGGACATGTTTTGGGATCTGGCTTTGAGCATCATTAATACTTCTTCCAAAAATCCTTTTCGCATATCTATTCTAGATGCGTACTGTCGGAGGCAACTTGATCCAGGAAGTGGCATACCAAGATTTTTAGTGAGATAATCGTATCCAGACAAACCGAAGGATCGCAAAGAAAATCCTTTTGATAACTCCTCAGTATTCCAATTAACTCGCTGTTTTACGCCTAGCAGCAAATCTGACTGATTTCTGGTGAGCTTGGAGGATAATTTTTCGCGAGCTTTGTCAATGACATATTTTTCATTAACTTCTCTCTGATCGCGAGAGATTTTTTCTAAGTTGGTCACTCGTCTCTTTTCTTCCATGAGCTGTTGGTGCAATATCGATATTGTATCATCCTTCTTCCGAAGCTGCTCCTCTAAATCTTGGATCCGCACTTCCATATTACAGTGGGGAACATTAGTATCGGTTGATGAACTTGAATCATTCATATTTGATGTAAATTGTTTGCTAAGAGCATCAATTTGTTCGCAAGATCGGTTTCGTTGTTGTTGCCTTGTAACAGATGGATTTCTAATACTGGGAACAGCTGAAACAAAACTGAATTGATATAATTGTGATTATGGTTATTGTAAATATTTACCACCAGTCTTGAGCCGCTTTCGCCCATTCGATGATAACGGAAGAACGGAATCTGCAAAATCAGATTCTTGGAAGTGCTTGGAACAAACGCACATATTGCTGGTATTAACTTTTAAATCCTGTCCCAGAAACTTGAGCCAGCGCTTCTTTATTTTTCCATTTGTTGGGAATCGATGGAATGAGATTGATTCCCATGAGTTTGACTCGGTTTTTTTCTTTCTCGGATGCTTGCTGTTACACTTCGGAACATAACACTTCGACATTTTTGTGAGGTTTAATTCACGCACTTTCTGAAAACAACCCGATGATGATAGATCACTTTTCAGTTTGTTTTGTCTCCCGAGTTCACTTTCGCGTGAAAAAATAGACGAGAAAACGCGTTTAAATAAGGAAAATTTACAAATTTGTTTGAGATTCCGAACAAAACACCGCAATTCTGCATGCTATTGTATCTGTGTGAGTAATTTTCGTGTATGATACAAAAAATCTGGTTCACCTGTAGTATATGTCAAACCACGTTGGTTGTAGACGACGACATCATACGTTCGCAGAGAAAATAGAGTGATACAGTTCGGTACATTTCGGATTTAAAAAAAGAAGACATGCACTAGTCGATGTATGTCACGAGAGTGTATTTCTCTTACCAACTAACTTACGAGCTAAGTTCGCATATTACATGTTTATTTATTATCATTGTTGTCTACAACAAGCGTCGAGCGGGGCGGTATGTTATTGTTGTTAGTTGTTGGAGGTCGTATACAGGGAAGTTTGGCATGCTATAATAGCGTTCAGCCGATGTTATGAAATTAGTTGGTTTGGGGGATTTCCGTAAGGAAATCAAAAGTTGCTGACGAATGTAAAGATATGGTATGAACTTGTTGTTAGATATGGTATGCGGAAAAGTGGTTATGTATAAGAATGCGGAATTGAGAATGAGAAAGAATGAGGGTCAGGATGTTTTGTGTTTAATTGGAATTGAGGTTAGTTAGTATGCTACAAGAGAACTACGAATTAACTCGTCGATTACAGCCGGGTTCAGACGGTGCGAGCAAGCATACGAGTCGGTCTAGTCAGTTACTGCAGTGCAGCTACTCACACCGTGTGAACACATCATGCCAGTTATTGTCATGTGTGATCCGGCGTGCGAGCTACTTCAAAGTTTTTTGAATTTACTCGCACTCGCATGCTTCAAAACGTCAAAAACAGAATTTAGCGTTCGAATCAGGGATGCCAAATGTAAAGAAATGTCTCTATTTTTAAGATATTTGAAAATATGCGAAGATATTTATAGACTTGAAAATTATTGGAAAAACAAATAAAACCCTCATAGTTTCTTAACGAAATCATTGTTATTCCGTTTTGCACGCTGGCGGGGCACGCTTTCTTTTTGAGATAGTTTTCTGGAGAATGTCTAATATAGAATCATTATCAGGCACAATTTTCATTCAAAATTCACTCACAACTTGCGAAAAAAAGTAAGGTTCTAAGAAACAGAATACATATTCGATTTAAAAAAGTACATTTTCATTCATTATTTTAATTTTTGACGCGTGTGAATAAAATTTTAAAAAGTCTTCTAGACTATCATTTAAAGCATCACATACTTCCGGAATTATCTTAGCTATGGATGCTTTCGAGATTCTAAAAAATATCGACAACAATCTGAACAATATTCCAGAAGAAAGGCATATTAATGTCATTTATATTATCACTCTTGCAGGTACAGCATCCTTCATGAGTGTATCTTGGCGTTGTATTTGTGGAGCAATTAAATTCAACAGTTTTTCCACTTGTTCAGGTGTTATTCTCATCACTGCTCTGTAATCTCTATAAAATTGTGTAATGATACATTCAACTGAAAACCTAAGATGAAAACTACCAATAAAGAAGTCGATTTCGGACCAATCATTTGACAAATTCGGACCTGATTGCTGTTTCTGACTATTTGATGGACATTTGAAAAATCGCCTGGCATCCCAGGTAAACCCGTGCCGTAGTATCTAGTTTCTCGCCAGCAGCTCACACTATGTGAACGGACAAGGCGAGTCAACCAATTGTCAAGCGAGTCCACCGGGTCAGTAGCTGCTCATTGTCAAGTCAGCTACTAGCAACGTATAAATGGGCCTTACGACACCATCGAGATTTGAGTGTCTGAAGGCAATTCTACACTGTTAAAATTTGAACGTAAAAAACGATTTGATGTTCCTTGAAGGCTCAAAACAAAAATTTTAAAAGGCCATGAAGTCCAGTTTTCAAAAAATGAAATGTAGGAAATCAATTGAATTTTCATAAAAAATACCAAAAAATAAAAAATAAAAAATCACACTAAAAATAATTTTCGAAATTGAAATAAGTTTTTCTCAAAACAAATTTCATATAGCGTATTTGTAAAAGTTTTAGATCTAACTGAAATATGAACTTTCGTCGAAGACATTAACTTAATAAAAAGCAGTCTTATTCCAAGATTTCAAGTGTGTAAAGTTGCTTAAATGACCAATGTCTTTGCACTCACAACATTTCACTGCTATCTGAGATGGAGCTGCCAACTCCTCAGACGAGTTGACATGAAATCCGTCAATAGTCATTTCATATATTTTAGATTTTTTTCTTCAATATTTCCGGCATTCCATTTGGCGTTAAGTCGATTCTTATTGCTAACCCTTTTCACTTTATTTGGTTCAAATCCGGTGAGTTCTCCGTGTCTCACTTTTTCCTTCACACATTATGCCTATTTTTATGGACTCGATCCGGGATCGAAGCTGGGAAGTTGTTAAAGTTAATTGCTGCAATCGTTCGAAGGTGTGCTCCACATATAGTGTTATCTTATCGTCGATTTGATGGGACTTGAATTGCCTGGAACGACCGATATCGAACCCCAGGCGGCCATATGTAACCAAAGTCAGATTGAAGATGTTTCCTGTGCGCTCTCCGACCTTATGGCGTTGATGGGCGATGGATTCGGATATAGTTTTGATTTGGAGACATCTGATTTCGGTGAAATGTAGACCATCGAAAGGCATAAAAACCCATGATGCGACAATATTGGAGAAAGCATCAATTGGTGATATGTATTCTCTGAGTCTTTTTCCGCTGAAGATAATGGAATTGAGATCAATACTCGTGCATTTCTCAGAAGCTCTATTTTAAATCAAAAAACAAACACTTGTTCTATTTTAAACAGCCGGCGTTAGAATATGATATCACCAGATGACTGTCGAACTGAGGGGAAAAGTTTGCAGAGCAATCTAATCAGAGCCCCAAGCTCGGTTGAAACTATGTAAATTAACAGGTTCAATGTTTATATCCTCGATAACCTTTCATGTTCGGAGCGAGCCAGAACATCCCAAAATTGAAACTTATAATTAATTCAAATAATTTACGAGTAGTTTGTTTAATTTATTCGAATAACTCAGACAAAATATGAGTGCCCATAAACAACGCATCGATTCGAATTCCCCCGTGCACATCATGAATAATAACACACGAACGCGCTGCGAAGTGCTGTGAATCGGCAAGAGCCTCGGAGGAACATTCCAGTGGAGCCAATGCCACCACCATCGGTGAGGAGAGTTTGAAATTCCTGACCCCTCTAGTCTAGCTAGCCAGCTTCCTCCTGAAGGCTGGATGGCAGACGTAAGGATCGATCGGTATTGATTACAACAAGACATTCGGCTCATTTTGGAAATCGATCCTTCCCGTCGCGGAGCTGCCCACAGCCTGATTTTTGGCTAGATGTAGAATAAATAAAAAAATTAATGAAACTGTATTATTTATAACCACTTTGGGTGATAAATTATGCTTCATTGAGTATGCGTGTTTGTTTTTTATGGTTCATCATAGAACACAAGAAAATAAAAAAACCACAACCTACGATAGGTCCCAGTGCACGCGCGGTTCCAATTGTGATGAACCCATAGCGAACGCCAACCGATTTTATTTTACGAGCTCCGATCCCAGACCCGGAGAGCTATCAAAAAATTTTCATCGGTGAGAACAATCTTCCTCGCTATCTTGCTTACTACATCATTAACGGCTATTGAGCGGTGGTTTGGGGGCAGTTATGGTCCAGGGGAGAATTTTTATCGTCAATCGTGTGTCACAACGGGCGGAGTGAGAACATGTCCTCTAGAGGTTTTTTTGGCTTTGTTTTTGACTAGCTCACGTGATTGATGGTTAATAAAGCGCTGGTGGAGTCGGGGAAACTTTTGAATTTCAAATTAGACAGCGCTAGCAAAGGATGCTCGCTAACGAGTGGACCATAAACTGTCATTAGACAATGTCTCGAACTATGGAGCGCCGATCGCTCGATTTGATGGAGTGGTTTATTGGGATACCAGCTTTGATTTAGTGCAGTTTGCTACTGGTCATCGCCAGTCGAATCCGAGAATGGAGAGGTGAAGAGTTTATCGCAGGATTATCAAGATGGAGACGTTTTATTCGATATCAAATCTAGAATAGGCAGCCACTAAATGTCAGATTGTTGTGAGCTCTAAATTCAATCGAAACAAACGCGATCAGGAACCATCATCCTCGTGTCAACGTGCATTAACTAATTAACAAGCGGGTCATAAAAGTTGATTCACCATTGCGAATTTCGATAATCCAATTCGAACCATAAACTAGCGACAACCTATCCGATTGAGTTCAACAACAACCAGGTCTCTATCTCGCAAGATACAACCCCGAAATCCATCTAAAAATCACCATCGAAATGATGTGAAGATTTAGGTAAGAATCTTGTCGTTCCTTGCGTGGTCTGCGTGGACCCCAGCGGAGATAAATTCCCATAAATTTCACCATCACCAACGTCGTCCCCTTCCAACCGCATCACCAGAACGGACTAACTCTGGGAAGAAACAAAAAAAAAACAACGACAAAAACACATAAAAATGCACACTTGTTCTCGTTTCTCGTGATTTTTGGTTGAGACTTTGAGGAAAACATCAGAATGATATAGCGCCGATAAGAGTTATTTATTTTTATGATCTTCTAATACCACAAGAGTTGTACCTGGGATGGGTCTGACAATAACGAGCAGTCGAAAATGAGCCGAAGAATCAAAACAGAGTTGGGAATCTAAAAACAAAGACCAAAAACAAAAAAAAAAGAACGGAGAGAAACAACGAACCGCAACAAGCGACGAACCTTCCGCAGAAGAGAGGTTATGGCAGATCTCGTTTAGATTGGAACATAAATTTTTCGGGTGAAACAGGTACTTTCGGGTGGAACATGAGTGAGAAAAAGAATAACTAACGGGCACATAAAAGCAAATTAAAGGAATAATAGAACCGATCCGGGGCAGGAGACGGATTCCGTTCCCGCTGAAGAGCGAGTAGTGATGTTGTGTCCTGGAATGGGTGAAAATTAACTCTTGACCGTATTGTCGCTTTTTTTTATCGATGCATTGTCGTTATTCCGTCATTGTTTTTATGTTCGCTGTGGATTCGAGGACGGTTAGAAATTGACGGCTTCCAAGAAAAAAAGGGACCATTAGGATTTCGGGCGATGTTCCTCGAATCACGAGTCCCGGATCTTCGGGTGCTGTGTGAAATCGATCTGAGAAAGGGTGTTCGATTGATGGAAATCGGAATTTCTGGACGGATACTTTTGGGCATCCCGCAATAAATTGTATGGGTGATATTAAATTGAATACAAAACGGATGAAATTAGACCAATCACAAAATAATAATGGTTTCGAGAGTCATCTTCGTGCAGCGGCCGGTTTGCGCTTCCCTCCGTTTAATATAGAAGTAAAATTTAAATTGAATTCGATCTTGCGATCGGAAAATCCCGCTGTGCGTTGAATCTCGCGGCGGTGTCACTCGTTCGAGGGAGGCATCGGAATACACCGCTGTGCAGAAGCTGCGAAGTTGATGGCCTCACCGATCGAAGTCGAAGTATATTGTATGCGATTTAACGGCTATTGACCCACTCCGTCGCGGTGGTTCGATCAAGTTCGTACCCCCGCGGGGGCTACCTTATACACCGCCCTTTTTCTTCGCATTGCCCGAAGCCGCCGCAAGATGAGCATACGACGCATGAATGCAGTATTGTTATTAAAAAATACCTCCAAAGGTCGCTGCTACAAGCTGTAAAATGTTTAGCCAATCATGTTGTTGTCATGTGCTGTGAGAAGTGGTGTTGCTATTTTTTCCTACGTCCAGATACTCGGTCTTCCCCAAACCCTCACCCCCAGAAGGGCCGTGATCCGATGTCACTTGATGGTTGTGTAACTCGCAGCTGAAAACAGCAGAAAACGAGTACAAAACAGACGGCAATGCCTTGAAAGAACAATGTTATCTCCCAATGATAGTAAAAGGTTGAACCGTAGGAATGGATCGAAGCGGGGCCACTTTTTTTCGCCAAGCTCCCCTCTCAGCATCTTGCGGTAAAGGTTCTATGCGTTGGAGCGAAGCTTGGCAGCGCGTTTTTTTTTCGTAGGTAAAAGCGATAATTGTCCCGTGCTTCCGAAGAGTGTGATTATTTCCATGCAAGCTGGGAATGACAAGACAATGTTTGCTTGCAATATGAGCTCATCTTTTCGTATTCATAGAATAATTATTTTCACGATTAAATTGTTTGCGCTCGTCAAGGCTGGTTAACTGTACAGAGAGGTTCATTTCGCTGTTCTGAAACATAACCTTGTAATCTAATCCAAATTTTGATTTGCCTTCATTTATCATCATATCATCATACTGACATTTATCATTTATCATCATACTGGCGCCAGTATGGATCAAACGGTCGCAGCGGAAAATGTAACCCACAGGGGAAAAATCATCACACTGAACAAAAATGAAAAAAATGTACATAACTATAAAGCCATTCCATTCCATGCAAAAAAAATATAGCGGTTCTCGGATTTTCGTGAAAAGTGGTAGTTCTGTTCCTTATCGCTAACTATTAGACATTTTTTTAATTTTTCCATTAGTTTGCCCATTTCCATTTTGAGGTGGTCCAAAAAATCAATTTTCTCCTTTTTCTCGAAAAAATGGGATTTGAAAATTCAGCGAAATTAATCCCAATAATATTCGTACTAAAAGTTATTCTAAACAAGAGTTTATATTCGATACATTATAACGAAAAATATGAATTCCTAGAAATAATAAATGCGACAACTACATAGAGTTTTGAGAATGCGTGAACTTTTGTATGAGTGATGTATCAACTATTGTTTAAAAATACAGCCATTAGCTAATCTTCTTTGAAAAAATATTACACTTGCAAAAAAAATTGGATTTTGTTCTCATAATTATTTATTGTATTTGTTTTTTATAGTTTACATGTTTTCGGGACCAAGGGCGCTATATTTTTTAATATTTCTTCTCGGAAGTGTAGGTGTATGATAGTCTATTCGCATAAGAATATTGAACGAAGACTGTAAACATGTTAACTTTGAAAAATCATATATAGAAACGAAAAAACGCCTCTCTGATTTTGGATATATTATGTAAAAAAACCTCAGCTTTAAGGAAAAATATGTTTAGTTTCATTTTCTCTAAACCATGTAAACTATAAAAAACAAATACAGTCAGTGATGTTGTGAGAAAATAACACACTGAATACAAGTGTGTTATTTTTTCGAGGAAGACTTGCTCATCGGCTGCAATTTGATATATCGATAATCTGAATCGGTCCAGCAGTTCAAATTTTTTTTTTCAATTTTTTGAAAAAAGCATGTTTGGTAAAAAGGGGAAAAATGATTTTTCGAATCACCCTAAAATAGTAACACGATTAAAAAACGGGTCTAATATTTATCGATAAGGAAACAACCTAACCTCACGATAATTTGAGGTCCGCCTTAATGGTTTGGAATGAAATGGCTGTAAAATATAATTGTTAAACCATGGTTGATACATCACACATACAAAAGTTCCCGCAGTTTCAAAACTCTACGTAGTTGTCGCAGTTATCATATTTCTATTTTTCGTCATAATGTATCCAATATAAACTTTTGTTTGGAATAACTTTTAGTAAGAGTACAATTGTGATTAATTCCGCTGAATTTTCAAATCTCACGGAAATTTGCCGGTCATTTTTATTGGAACCAATAAAAACGGGAAAGTTTCATCATACATGAATAAAAACTCATTGTTCAAGCAACATATCTGGATGATCCCTTCGTGACTAGCCTTCGGACAGTTGTACTAAAGGGTGTGTCACATCAAATTGCATCACGGAAAAAACGCTGTAGAAATTCGCCCAGTAGACCGATCCTTTTGAAAATTTTAGACAGTAAAATAAAGACTATTAAACAACTTTTGGCATTTTCTTTTTATTCATACTTCGAGCCCAAGCCCGTATGCTCGCACCTTCCTCTTTACCCCGTCCATAAGGTTCTGTACAACGTCAGGTTGTAGTTTTTTTTGAACAGAAATCCATTTTCTCTTAAAGTCCGCCTCCGATTTGACAACTTTTGGGTTCTTCCGGAGGGCCTGCTTCATAATCGCCCAATATTTCTCTATTGGGCGAAGCTCCGGCGCGTTGGGCGGGTTCATTTCCTTTGGCACGAAGGTGACCCAGTTGGCTTCGTACCACTCCAACATGTCCTTTGAATAGTGGCACGAAGCGAGATCCGGCCAGAAGATGGTCGGGCCCTCGTGCTGCTTCAATAGTGGTAGTACGCGCTTCTGTAGGCACTCCTTAAGGTAAACCTGCCCGTTTACCGTGCCGGTCATCACGAAGGGGGCACTCCGCTTTCCGCAAGAGCAGATCGCTTGCCACACCATGTACTTTTTGGCAAACTTGGATAGTTTCTGCTTGCGAATCTCCACCGGAACGCTGAATTTGTCCTCTGCGGAGAAGAACAACAGGCCCGGCAGCTGACGAAAGTCCGCTTTGACGTAGGTTTCGTCGTCCATTACCAGGCAATGCGGCTTCGTCAGCATTTCGGTGTACAGCTTCCGGGCTCGCGTCTTCCCCACCATGTTTTGCCTTTCGTCGCGGTTAGGAGCCTTCTGAACCTTGTATGTACGCAGGCCCTCCCGCTGGTTGGTCCGCTGGACGAATGAACTTGACAAATTCAGCTTATTGGCGACATCCCGGACCGAACTTCTCGAATC
The DNA here is from genome assembly GCF_029784135.1 of Toxorhynchites rutilus septentrionalis. Classification (NCBI taxonomy): domain Eukaryota; kingdom Metazoa; phylum Arthropoda; class Insecta; order Diptera; family Culicidae; genus Toxorhynchites; species Toxorhynchites rutilus. Next base: position 14,934,390 of record NC_073745.1, on the reverse strand, counting down.
ACGTCTAAACTGCTTAACTACGCGCTTGTGATCCTTTTCACTGACGGAGCATCCATTTTTGCCGTTCTTCACCTTCCGGTCGATGGTTAGGTTCTCGAAGTATCGTTTTAGTACTCTGCTGACCGTGGATTGGACGATTCCCAGCATCTTATCGATGTCACGATGTGACAATTCCGGATTCTCGAAATGAGTGTGCAGGATTAATTCACGACGCTCTTTTTCGTTCGACGACATTTTTCCAAATTTACGAAAAATTGACAGTGAAGCATGGCCAACGTGATCTATACACTCTTATCTGATTATAAGCGAAAGCTGAAGATATAATTCCTAAAAATTAAATTTCTATAGCGTTTTTTTCTGTGATGCAATTTGATGTGACACACCCTTTATGTCGTATTCTATTTACCGACTATTTTTAACTATCTTTATTCATGCATTACTATCAACAGGCCTGAACATAAGGAAAGCGCGGTCAAGTATGCCTTTTTCAAGCTTGCACGAGATAAGTGAAAGTCATAAAATAAGTAGCAACGGTTAAAAACACGAGACATACTCGATACGGGTTCGTTGTAACCGTAATTTGTACGAGAGTGAGGGAGGCGGAGAAAAGTATGAGAACGCAGGTTACGAAGGCGTAGGTTAGAATTGATCAACTGAAGAAGAAGTGCCCAAGTCGACACCGTATACACAGACTTGAAATCTGCCTTCAATAGAGTTAATCATGGAATACTGTTGGAACGATTAGGGAGAATCGGTGTCTCCGCGGATATTATCAGTGTGCCACAAGGGAGCAATCTGGGTCCCTTGCTATTCTCAATATTTATCAATGAGCTATATGTCATACTGCCACCCGGCAATCGAGTGTTTTACGCTGACGAAGTCAAAATCTACATGGTCATGAGGAGTATTGAGGACTGCTACGCTTTACAACGGCTGCTGAATCGTTTCACTGAATAGTGTACACGGAACATGCTAACGCTAAGCATTCATAAATGCAACGTTATCACGTTCCACCGCAAGCTCAATCCGACAGAATACGATTACGCAATTGACGGACAGTCTCTCGATCGTGTATATCAAGTTCGTGATCTTCGGATCATCCTAGACTCAGCATTTACCTTCCGATCACACTACAACGACATTATTTCTAGAGCTAACCGCCAGCTGGGATTCATGTTTAAAATATCCCAAGAGTTTAACGACCCACTTTGCCTCCGGTCTCTATACTGCACTCTGGTGCGATCGATTCTGGAATTGAACTCTGTAGTTTGGTGCCCATACCAGTCAACATGGACCGCAAGAGTCGAAGCAATACAGAGGAAATTCGTTAGATATGCCCTCCGACGTCTTCCGTGGCGAGATCCATTGAACCTTCCTCAATACGAAGATCGATTTTCAACGAAGAAGCTGATGCACCGGAGTTATTAGGACAACTTAACATCTACGCTCCTGAACGACTGCTTCGCCAACGAAACTTTCTGCTACTTGAGCCCCGAAATACTTTGTACGGCCTCCATGACCCTGTGCGATTCATGTCGGCAAGTTTCAATGAAGTCTTGTTACTCACCGACTACTACCGGGAAGAGAATCTTTAGGTCGAGCAGCATTTCATTTCAAACCTTATTGGGACCGGCAGAACAGTCAGTAAGCTGGAACACGCAGTGAAAAAAACACGAGTCTACAAGTCGTACACCGCCCACGGTTCTTACCAACTCGAGTCCCACTAACTTAGGCTCAAAGGCTTCTAAGCTAGTTGTACTGATCACTGTCTTCGAGCGAGGCCGTGTGGTTCCTTTCGAACCCGAATGACGGATGATACAAAGCGAAAAAGACTCTTTAAGGACTGTTTGCCGTGGTAGTGTATAAAACAGAATGTAGTTAGAATCGTTATTTATTTAGATAGTTTTTTGTTTGTGGGTGTATGTGAGAAGGGTTTTATGGGTGACAACACTGTACTTGCAGTTTTGTGGGTCGTCTTCGTGCTCGGCGCGGGTAGATCTGCCAATTCAGTTTGGAATACTGAAGGTGTCTTTGTTGGCCAATAACCTAGTTGATTGTCCCTCGTCAGGGTCTCCTTCTGTGTGACCTTGTGAAACGTCCCCGGGCGAGTCTGTAGGAATGAGCCAACACATAAAGGCCCGTTGGTCGGATCTGACCAACAGGTATCATTAGTACATGTGAAGTCACCATTTTATTTATTGACCTTTAAACTAGTTTTTAATCAATTACCTTTTTTTTAACGTGTTTATTTTATATGGATGTCCGCTGATCCTTTGTTTTATTTTTAAATCTATTATTGTAACTGTATGTTAAGGTAAGATTATTGTTGTAACCAGATTTTACCATACTGACCGGTGTATTTTTAGTATAATGTTCTTAATGTTTTATTTTAAACCACAAACACTTAATTTATTTATTTAATTAAATATATTTAAACCTACAACAAATCAACACTTAATGAATAAGGAAAGTAGATAAGTGGTGTGCGATGACCAACTTCTGGACACATACCTATAAAGTTCACACAACTTGTTTCCTGTGTAACGGCCCCTTCCCCCCACCGTATGCAAATCATATGTCAAATGGAAGATGAATTGCAAACAGTAAAGATTTGGGTGAATTGGTTTGTGGTGAAGCTGCAAAGGAAGTGTGTTACCGAAGGTTACAGTCTTCGATCACTTTGATTTTGGCTCTACTGCGTCCGCATTCAAACACAGACTCACAGAACTGAATAGGATGAACCACTGACAACGACATTAACAATGGACAAGAGCCCAGTTCCCAATCAGTTTTATGTTGTTTTTATTTATGATTTGACCACAGTTGACGTATATTATTATTTACTTTTTTATATTTGTTGTGTTCAAAATGTGCTGCTTTTTATACTTATATATGTTTTGCATGTGAATGAAAAGATATGGGGTTTTTGTCCTTCTCTTTTTGTTTTTTCCCCATCTTAATTCGTTAAGACAACAAAAATTCAGATGAATAAATATACAAATAAATAAATAAATAAAGATCAGCACAGTCGATTTTCGAAGAAATTGGATCTGATATGAACGTTGCCTTCGCTACATCCCGACGTAAGCTCAGCAAATCGAGTCCGATCAATTTACAACGATCCTCATAGCTTGGAAGATTCGAAGGATCCCTCCAGGGCAAGTTAGGTAGGGCGAAACGGACGAATTTTCGCTGGATAGCCTCAATCCGCTGGACTCCATTTTCGTAATAGGGAGACCATACTATGCACGTGTATTCAAGAGTAGAGCGGACTAGAGCACAATAGAGAGCTTTGATACAATGTGGGTCTTTGAACTGCTTGGTGACGCGAAAAATGAAGCCTAAGACCCTAGATGTCTTGGTGATGATGTACGAGATATGATCGTGGAATGTTAAATAGCTCAGAATCTAGGACGATACCAAGGTCCTTGATAGTCATAACACAGTTTAAGGGGATATTGATTATAGATAGTTAAGTAATACTTAGCTATTACTATGAATATATGAATATGGTTTGCGAAAATTCACATCTTAATACTAATTTCTTCCTTTCTCCTCCTATCTACTCTGTAGGTGCGAACTGACAATCATATGAAATATCAGACATCTTTTCTCCAAATAATCTTTCCATGTGAATATTAATTTTTTGTTTGTTGTACAGGATATTTTGCGAAATTTCTTCTATCTATTATTTTGAATCTAGTTCAGCTCGATTCATAACATTGTTCTTTTCATCAACTTTTGACTACCAATAAATTTTCACTTGTTTAATTTTTCTACATTTTGATCCCCTGGCAACTCTATCTCTCATTCTCACCGTCCCACAGTGCGTAGAATACATAGGAATGTGGGACAAAAATCATAACAGCAGTATTTAATCATTAGGACACTTTGGTGTGATTGGAAAAATGTTCATAAGTATCAAAACTACTATTTGCATAAATTTCTCATGTCATTTGAATAATCGCATAAGTGTCCAAGTTACTAAATCTTTGTTTATCTAAAGTGTAAAGCTCTGATCATTCCGAATTCGCAGAAATCATTATTTGAATAACTACTGATTTAAATTATATTGTAGTAGTCGTTCTTATGGACTCGGAAACTACTGAACCAATCGACATGAAAATTGGTATGTAGGGGTTTTTGGGGCCGGGGAAGGTTTCTATGATAAATGAAACACAAATTTCTGAATTACTCGAGAATTAATCAAGCAAACGAAACAAAAATTAGCATGTGAAGATTTTAAGGTCCATAAATGATTATATGGTGGTTAGATACTTCTCCCCCCTCTCTTAAGGGGGGCTGCCATACAAATGAAACACAAATTTCTGCATTACTCGAGAATTAATCAAGCAAACAAAACCAAATCTGGCATGTGGAGGTTTTAGAACGCAATAAATGTTTCTATGGTGGTTCGACACTACTCCCCCCTTTCTTAGAGTTGGCTGTCATACAAATGAAAACCAAATTTCTACATAACTCGAAAAATAATCAAGCAAATGGAGCCAAATTTGGCATGTGAAGATTTTAGGAGGCACGAAACGTTTCTATGGTGAATAGACACTCCTCCCCCTCTCTAAGGAGAGCAGAGGGGAGGGGTCTGTCTTTATTCTATCATGTTTTCTATATCAAACATTTATTCCATGTAACGGAGAAACATGTTATTTGCAAGTGGTTGAAAAATCTTGTACGAGAATTGTGTCTGAAAATAATCTGATATTATAATGATGAGTTTTGGTAGAAGTACTACGAATTTTATAGTAAAAGGCAAATTCAACGGGGTCGATGAGCAGATCAATCAATGAACAGTTCTGCGATTTGACTCATGAGCTTAGTAAGAAAACGTGTATGTTTGAAGGTATTGATAACAAAAAACAAATTTTGGGCGGGACGAAGTTTGCCGGGTCAGCTAGTCTTGGTTATATTTCCTGTCATCGTACGTAGGGTTTTTTCAACATATTGATTTTCGACGAAATGGCGACATTTTTTTGAAACAAAATTGCGTCTGTGTCTCAAAAATCGAGACAAAACATTCACCAACATTTAATTTTTCAAAATATCAAAAAAAAATCCTATGTATGATGACAAGAAATTTAGTGGAGTATCTGGGAAAAACTATTCCATCAAAATCGGATGGACCGTTCCGGGGGTAGAACCGGGGGTTTTAAATCTTGGATCCGCGCTCATTACGCAAAGACTTAGGCCTACTAATTGGCTTGAAACTTTGGAACGGAGCATCGGACAAGCCTGGAACACTACAGTAAAGTGGACATTCCAGAGAACATTTTAGATCAGATTTAAAAAAAAAAATTTCCATAGCGTGCTACCTCTCTAAGGGAACAAGATAGATACAAATATAGAAAAAGTATGACGAATAACATAATCGATAGCCGAATGAATTCTGGGATGTTGGAAAGGTAATAGGTCATATGTGTGCTCTGCAGTGTTCACTAATATTTCTCTAATTTATTGAGTACATTTTCGGGAAATCCAAGGCAAGGAATGTGTCCTCTTTGAACCGCTTCAATGTGCTTATGTAAATAATACCGACCTAGTTCCACCAAATACACACCATATATTCTGCAGGGTGAATATTTAGTTGAGCCGATGACGTATGAAATGCCAAAACAAAATGTATAGTGTATTAAAGTGGTTCCAATTATGAAGTTCTTGTAATCCTGAACACTGATTATAATGGATGATCAACAAGACTGTATACAAATGAACGTAAGAACGGTATATATATATATATATATATATATATATATATATATATATATATATATATATATATATATATATATATATATATATATATCTAAAATGGTAATAGGATATTGAAAGGTGGGATTTGTTCGCTCATGACAAGAAGGAAACACTGTGTAAATTTAAGGAATTATCTAAAAGATTCTTTTATTTCTTACAATATAAAAGCATCGCATCTAATAACTTTTTATTTCGTTATAACCACTAACAATAAACGTAAATAAATAATTCGTTCTTCCTTACTAAGTTACCTACCGGAGGGCGCTTTGAATACAACTAGATACACAAACACATCGTGGCAGTAAGCTTTTGAGACACTCATTCGTTTCTCAGATCAGGAATTTTCACTGACTGCAGCTCGTAGTCCCGTTCTACGTTCACGTAACTCAGTCCGTGTGGATGCTGCGCGCTCCCGGACCGCTTGACGTGAACCATGAATCCCTTGTTTTTGTCCGATTTGTACCAAACCTGCCGGAAGGTACCATCCGCTTCGTCCATATGGTACTCTCCGTGCACAGCATTCCCATCACGGAGCTCCCAGTGGCTCTTGTGGTCCCCCGTTTCGTCGTCCTTCACGCCGTACTCGTACCTGTACTTGGGCCGGTAGTGATAGTGGTGGTTACTGTGGTGGTTATGACGGTGATGGTGGTGGTGGTGGTTCTTGTGATGACCCACGTGCTTCCGCTTATGGCCGTGATCTCCTTTAGATTTGTGGGCTGAGGCAACGACGGCTAAGCAGACAGCCAAAGCGATGATCTGCGTGGTGGTAAAATGACCAATGATTCTTTTTTCTCAAAAATATGATCGAGACACTTACCCTCAACATTTTGGATCTGATGATCATGTTTTCTGCGCGATCTGCTGTCTGGGAAGCTACTGATGGATAAATGTTGTTTGCGTTAACAATGCGTGTATTTATATGAAGAATTTTTTCGGAATTTGTTTTGTCACGAAATATGAGAATTGCAATGTGTGGATAATTGACTTTCGATGATGCAGTGCGTGATGCATTTTTCATTCGTTCGATCGCACGATTGAATAATTCATTCAGAACAACGATGGAAACACTTGAAGTGAAACACTTATTCACAGTTTTGTTCACATTTTGCAACTGTTAAACTCGGGCATGTGCCAACACAAAATAATGCCTCCGATACGCTTCGACCGTTACATAAAAAGTAAAATTATACTCTACAAACAGATTGCATTACATAAATGCTAGACCAGTGAAGCCAATATCAATAGCCAGTTAACGAATGTTCAGGGCAAAACTTCACATTTGCTAGCGTTTTTTTTTCTGTTGTTTCGCTGCGGCAATGAAATATTCTCAATCGCACGCGAAAACTGGGCAAAACCTGCAAACGTTCGCTGGCCGAACAATTTCAGAACAATTCCAGCTCGGACGGTTGGCTGATTTTCTAGGAGGGAAGTAGCTGCGAGGAAAAAAAACGAAAGCAAAAATCCCATAACAAGAAGGTAGACATTTTATGCTCGCATTCAATAGCTATAGAATTTGTATTTTGCCTCACCCTCCGTTTCGCCCCTTCGGCTACGGCGCGGCAGTGAAATTTCGCAATAACTTCCACAGAGCTCCGGCGAATATGAGAGTGCATATGTGAAAATGCACGCGAAAAAGTCAATACCATAAATTTTGCATCGGCATGCTGCTGTCCCTTCGAGGAACGAGGTGGTCGGAACTGAGAGGGGATCGATCACAGGGCAAAGCGCGCGAGCTGCTCCAACACTATTGAGAGCTCGTCAGCCACCGTCGTCTTCGTTGGATGCTGCCTTCTGCCGATGGTTGTCAAGAAAGCAATGCTCAACCGCTCGGTCCGAAGGTGAAAACTAGCGAAAACCTGTTGCTTCAGTTTCATCCCAGAAGGATGTCCTCCTCATCCTCGCCTCGCTTGTGATGTTCTTTTTCTGCTCACCTTGTCCGCCGGTAGAAAACAAGTCCGAGTAAAATTACGACGATAAAAGCGCGATTGTTCCAAATGGTTGACTGCGGGCGGAAAATGCGATGCACCGAAGGTCAAGGGCTGCACTGGTGCCGCGTCCTCGGAGCGGCGGCAGGGAAGCGGAGGATAAAAATTATGATTTTATTGAACTGGCTGGCAATAATAATTAGGTGTAACAAACGAGCGTGCAAAGGACGGACAGTCTCTCCTAACGAGGGACCGCTGGTTGGGAATTATGCATTACGCTGAAAATTGCCTAACCACTCCACCAGATGGAGACGGACGGAGGGATTTACGGCCCGAAGACATTCCCAAATTGGAAGGTATCGAATATGTGAGGATAAAGTATTATGCAGATAATCGCTTACAGGTCGACCGGGTCGTAAATTACGAATAACTCTGTAAACAGACTATTCGTTTGTTGATTAACGATTAACGATTTTTTTTTTCGTTGGTTGGGATTAAATAAACAATATTTTATGAAAACTACTATTCATACTATGCTAAGGTGGTTAGTATAACACATATCTTTCTGGGAGTTTCGAATTCGATTTCCGTTTTAGCTGGGAGATTATTCGTTTACAAATCTCTTTCGACTTGCACTTGCACATTTTCTCGATTTTGCCACTCAGAATACTTTCAAGACGTGTTATTTTGAAATAGAAATCTCACTTAAATACTAACACAAATGGACACAAATTATACTTCTGAGCGATTCATTTGAATTCGAAAGTCGATGTTTTCATTTTTTTTTATTTGGCTCAAATTTTGCAGACACATTCTTCATGATCAAAAAGGACAATTAGTATAATTGGTTTTCATTTTTGATTCCAGCCTTATTTTTGAGAACGGTCCAAACAAAAATTGCTTGAAAATTTTCATAAAAATATAACTCAGAAACGATTGGTCCGATTGATTTAGTGTTTTCTGATATTGGAGCTACATCGTAAAAGCATTCACTGTTAAAATGTTTTATTTTTTTTTTATTTAAAAAATAATACTTAACATTAATTTTTCTCAAAAAATGTGTTTTTTGTTTATATTTTTTATATGTCGCAGTGGACAACTGATGAAGTTCATTGTAACTGCGGAAATGATTCTTACAAATGGTTTTTGACCCGATTTTATGAAAGTACGTAAGATTTGTAACAAAAAAGGTGCACGGCAAAATTTTGGTAACTGCTACTGTTCCCGAGATATATTGATTTCAAAATAAAATTTACTGAAAATCACTTACTTTCGATCATTTTCGATTGTTTCGGATGAAAATTATTTTTCTGAAAACATTTTATTTGAAGCTCTTATACCATGACAGAGAGCCTCTTTTTATTATTTCCTTCATAATGCCAATTTTTTTTTGTACTATCATGCGAGTAGTGCGGGAATATTTCCTGAGACGAGTTTCCATGAAATCTGTCTATAGTGGATATACTTCTGATCCTTCGAAAACAACAATTTATCGGTGGTTTTGTGAATTTAAAAAGGGCCGTACAAGCACCGCAGACCGCCTCACTCTGGAAGACCAGAAGAGGCTACGAATCCAGAAATCGTAAAACAAGTGCATCGACTCGTTTTGAACGATCGTAAAGTGAAGTTACGCGAGTTAGCTGAGGCCATAGACATTCCAAAAGAACGAGTGTGATACGAAAAAGCCATCCGCGCGATGGGTGCCGCGTTTGCAGACCGTCGACCAAAAACAGCGGCGCGATGATGTTTTTTTTGGGATGCGCATAACATAATCTTTATCGACTACCTGCAGAATGGGAAAAACAATTACCGGAGAGTATTATGCACTGAACGACGAAATAAAGAAAAAATGGCCCCATATGGCGAAGACAACGCATAGTCGCATACGTCCTTAAAGGCGATGGCCAATTTGGATCAATTACGATTCCAGACTTCACCTCTAGCGACAATTATATGTTCCCAAACCTCAAGCGGTGGCTCTAGGGGAAGAGATTCACATCGAATGAGGAGGTCATCGCATAAACTGAGGCATATTTCGAAGACTTAGAAACTCGCTATACCAAGTGTATTGGCCTTGAAGGAAACTATTTGAGGAATAAATACAGATTTGCCCAAAAACTTAAATGTTTTCATCAAAAATCCCGGGATATTTCATTTATAACGAGAGACGAACTAACATTTATGAGCATGGATCAATTAAAGCAGGTTGCGTCAAATTTCGGATGGAAGTATTCTTCAGATGTTAAAACAAAGGAACAGATATTTTGTCGAAGCAGTTTAATTTAACATTGAGATGGCGCTACGAATTTTACTGACGCTTCCAGTTACAGTGGCATCGTGCGAACGCAGTTTCAGCAAGCCTAAATTGTAAAAATTTTAAAAAAATGTAAGGGGTTGTATCTAGGACACGACCACATATTTTAAACGTAGAACTACGCAATTATATTATGCAATCCACTTTTTTACCACTTCGAATATTATTTTTGAATGCATCGACATTTTTGTGATAGATTATGATTTTCGTTACAAATAAATTTGATGCACATCCTTTCACGTTTGATATGATGCCTAGGACTACCAAAATGTGTGAACGGAAGAATTGTCAAACGATCATCGTATTTTACATTTCCCTCTGAAATTATTGCACATCTCAAGTTTACGTAGTTCTCGATCCGCGAAAGTTCATTCACATCTAGTATCTGAAATGAGCCAGATGTCACCAGATGTAGCGTTGCCTAGTGGGATTTTCTTTTTTCCGTACAACTAAAACACGACCAATTCTGTTAACACTACTGTTACGGGAGTTACACGTAACACTATACATACTTATTCCTACAAGCTCATTCTAAATTCAGATTCCTACGGGAGGTGCTTGGAGTCGCTTTCAGAGAGGGGAAAAAAATTAATCAATTGCAATCGAATTGGCTATATATAATCGTAAACATTAATTTGGTTACGGGGAATTTAAGTCGCGCGGATATTGAACCGGCCGGCCACGAGCCAGAAACCCGAGCTTACTTTTTTTATTCGCGGTACTGAAGTTAGTGTCAGTAAAAGTAAGAAAAATGTAAGGAATGTAACTTGCATGTTTTGATAAAGCGGATTCCCCCAGACACATTGATTTTGAAGTCTGTGTTAGGTAAACACAGTTCGGTGGGAACGAAAATACCCCCGACTTGCATGTATATTTGCAAAGCGGATTTCCACAGGTACATCGATTTTGAAGTCTGTGTTGGGGAAACCGTAAATCGGGCCAATCAAAACTTGGCAGTCAGGGCGTTTGGATAACCCTTAACCTTTTACAGTTATTCGCTTGTTCATCTAATGAAAAATAACATTTTATTAATTGTGACAGACGCGTAGAAATATTTCCTATCAATTGATGCATTATTGATGCGATCTATTAAGAAATGTTCGAGTTGTAAGCATTCGAAATACGGGTAGGGTTACCACACAAATCGGCCGAACAAATGAGAAAATGGAAACGCTTCTAGTTTTCATGAATTTTAACCATTTACACACCAAGGGATTGTAATGTATAGCATGTTGGGCAGGTCGGGCTCACCTGTATCGCAATCTTTCCGATGGGTGATAAAAGCACTTGAAAATACTTTGGCGAGAAACTAAATCTATATTTCAACGTATATCTTTATTACGTGTAGACAACTACGTGTGTCTCTTATGGTGGCTGTCAGATAACTGGCGTGATAAGAGAACATGTGGTCGTGTGCGAGCGATAAGCGAGAGAGTGAATATTGGAGATTCTACTCGGGTATTTGATGCCTAGTTCTACAGGTGATTATACCGACAACAAACATCGCCGCCACCTTTGAAATTTAAGATTTCAAATCAATTAAAAAAAACTTATCGACTAAATATGTTTACAATATTTCAAATAGTTCAAGAAAAGAAAAATTTGTTCCACAAAACAATTTCCGAATGTTAATCTTCTTGGTCTGTTGGCAATATGCAGATCTTTGTGACTGGGCGCTTGATGGTTCCTCTCGGCGTGCGTAGCGTCACCACGCGAACAAGTCCATCTGCGCCTGGATGGACAGCCTCAATCCGGGCGAGTGGCCAACGAACTGGGTGCTGGAATTCATCGATGACCACCACTAGCCTGCCAGGCGTAATTGCAGCGTTTGGTTGGCAGCTTCTGGTGTCCTTTTGGAGTTCCTGGAGGTACTCGGTTCTCCAATGGTGCCAGAACTGCTGATATAACTGCTGCAGCTGGTGATAGTGGTCAAGCCGCGACCATGGGAAGTCGCAAACGTTGGGACTGGGCAGGGAATGCATTGTCGATCCGATAATGAAATGTGCTGGCGTCAGAACGGAGAAGTCGTTCGGGTCTTCGGTCATCGGAACAAGTGGCCGCGAGTTCATCGCAGCTTCGATTTCTACTAAAACTGTAGACAGGTTCTCAAACGACAGCAAGGTGTTCCCGAGGTGACGGTACAGGTGGGTTTTGGCAACCTTGACTGCCGCTTCCCAAAGCCCACCGAAATGAGGCGCCTTCGGTGGGTTCAAGTGCCAAATGATTTCTTCTTCGGCACATACTTTCTGGATTTTTTCCATCTCCTGCTGGCTGTGGAGCATTTGGTAGATTTGGTGCAGCTCATTTTTGGCCCCAATGAAGTTCTTCCCATTGTCGGAATGCAGGTGTGCTGGTCGACCTCGGCGAGATACAAAACGGCGGAATGCCTTGAGGAAGGCTACTGTTGAGAGGTCACCGGCAAGCTCTAGATGCACTGCCTTCGTCGTGAAGCAGACAAATAGACAGATGTATGCCTTCGTCGGTTGAGCTCGTTTGTGGATCGGCTTTAAATAAACTGGACCGGCGTAATCCACACCGGTAACAGCAAACGGCTTGCTGACAGTGATCCGCTGGGCAGGCAGCTGACCAATTTGTTGCTGGACTGGAACGGGATTGGCTCGAGCGCATTGGTAGCAGTTTCTGATGACGCTGCGTACTAGTCTTCGTCCTTGTAATGGCCAATACTCCTCACGCATGTTCGATAGGGTGACGTGACCGCCACCATGAACCAGTTTGTAATGGAAGGATTTGGCTATCAGCTTGGCGAGGGGATGAAAGCTAGGGAGCAAGGCTGGATGTTTGAATAAATATGGCTGTTCAGAAAGTTTTAACCGCCCCCCAACCCTCAAGGTACCCTCAGTATCGACGAATGGATTCAGCAGTCTTATCGGAGAGCTCTTCTTCAAAGGTCGTCCTTGACGAAGGTCACGAATTTCGTCTTGAAAACAGTCGGCTTGAGCCAGTCTAACAAGATGTGTTTTAGTTTGGGAGATTTGCTCAACGGAAAGCGACATTCTTGGCTCGGAACCTGTTAAATGTACGGGTTGCGTTCGAACCTTGTCGCGCAGATTATGGATAAAACATCGGCAGTAGGCAATTATTCTTACCAGACGTGAATAGTTGCGGTATAATGTAAAAACAGGAAGTGGGTTATATCGATGGTATAACCGCAAGGGTGACGTAGGACTATCGTTGATTTAGAGATCATTTGTATGAAGTTGAATCTGAATTCATTCTGAATGAATGAATATTTGGAGAACTTCGAAAACGAGAGCGTTACGTTGGAGGCACAAGGTTTTATGCATCCAATATTGGATACGGAAATATCCTACTGATGGGGAAGAATAATCTTCAGAAGCTATCCTGTTGATTGCGATTGATTGAAAAATCATAAAACCTAATGTATTTGGTCACAGTGTTACATGGATAGAAAACATTAAAATAAACTCTTTCATATGAATGTAATTTTAAATTCCCAGAGGAACTGGCAGATTATTTTCAGTAACGATTAGATATTTCCACATTTTCCTCGATACTGGAAGCCCACCAGTGGTTAATGCTAACTCGATAACCATCTGTTAATGGCACTTGATTGAAACATATTTGGTCACAGTGTTACATGGATAGAAAACATTCAAATAAACTCTTTCACATGAATGTATTTTTAAATTCCTAGAGGAACTGGCAGATTATTTTCCGGATCTTTCTCGATCCAAACGGAAAGAATTCCGTGCGTGTATGTGTGTGTGTGTGTAGCGGCTGCTTCGAGATCTTCCCGGGGAACCGTTTGTAGCATCACTCTCCTCCTGATGGATTCTCTTCTGGCCTAAGGTGCACAAACAGGCTCTTGGTGACACCGTTCATCCGCGCTTTCATGATAAATGAAGAGCTTCACTACAACAGCGACAACATGCTCCAATCGCTGTTCAATTAGAACTGAGTGGATTTCCGAGCGGCGCTCGCTTATATACCGATTGGTGATTTCAATAGCCTATTTTGAAAGCTAATTTAAGACTATTGAAACAAGTTTTTGGATCAGAAAGTAACAAGTATAGAACGCGTAGACATTTTATCTTTCGAATGAAGTGTTTATCATACCATTTCGTTCAGTTGTTTAGGAGCTATTAACACTCAAAATCTCGGTCTCCGGCGTAACGCTTTCGTTTTCGAAACTTTGATTTTACACCCCGGTATAGAAATGAAAGACGTAGTCCTACGTCAAAATTGGATTGTAAACTGGTGCAGTAGTGGCTACAACAGTCATTATTCGCTTGCATTCATGTTCTGCTTCGGGTGAAATCTTAATTTTCGGTGTCGGCCAAGCCGCTTCAGGCCAGGTTAACCATTCAGGACCGTTCTTCCAAAGCGAGCTGGTAAGGAGGTCCTTCACATGCATTCCTCTGGATACAAGATCCGCCGGGTTCTGGATTCCAGATACATGCCGCCAATGCGATCCGTGCGTGGAGGTTTGTATCTCCGAGACTCGGTTGGCCACGAATGTCTTAAACAAACTTGGAGGAGTTCTAAGCCACTGTAGCACCACGGTGGAGTCCGACCAGTAGAAGGATTCGACGGTTCCCATTTGCAGTGCTTCTATGATGCGAGAATGCAGCTGTGTGGCGATCAAAGCTGCACAAAGTTCCAATCGCGGTAGGGTTAGTCGCTTTAAGGGTGCTACTCGAGATTTGGCTGCTAACAGTTGGATGTCTTCGGAGTCCACAGTACGGGCGTAAGTGCAGGCACCGTAGGCAGCCTCGGATGAGTCCGCAAAACTGTGCAACTGAATGGTGGAATTCGGAGCAAACGCGAATCGGTCAATGCGAAACTCGGACAAACTTGGTAATTCGTCGTAGAACTCTTCCCACTTCTTTTTTATGGGTTCCTGAACCTCGTCGTCCCAGGAGTATGATGCTAGCCACAGTTCCTGAATCATCATTTTCCCTCTCCCAACTACGGGCGCTATTAGTCCTAGCGGATCAAACAGCTGTGACACAGCGGAAAGGATTGCCCGTTTTGTCACGTGCGTCGTGACGCAGTGCATTGGTAGATCGAAGCGAAACTGATCCGATGCAGGCTCCCACAAAATTCCAAGGGTCTTCACGGTCTCATCTGGGTCAAACTTGTGGGTTGACTGGGTACCAATTTCGTCGGTGGACAAACCTTGGAGAACTTCTAACTTACTTGACGTCCACTTTCGCAGCGGGAAACCACCTCTTGCCAGCAGTTTGGTCAACTCGTTGCGCAACTCGATAGCTTCAGGAATCGAGCCTGCTCCACCAATATAGTCATCAACGTAAAACGACTTTCTCAATGCAGCGGCTCCCAGAGGATAAACGTCACCATCATCTTCAGCAAGCTGCTGTAGCGTTCTAGTGGCGAGAAAAGATGAAGGAACTAGTCCATAGGTGACGGTCTGGAGCTCATAAGTGAGCAATGGATCGGAAGGACTAAATCTCCATAATATTCGTTGGAGAGGAGCATCGGAAGAATGTACCTGTACCTGGCGGTACATTTTCTCAATATCCGCAATCATGGCTATCGGGTATTTTCGGAAGCGGATGATCAAGGTCAAGAGGTCGTCTTGTACAACGGGTCCAATACATAGGGATTGGTTGAGCGAATAACCGGATGACGTTTTGCTGGAGCCATCGAAAACCACTCTGGTTTTTGTTGTTGTGCTGGCCTCTTTCAGCACAGGGTGATGTGGCAAGTAGTACACGTGTGAATCAGGAGTATAGTCAGAGTGTACAATACGCATATGTCCTAAAGCTACGTAATCAGCCATGAACTTATCGTAGCTCTCTTTCAGATCAGTATCGTTCGAAAGTCTTCGCTCGAGCAGGTGAAATCGACGTAATGCGATGGACTTCGATTCACCAACCATCTCAGCGAAGTTGGGCTATTTCGGTAGCCGAACAACATATCTCCCATCATCGTTTCGGGATGTGGTTGACCTATAAAGCTCTTCGCAAGCCTTTTCTTCGGGTGACATATCACATCTGACGGGGAGTTCTTCTATCTTCCAAAATCTTTCCATGCATTCTTCCAGCGGGGCTAACGACTGGGCGACGGTCGTGCAGCTAACGGCATCACTAACAGATGGAACTACATGGCAATTTCCAGCAAATATCCAGCCAAACACGCTGTCAACCATTATGGGAAGATTACCTGAGAGTTGAATTTTAGACGCTGTGGGGAAACAATCGAAGAAAAATTGTGTTCCTATGACGAGATCGATCTCGCTCGACCGATTGAATCCAGGATCAGCTAGGAATACGTCGCCGGGTAGATTCCATCTTTCAACAAGTACATCTTCAGCTGGCAGTTTTGACATCATTCGCTTGAGAACTAAAAAGCTAACATCTTTAGCGAATTCATTTTTGCGGGAGAGGATTTTAGTCGTCACAGACTCCGTAGCATGTTCAGGCTTCTCACCAATTCCATGAACGAGAACATTCACCTTCTGTCGACGCAAACGGAGCAGTTGAGCCAAACGATCGGACATTAGGTTCGGCTGAGAGGCACTGTCCAGCAGAGCACGGGCGAAGTGCTCCTTCCCGTAAACATCTACGATGCGCAGCACCACTGTTAGCATGAACACGGTTGGGTGGGGATTGTAAATCGTGCTGCTGCATTTCACTGTCTGTAACTTCGTTGCGTTAGAAACTTCTTGAAATGAAATTCTGGATTGAACTTTGGATGATTGTTGTGGTGGACCCCCCCGAATAAACCGCGCTGTTGGATGGCGATTCAGTACCAAGTCCATTGGAATTCCCAATGTACCCAGGGTGCAACATGGAATGGTGCTTTTTCTTGCACACCCGACAACAGTAAGAAGAGGAGCAATCACGGGCGAAGTGATCATGGCGAAAGCAGTTTAGGCAGAGTCGTTTTGAGTTCACAGTACGTAAACGCTCAGCTAGCGTCATCTTCTCGAATTTCGAACATCTTACTAGGGAATGATGCTGATCACATGCATGGCATTTGGGGGCTGAACTTTCCGTGACGGCGTGAGTAGACATTTTAAACGGTAATGAGGGTCTTCGATGATGAGTACTGTTGACACCTGCAGCGGGCGTGGTTTGGTGAGCTATATTATTATGGTTGACCGAAACACTCTCAAGAACACGGATGTGTTTTTCCAAAAAATCTACCAAGCATTTGTACGTTTGGTTTCCGACAGTCTCTGTATGATCCTCCCATGCTCGGATTGTGTCATCATGCAATCGTATGTACAATAGATGCTCCAGCAGGGTACTCCAATGTGCAGTTGGCTCACCCAATTGTTCTAGGATTTTCACGTGCCTCTGAAAATCGTCTACCGCGGAATGCAACGCGGCAGCGGTCTCCTTTTTCATCCTGGGAATTTCCAACAGGTCTTGTAAATGTCGCTTTTTCAATAGATATTTGTTGGAATAACGAGCGACCAATGTTTGCCAAGCCAGTGGATAGTTGGCCGCACTGATGGCAATCGTCTCGATGATTTGCGCTGCTTCATCCTTCACCGCTGCACGGAGGTAATGGAACTTCTGGATCGGTGGAAGTTCTACGTTCTCATGGATCAATGCGAGAAACGTATCGTGGAAGGTAAGCCACTGCTTGTAATCTCCGTCAAAATCCGGAAGCGAAATTGTTGGCAACCTCAAACCGGACAAAGCGGATGACGAACGAGGGGGGCTTTCAAGGGGGCGGTTTTCGTGAGGAATAACAGGAGTGGGTAGTTTAGCCTTAAGCATCGCCTTTACTCTGAACAGCCTAGGCTCCATAGAAGCGCGGTATTGGAGATTTAACATTTTACCTTCGTTGGTATCCTCCAAATCCTCTAGGGCAGTCTGCACTTCCTCCAATGATGCCCACAGTATATCCAGATTCTCTAGCCGGATCTGCGCCTCTAGCCCATCCCGTTCAGTGACGTACTGTTCGATGAATTGCTCCGCACGTGACAGCGACGCCAGCAGGGTCATCCTCCGCGTCACCATTTGTTCCTTCGATCGAGCGTCGGCCATTGTAGATCGATAGAACGCCGACCACACAGGAAGGAAGAAAGCCTGCCGAAATACAAGACCAGGTAGCCCCGCACTGACACAAATAATTTACTTGGACAGGTACTAACCTTGACCAAGGCTTGAAATGCCTTGTATGAATTACAAAACGGGAACACAGGAACGCAGATGAGCAACTTGTCTCGTGGGATGGTAAATTATCTTTCTTCTGCCCGGACGGGTGACTTCTATTTACTTTGGTAGCAATCGTGGAAAACTCTTCCTACTTCGGTTGAGTTACAGCTTACAGCAGCAGCCGCCACCTTGACGGTAGCATACGGTTCGGATTGGATCGGACCTACGTTGTGTGGTGTGGATTCTGGTTCGCGTAATCTGATGATTGTCACTCAGCAACGATGAAACTCAGCAACGACGACACGGGCAGATATGAAAAGTATCGCAAAACAAACCTGATGCCCGAATTATCAGGCCTTGAATAATCAAATTTCGGAAGCACCAGAAGATTTCGGCATGTAGCATGCAATTAACAATTCCGGGTTGAAAGATTGGTCAATTGTTTGATTGTTGGATTGTACAAAATGATGGCGTGGTCAATTATTCCTTCTATTGTGTCTTTTAACAATGGCGATGGCGTCGGTGAATTGTACGGATTACAAACAATAGTCACTATTGAATCCGGTCGTTCACTTGGAAGATGGCGATAACAGCGGCAATGCCCAATCCTGGTCACGGCACCAGAAATATGTTGGGCAGGTCGGGCTCACCTGTATCGCAATCTTTCCGATGGGTGATAAAAGCACTTGAAAATACTTTGGCGAGAAACTAAATCTATATTTCAACGTATATCTTTATTACGTGTAGACAACTGCGTGTGTCTCTTATGGTGGCTGTCAGATAACTGGCGTGATAAGAGAACATGTGGTCGTGTGCGAGCGATAAGCGAGAGAGTGAATATTGGAGATTCTACTCGGGTATTTGATGCCTAGTTCTACAGGTGATTATACCGACAACAAACATAGCATATCAAACAAATATTAGAGAATTTCCTATTCGTTTGGTATGTAAATCGCCAAAATCCGTTCGCGGCAAAAATAATTATTAACGTTAACTTTATTTCATAAAAACGTGACCTGATTTCTGATTTGGCACCCTTAATGAAAGACGTAGTTCTACGTCAAAAGTAAAATTATCAGCGTTCTAAAATGAACCAAGTTCGACTCAATAGCTTGGCAATTCATTCGATCGACATTTGCTTACATCTTAATTTAGATGCAATTGTGGATCATTTTGCTTCAACTAAAGTACGCAAGGCAAAAATTTGACTAGATAATAAGCGAAGCTGATATGATATTTCTATCCTAAATACGGAAAAACTGCTCAAAGGGAACATTGGTATAAGTGAGTAGTTTTCACAAAATATCACAATCTGAAAACAAGTGAAAAAATCGGAAAAATGGTACTTTTTGGAGCGCCAATCTCATAGTTAGCCGGGATCGCCGTCTACCCTCACTACGCCGCTGGTCCCGCAAGCAACTTTTATTAAGCAATCCGATTTCCACGAAAAGCTCATGAAAGTTTTCACAAAAACGAATACTGTCCCAAACGTGTGCTGTGATCAAAGATTTTTATACTAGGTGATTCAAAAAGACCAATGTAAACTATTGCCACTTGCGCAACTTTACCCCATACTACTCTTCAAGTTTTGACGTAGGACTACGTCTTTCATTTCTATACCGGGGAGTAAAATCAAAGTTTCGAAAACGAAAGCGTTACGCCGGAGACCGAGATTTTGAGTGTTAATAGCTCCTAAACAACT
This sequence comes from Toxorhynchites rutilus septentrionalis, assembly GCF_029784135.1. Classification (NCBI taxonomy): domain Eukaryota; kingdom Metazoa; phylum Arthropoda; class Insecta; order Diptera; family Culicidae; genus Toxorhynchites; species Toxorhynchites rutilus. Next base: position 14,914,566 of record NC_073745.1, on the reverse strand, counting down.
GAACGAAATGGTATGATAAACACTTCATTCGAAAGATAAAATGTCTACGCGTTCTATACTTGTTACTTTCTGATCCAAAAACTTGTTTCAATAGTCTTAAATTTGCTTTCAAAATAGGCTATTGAAATCACCAATCGGTATATAAGCGAGCGCCGCTCGGAAATCCACTCAGTTCTAATTGAACAGCGATTGGAGCATGTTGTCGCTGTTGTGGTGAAGCTCTTCATTTATCATGAAAGCGCGGATGAACGGTGTTACCAAGAGCCTGTTTGTGCACGTTAGGCTAGAAAGGAATCCATCAGGAGGAGAGTGATGCCACAAACGGTTCCCCGGGAAGATCTCGAAGCAGCCGCTACACACACACACACACACATACACGCGCGGAATTCTTTCCGTTTGGATGCCATTCAGCATCGAGAAAGATCCGGAAAATAATCTGCCAGTTCCTCTGGGAATTTAGAAAAAACATTCATGTGAAAGAGTTTATTTTGATGTTATCTATCCATGTAACACTGTGACCAAATATTTTTCAATCAAGTGCTATTAACAGATGGTTATCGAGTTAGCATTAACCACTGGTGGGCTTCCAGTATCGAGGAAAATGTGGAAATATCTAATCGTTACTGAAAATAATCTGCCAGTTCCTCTGGGACTTTAAAATTAAAGGGTGTGTCACATCAAATTGCATCACGGAAAAAACGTTGTAGAAATTCGCCCAGTAGACCGATCCTTTTGAAAATTTTAGACAGTAAAATAAAAACTATTAAACAACTTTTGGCATTTTCTTTTTATTCATACTTCGAGCCCAAGCCCGTATGCTCGCACCTTCCTCTTTACCCCGTCCATAAGGTTCTGTACAACGTCAGGTTGTAGTTTTTTTTTTAACAGAAATCCATTTTCTCTTGAAGTCCGCCTCCGATTTGACAACTTTTGGGTTCTTCCGGAGGGCCTGCTTCATAATCGCCCAATATTTCTCTATTGGGCGAAGCTCCGGCGCGTTGGGCGGGTTCATTTCCTTTAGCACGAAGGTGACCCCGTTGGCTTCGTACCACTCCAACACGTCCTTCGAATAGTGGCACGAAGCGAGATCTGGCCAGAAGATGGTCGGGCCCTCGTGCTGCTTCAATAGTGGTAGTAAGCGCTTCTGTAGGCACTCCTTAAGGTAAACCTGCCCGTTTACCGTGCCGGTCATCACGAAGGGGGCGCTCCGCTTTCCCCAAGAGCAGATCGCTTGCCACACCATGTACTTTTTGGCAAACTTGGATAGTTTCTGTATGCGAATCTCCTCCGGAACGCTGAATTTGTCCTCTGCGGAGAAGAACAACAGGCCCGGCAGCTGACGAAAGTCCGCTTTGACGTAGGTTTCGTCGTCCATTACCAGGCAATGCGGCTTCGTCAGCATTTCGGTGTACAGCTTCCGGGCTCGCGTCTTCCCCACCATGTTTTGCCTTTCGTCGTGGTTAGGAGCCTTCTGAACCTTGTATGTACGCAGGCCCTCCCGCTGCTTGGTCCGCTGGACGAATGAACTTGACAAATTCAGCTTATTGGCGACATCCCGGACCGAACTTCTCGGATCACGTCTAAACTGCTTAACTACGCGCTTGTGATCTTTTACGAAAAATTTACGAAAAATTGACAGTGAAGCATGGCCAACGTGATCTATACATTCTTATCTGATTTTAAAACGAAAGCTGAAGATATAATTCCTAAAAATTAAATTTCTACAGCGTTTTTTCCGTGATGCAATTTGATGTGACACACCCTTTACATTCATGTGAAAGAGTTCATTTTAATGTTTTCTATCCATGTAACATTGTGACCAAATACATTTGGTTTTGTGATTTTTCAATCAATCGCAATTAACAGGATAGCTTCTGAAGATTATTCTTCCCCATCAGTAGGATATTTCCGTATCCAATATTGGATGCATAAAACCTTGTGCCTCCAACGTAACGCTCTCGTTTTCGAAGTTCTCCAAATATTCATTCATTCAGAATGAATTCAGATTCAACTTCAAACAAATGATCTCTAAATCAACGATAGTCCTACGTCTTCTCTTCTTCTTCTTCTTCAATGGCACTAACGTTCCTAGAGGAACTTCGCCGTCTCAACGTAGTATTACTTGCGTCATTTTTATTAGTACTTAGTTGAGATTTCTATGCCAAATAACACGCCTTGAATGCATTCTGAGTGGCAAGCGTGATCACAGTGCAAGTCGGAGGAAATTTCTTTGACGAAAAATTCCCCCGACCAGAATGGGAATCGAACCCGAACACCCGGCATGTTAGTTATGACGCTAACCACTCGGCCAAGGGAGCACATAGTCCTACGTCACCCGTGCGGTTATACCATAGATATAACCCACTTCCTGTTTTTGTTATTGAGAGTTTTACAGGGATTATTCGATCATTAATATTTTTTCCCAAAAACCTACACATCACTACAGTTAATTGTAGATGTTTTAGGAAACATATAGTGAAAGGAAATAGTAAAAGTTTGATTAGAAGATCAATCAATGAACAGCTCTGCCATTGGACCCATTGGACGAAAATGTCCACACTTGCGCACGTTGAGGAGAGAGGGGGCATCGATAATGTGCACGTGGACACTTTAAATGAATATTTTGAAAAAATATCTTCTGTGATGAACAATATATGAAATGTATTCTGCATTTCCAAGAAATTTGTCCCTGCCGTCCTACGCATAGTTGTCCCATGTTCCTTTTTGACAATTTTCACTTTTCTTCATTGAACGATTCTTTCATGCCTAATCTTCCGGAAAACACAAAACAAGTTAACAAGTTAAGTGTATTGCTAAACTGAAAAGCTTAAAACTTCTGATAAACAAATATGCTAGAAAACTTTGATTACGTTTTTCTCAGTTGTGGATTTTGGAACATGGGACAACCATGCGTAGAATGGCGGAAATATATGGGCAAGCACAAAACCCGAGGGAGGGATGAGCCGATTTGAGCCGTCTTCATTTTGTTGTATTTGACTCTTCCCGTAGATCAATATAGCGAAGAGAAAAATCGTAAAATTTTTAACGAAGGACAGATTTTTTGGAAAATTGAATTCTCATATGTTTTACAATTACATCATGATAAGCGCTGTCAGTCTATTCGATCTTCATGTCTTCATGTAACGTTTATATGAAGCGTGAATGGTGATGGATTCTGAGGTTGAATAACGTACGAGCGCGGTCCGATAATTACTTAGCCTCATCGCCCGATGGTGTCAGTATCGCAAGAGAGATTACTTATCGTGTAGTACATTCTCGTAAACGGTTACTGTCGAAAGTTCAGCCGAATCGGACTCGTAGTATTGTTTTGACCGTGTGTAGAAGCGGATTTAGAAAAATGGAAAAATAGAAAAAATGTAAATTCCGCCGTCACCACGGCCAAATTGGTCAAATTACACTACGAACTGCCCATCTACCGTATTCTCCAGAGTTGGCCCAGCGCAACTTTTTTTGTTCCCAAACTTGAAAATGTCACTCTCCGGGCAGAAATTTGAGTCGAATGAGGAGGTCATCGCCGCCACGGAGGCCTACTTTGCAATCCTCGATAAAAAACGTATTTTTAAGATGGATTAAAGAAGTTGGAGCAATGCTGGGCCAAGTGTATCGAGCTAAAAGGAGACTATGTTCAGAAATAAATCGTCACTTTTCCAAAATTTTTGTTTTTTTTTTGTAGGCTAAGTACTTATCGGACTGCCCTCGTACATCGATAAAAAAAAAATATATGAAACATAATGCACTTTTTCTTATCAAACATCTACTGATAGTAATGAAGAAACAAGTTTTTTTTTGCAAATGATTAAAGAATATTGAACGACAACTGTGTTTGATAATAATTTCATATTATACTAGCTAACCCGGCAAACTTCGTCCCGCCCATTTACTTGATTAATTCTCGAGTAATGCAGAAATTTGTGTTTTATTTGTATGGCAGCCACCCCTAAGAGAGGGGGGAGGGGTATCTAACCACCATAGAAACATTCATTGTACCCTAAAGTTTCCATATGCCTAATTTGGTTTAATTTGCTTGATTAATTCTCGGGTAATGCAAAAATTTGTGTTTCATTTGTACGGCAGGACTGTCTAACCATCATAGAAACATTTATTGCACCCTAAAACTTTCACATGCCAACTTTGGTTTCGTTTGCTTGGTTAATTTCCGAGTAATGCAGAAATTTGTGTTTCATTTGTATGGCAGCCCCCCCTTAGAGAGGGGGGAGGGGTCTCAAAATATCACGAAAACCTTCCCCGGCCCCAAAAACCCCTACAAACTCCAGAACTCTGGGGTTCATCTTCAGGATTGCTAAAAGTTTTACCGACATCTACTGTCTGAAGTCCCTCTACTGCTCCCTCACTCGCTCCATCTTAGAGTATGGTGCAGCTGTTTGGACTCCACACTACAGCAACGGTGTCGAAAGGATCGAATCAGTTCAACGAAGGTTTATAAGATATGCTCTGCGTAGATTGCCGTGGACTGACCCCCTCCGATTACCGAGTTACCAGAGTCGATGTCAGCTGATCAGCTTGGAAACTTTGTCGGTTCGTAGAGACACAGCCAGGGCTTTGATGATAGCTGATACCTTACAAGGACGCATCGATTGTCCCGGTCTTCTGGAAAAAATTAATTTCAACGTTCGACCTCGGGCTCTCCGAAATAACTTGATGTTACGATTGCCCGCCCTACGTACAAACTACGGCATGTTCGGTGGATTAAATCGTCTACAAAGACTTTTCAACAGGGTAGCCCAGCTGTTCGATTACCATTTATCCCGAACGCTTCTTCGTCGGAGATTTAGCTCTTTTTTTACTGAACAAACAGTCACGTGATTATTGTTTTTAAGTGTATCTTTAATATGTGATGACTGTAATTTGATGTAATCAGTTGTAACACGATGTCATTTGATTCATGTTTAGATTTAAATGTAGATTTAGAATTTTATATATCCTTAAGCACATCATTGGGGCCCTTACAGCCCGTTGATGAATTGAAAAATAAATAAATAAATAAATAAATAAAACCAATTTTCATGTCGATCGGTTCAGTAGTTTCCGAGTCTATAAGAATCAGACAAACAGACAGACATCACTCCATTTTTATATATATAGATTGACCAGTTTCGATAGAAGTATTAGAAAATTTCTAGTAAGAGAAAATTGTATAACGACCAAGAAAAAGATCAATTAGTGAATAATTCTGGGATTCAACCCAAGATCGGTCTTAGTAAGAAATTTTAATGTTCGAATGTATTCATACCAAAAATCATCAAATGGGACGAAGACCAAAGGGGACAGCCTTTTTATCAATAAAAGATTTGAGCTGTCTGATAGTGCTGCCAGGTCGCATTTCTATTTTTTTCTTTATACCGTTGAACTTCTTTGCTAAGATTTGTATTCTGAGAATAATTTACATTAACCTAGAGCCAAGGATTTATTTTGATTGGCTTCGAAGGATCAGGTATTCCGGTTGGATGTAGCATATTTGAATGCTGTAACATCGTGTTTTTCTGTTGTCCATCTATTTATCATCGTTTTCACCGTAGTTCATCATCTACAACCACTCAACGCCGCATCCGCCTATCCCCAACAACTCGAATAAACCGCCCAACGAGAATTCGCGATATTCCAGTCAGGTAGGATAAGCGAAAAATATATTTTTCCGAGCTGGCTAGAGTGTGGTCGAAATGAGCTGCCCGTCGCCATTGCCTCATATCAAAAGCCTCCCACCTCGCCGCTTTCCGCCTGCACTGTTTTTGCAATCTCTACCCCGCACCACCAACCGAAATATAAACATCAACTTATCATTCTTCTTCTTTCTTTGTTTTTAAGAGGCTTTAAACTTTGGAGTTCATTCGCCTCTATAGCCTTATCATCCTTTCATCAAACCACCGCCTTTGGTCAGCACCTGTATACACCGTCTTTCTAATTTCACCTGTACAATCCGATAATACATTCATCCCGCTGTTGCTCATCTTCTCATTCTGGGATCCGAAAATACCTGCAAGCAGTTGCACATATAACACCACTACAGTATAATACATACTGTATTGGAGTCGGTCAGTCCAACGGATTTGCTGTTCCAATGCTTGCAGTAAAATGATGGTTAATGCACGTTTCAAGAACGCCATGGTGTCAACAAATGCCGCAATGAATCAGAATTTTGAGGAACTGAAAAATGAGATTCGTTGTAGTGTTTTGGATGAAATAAGGCAGGAAATCCGCACAAAGTTCAAAGAGCTCATCCAAGCGGTACCGAAAACACCACTTCCTATTCCAAACATCTCCCTTTTTGGATCCTCTAAGAGAAAACTTGTGAACAAAGAAAAAAATGAGCCGTCTCCCAAACGATCATCGCAACTACGTCGTGGTACAGATTGTTCAGGGCAGTCTGTGTCTGCCAATACTACAACAGAGGCCAACATGTTTTGGCTGTATCTGTCGAACATATCCGCTGAAACTCCTGATGACTGCGTAACCGAACTAGTACGACAAAGACTTGGATCCAGTGATTTGAAAGTAGTGAAGCTAGTTCCAAGAGGCAAGGATGTGCGGTATTTGGAATACGTATCATTCAAAGTGGGGATGCCTATGCAGCTGAAGCAAAAAGCAATGCTGGATTCCACTTGGCCTAGTCAAGTATCGTTTAGAGAGTTCGAAAATAGGGACGTATCAACAATGGTTTTTTGGAAGCCTGCCATCCCTGCTGGTCCAGTGACAGAACCCGACATCTCGAACATTGCGAGCAACGCAGAAATGACTCCCTCTTCGGATCGCGTCCAATAACGTCAGGTAAAACTACTCATATGTTGTCCAGTCATCATATAAGACCGCGCCAAACCGACCCGCAATATTTGACAGTGTACTACCAAAATGTGAGGGGCATACGTACCAAAACTCACGAGCTCTTTTTGAAACTCTCCTCCTGCGAATACGACGTTGTAGTACTAACTGAGACGCGGCTTCGCTCTGATATCGCTAGTTCCGAATTTGCTGCTAATTACTCGGTATTCCGCTGTGACCGCAGTGCTGCTTCCAGCAATCTTCAACGTGGAGGAGGTGTTTTGATCGCCGTTAAGGCCAGTCTCGAATGCCATTCAGCTGAGTTGGTTGACTGCGAGAATATCGAACAAATAGCTGTGCGCATCAAGTTATGTAACTCGGCGATCTATGTGTGTGGAATTTACCTCCGACCGAACTCACCACCGACGTTGTATTCTACGCACTCTGCAGCAGTACAGCAGATCCGTGAACGCGCTTTGGAGTCCGATAAATTCGTAATAGTTGGAGATTATAATCTGCCGCAGCTGTCATGGTCTTACGACGAGGACGTTAATAGTTTGCTTACGTCCAACGCATCTACTGAACAGGAAATCGCTCTGGTCGAATCGATGGTTGCTTCAGGGTTACATCAAGTCAACAGTCTGCTCAACTCAAATAGTCGTACGCTTGATTTGGCTTTCGTGAATATACCAAATGATGCCGAGCTAATTTAACCTCCAGCTGCTCTTCTCAAAATCGACCGCCATCATAATCCGTTCGTTCTTCGAATTGACGTGAACGATTCGTATCTGCAGTTCGACAGTGAGTCAAATAGTGTCGATAGTTTTGATTTCCGACGATGCAATTTTTATATTCCGCGGAAAGGACACGAATGAAACGGTACGTATATTTTATGAGAAGTTGTGTGTGTTATGAGAACATTCTGGAGCGATGTGTTCTGCGTAGAAGATGTTGAAATTATTGCTTCCGACAACCCTGGTGGACACCTGAGTTACAACATCTCCGAACATCGTTCGTAAAGCACGCAAGAAATATTTTAAAGCTAGAACTGCCGGAAACCGTACCAACTGGCAGTCTCTAGAATCACAGGACACAAATCACCAGTACGTAGCTTTTCGTAGCTACATCGAATATTTGCAGCAGAGTGCGAGATAAAATCCGTCATTCTTTTGGTCGTTTATACATAGTCGCAAGCAACCTAATCGAATTCCTGTCGAGATCACATTTATGAACTCGCCTATCTCTTCACCTCACGAGTTAGCAGACAGTTTTGCTGAATTCTTCGAGAATGTTTATAGCACAGCATCGCCAACATTCTCCCCTGATAGTGCGAGAACCTGCCCTGCGTATAATCTGAGTTGTCCGCTTCCAGTTTTGAGCCAAAACGAAATATCTGTAGCCCTGAGTAAGTTGGAAGTTTCGTGAGGGCCCGGCACGGACAATATACCGCCACTGTTTTTAAGAGAATGTGCCGATTCACTGCTGATGCCACTGACGATAATTTTTTGACCTCAGTGAAGCCGTATTTCCGGATGCCTGAAAGCTGGTCTCGATATCTCCGATCTTTAAAACTGGCAACAATCATGCAATTGAGAATTACAGAGGTGTCTCGATTCCATGTTCTCTGTCAAAAGTGTTCGAGCATTTGGTTCACGATGCTCTGTATGCCGCTTCCCGACCATTGATATCGGAGCTCCAGCATGGTTTCATGAAGAAGCGATCCGCTACTACCAACCTGATGTCCTACGTGAGTTTCCTGTGTTCGAAAATTGAGAAACGACACCAGATTGATGCGATATACTTCGACTTCTCTAAGGTGTTCGACAAGGTATCTCTGGACTTGGCAATTGCCAAATTTAAATATCTTGGCTTCCCTGATTGGATCACCGAATGGCTACGCTCGTATCTATCTGACCGGAGAGCGTTTGACAAACTGAACGGATTTCACTCACGCGTTTTCTCCATCAGGCGTTCCTCAAGGTAGCGTTCTTGAACCGCTGATATTTATTTTGTTTATTAATGATCTCTGCTTCCGGTTGAAATCGAGTTTGCTGATGTACGCCGACGACCTAAAAATCTACAAAGTGATATCATCTCATCTAGACTGCTGCGCACTTCAAGCTGATGTGGACGAGTTATCTCTGTGGTGTACTGAGAACGGAATGGAGCTTAACACCAAAAGGTGCAAATTTATTTCGTTTTCCCGCCGACAATCCCGATTAGATTTTCAATATTCCATCCATTCAGAGGTTCTGGAGCGTGTAGAAACTATCCGTGATCTAGGGGTCACTGTTGATAGCACACTCCGGTTCAACGAACATGTAAGCGCGACAACCGCAAAGGCCTTTGCCGCCCTTGGATTTATCCGACGCAATGCAAGTGGCTTCACCGATGCATACGCTCTAAAGGCACTATACTGTTCGATTGTCCGCAGCATCATGGAGTATGCTGCTCCCGTATGGTCACCTTATCATGCAATCCAGAGTATTCGGATGGAAAGGGTTAAACGCAGCTTCATACGGTATGCTCTTCGACAACTTTCGTGGAATGACCCAACAAATCTGCCGGACTATTCGAATTCGCTGTAGACTCATTCATCTTGAAACTCTAGCCGATAGACGCAGCAACCTTCAGAGACTGTTTATATTTGACCTAATCATTGGAAACATAGACTGCCCTTCTCTTCTGCAAAATATCAACTTGTACGCATCTTTCCGTCAACTTCGTGAGCGTGATTTATTTGTAGTTAACCGTCATAGAACAATGTATGGGTACAACAATTCTTTTGATAACTGTGTTAGACCGTTCAATGATGTAAGTGCTGTTTTTGATTTAAATCTGTCTAAATACGTGTTCAAAAGTAGATTAAGGAACTTAGACTAAGATTCGGTCTGTGAAGTTTTTTAAACTCGAGACCAAGTAAATAAATAAATAAATAAAAACATCCAAAGTTTTGAGAAAATCTGATCAAAATTGAGACGCTGATCGAAAAATGATTCCTAGTCACGCCTCATCTATTAGCAGATTCATTACGACTATCTATGTTCATGCGCATCTGGTGAAACTTGGTTACGTAAAACGCTACAATGTATGGTTTCTACAATACTTGACCCTAAAACATTTAATGGATTGGACCTCAATCAACGACTAGCCTTATGAACGCAATGGAAATTCGCAGTTTTGAAGCAAATTGTGGCTGGCGATAAAGTTAATCAACAATGTTGAGCGAAAAGAATTTTTTTGGGGAAGCGAAATGTATCTTCGTTTACCAAACTACTCATTGATAAATTTCTACAAATACAGTTAGCAACGTTACGAATTAGCGATGAACGTTCAGAAATGATCGAATTACCTCTTCCACCAGAATAATGTCAAACCTCACGTCTCTTTGACACTCCGATGAAAATCTTCAAGCTTTTCCACCCGCTATTCAGCCATTCCATGCCAAGCCGATATAGTGGTTCTCAGATTTTCCTGAAAATTTGTAGTTTTGTTCTTTATCGCAAAACATTAGACCCGTTTTTTTTATTTTTTCAGTAGGGTGACAATTTCCATTTTAGGGTTGTCCGAAAAATCAACTTTTTCCTCTTTTTTTTTTTTCCAAAAAAACTTTTTTCAAGAATTTAAAACTTCTGACCGATTCAGAAGATCCACATATCAAATGAAAGACAATCACCTGGTGTTTTTTTTTTTTTGATAAAACACTACACACTACATAATTCGAATTCTGTTATCTTTTTTATTGATTGTATTCGTTTTTTTTTATTGTTTTCATAGTCTCGGGACCAAAGGAGCTATATTTGTTTAATATTTTTTTCTGGAAAGCTGAGGATTTTTCACATAACATATGTCAAAACCAGAGAGACGTTTTTTCTTTCGTTTTTGAGTTTTAAGTTTTTGATTTTTCGAAGTTAACCGATGGTTAGAAGAATCAATTTTTTTCCTTTTTCCAATACAAAAATTCATAACTTTGATCTACTGGACCGATTCAGATGATCGACACATAAAATTAGAGCCAATAAGAGTCTTTTTTTTATAAATATTAGACTTGCGAAAAAAAATTGATTTTGATTTCGTAATTATTTATTGTATCAGTTTTTTATAGTTTACATGGTTTCGGGACCAGGGATGCTGTATTTTTAATATTTTTCTTGAAAGCTGAGGCTTTTTTTACATAACATATCCAAAAGTTAACAGTTCATAGTTAACATGTTTTCAGTCTTGTATGCGACTAGAATTCAATTAATTGGCAAATGTATCATTTTTTCAAAAAAGGTTTTAGCAAAATTGGCTTTAGTTTGATATATCGATCGTCTGAATCGGTCCAGTAGTTCAAAAGTAATAAATTTTTGAACAGTCATTTTTGGAAGAAAAAAAGCGAAAAATGATTTTTGGATCATCGGTCCACTTTGAAAAAATTATAACTCAAAAATTAACTGGTTTCGACACATGTTCTGTGAAAAATCCTTAGTTTTCCAGAAAAAATATCAAAAAATATAGTGCCCTTGGTCCCGAGACAAAGAAAACAATAAAAAACGATACAATCAATAAAAAAGATAAAAGAATTCGAATTTTCTGCAGGTGTAGTATTTTCAAAAAAAAAAAAAAATACAAGTGATTGGCTTTAATTTGATATTTGGGTCTTCTGAATCGGTCTAGTACTTCGAAAGTTATGATTTTTTGGAAAAAAATTGATTTTTCGGACAACCCCAAAATGGTAATGGTCACCCTACTGAAAAAAAAACAAAAAAGTACGAGTCTAATGTTTTACGATAAAGAACAAAACTACCACTTTTCACGAAAATCTGAGAACCACTATATCGGTTTGGAATTGAATGACTGTATTGTCAGATATTGTAATTTGTTCAGATTTGATCATAATTCCCATATTTTGTTTCGACGTGGAAACAAAAAAGTTTATCGTTGATGGAATTATTTCGTGAAGAATGATCAAATATTGTAAAGTATTACGGTTCACATATAATCAAATAAATTTATGCTCTTGATTTTTTTTTCTAAAAATCAACACGATTATTCCGAACAACCCATTATTTTCTAAGATTTTAGAAGTTGCATGGAAAAATGATTGTTAGATGAAATGCGGGGACCATTAATGCTCAAACGAGAAAAGAGCAATTCCACCATCAGCCGAATAGAGAAAAAATCAGCCGAAAAACATAAAATTTTGACGCAACCCTCTTCGATTTTGTTGAAACTTGGTACACACGATGGAAGCTACCTAAAATCACGGTTTTATTTTCATATAATTCTTCTCGAAAAAAAAACATTTATTTTAATGTATATTGAGTACTGCAGTCGAAAATTATCTATTATTTTAGATAAATTTACTTCTAGGTTAAAAAGACCCGACAAACATTCGAAAACGATCAAAATTTTATTAAAAAAACAATAATTTTTTTTCCGATCGACTATGGACCACCTAAATGTATACATTCATTCAAAATATCAGTTTCGGAATAAATCACATTTGAATCAAAATAAAAACCGATAAATAGTTTCAATGAATGGCTGCACATCAGTCATGAATAATAATGTACAATTCTCCTACAGATGAAAACAAACGCAATGTTTACGCATTGCATTTTTTACTCAGCAAATCCCACATCTCGTGATGCATTGATTCAAATTGATTGATTCGACAGAAAAGTAAATGCAACCGCATCCAATGGGGGCAACCAAACGTTGCATGAATACATTAATTTCGTGGTTACATTCCACCCCCTATTCGAATGTGGAGCAAAATTTGGGTCTGCAATCGCACCGAAAATGAGTATGTATAAAAGCACAGGCACAAGCTGTGGCCACCATTAATCCAAAGATGACTTTTCCGACGATCGGTGTGAACTGCCGGAGATTCAAAATGTTGGAGGTAAGTGTATTTTTTTCTGCGAACATTATTTTTTGACTGAAGATCATTGTTTCGTTCTCACAGGATTCAAGGCTGCATCATACCTAGGAGGAAGGGCGCTAGGATTGTCACGAGAGACGATGACGACGACCATGACCGGCACTGCGATTACCATCATGAACTGTGATCATCGCAATCATAGAGGATGAACGGAACTGGTGGAACCATTCGTAGCGATCGGTATTCATCTGATCGTCATAATTAATTTATGGTGAATATCAGGTGGACGGGATATACATGGACTCCCCATGGTCGAAACTACACTATCCGAGAAAATATTCCATGCTTCGAGTGCCAATTTCCTGAGGACACCTTTTGAGGCTACCGATCCGTGGGTTAGTAGTGCTCAAAGGGTAGTTCGATAAAAATAAAAATATGAATAGTAAGAACGAGAGTCGTTTTAATTAATGTTTGAAATGCTTATGCTGTATACGTCCAGCCTACAATTCTAAACTTGTCGAATCAAATCGAATAACAATCAGCATGGAAAATTAATATGTCTCACTCGAGCTTGACGAACATGACATAATTGGATTTTGAGAGGAAACATTGGGACGAAAGTTTGAAAGTTGTTCCGTGACTCGCGACCTAATCAGGTTTCAGGATTAATTTATCCGAAAAACAAACAGCTTAACAGACTCTCTTGTTCATCGAATCAACAGGCTAACCCAGATTCAGATATCACACATGATAAGCACATCCAGTTCGCTCCATTCGGTTCGCCTCGCATCGATCATCAGCTCGCGGTGCACAATTTATAATTCTTAATCTCATTAATAAAATTGTCATGCATAAATCTTCCACGAATTTGTCAAAAATATTATTATCCCCTTGTGTGCGTCTCCAGGCCCGGGCCTTTGCAAGTGGCTATCAAACGTCGGACCGCGACAGACACCGTTGAAACTGAAACCTTGTGAGGAGTAATGTCACGAAATGTGCGCCTAGACGGCGACGAACAATAACACAGACAGCAAGTGGTCCACGATCTCCACGTTGAGCAGCAGCAGCAACAAGAGGGTGCAGTAGGGGGAGCGGCATAACTTATGAGATGAAGACTTATGCGTAAGCATCAGCGGCTTTGCGGACGTGATACCCCTCTCTCTCTCTCTCGGGCGGCTTGACAGCTGTGTGACACCCTCCCTCCGACGCAGAACGTGATCACCACTCCTGGCCAGGTGGGGGGCGGGGGAGGAGGGAATGGATTAAAAGCCTTTCGTTTCGGGTGTAGGTGATTATCGTTAAATGTTGTAGCTTGTTGGAATTATGGAGATAGCGAGTGGCGTGAATGGAGATCGTAGGAGTTGATTGCTCGTGCATTCCACACGGCGGAGTTGGTAAAATGGATGATTGAATATAGTCATTAACAGTTTCAGCTGATCAAACGATTCCAAATATTACGATAACTGTAAAGCGCACGGCGGATTCGGCGGACGGAGGGTAAGAACACAATATGTTCGATATCTTGTCCGGACATTTTTAATGACGTTGGAACAGAAATGAGAAAAAATCGTATGTCAAAATAATCAAAACCATAAAAATAACGGTCATAACTCAAAAAATGTTGAGAGATGATGCTTATAACTCCGTCACTGAAGTGTTTGTAAAATTTTGTTACGGAAAGAGAAATCTACGTTTGAGTGAACTTTATTTAGCATAGTTAGAATGATTCTAAAAGGCATATACACTGTTCCGTTCGACAAATTGTTGCCATTCTATGGTATTTCTATTATGTCTTTTTCATAGAAACAGTGGGCCCTATTAGCAAAACGCTAAGTCGATTTTCACAATTTTCTCTCGATGCCAATTTTACATCACTAAGGAAAACTATGCAATGCAAGATAAACATGATAATCGCTTGGTGCCGGGTCCAGAATTTATGATGGATGCATCATAATTTCTTAACATAGATTCCAAGGTTTCTGACAAGTCACGTGTGACGCCTGACGTTGTCCTGGTGCAGCACAACCATTTGTCTATTGATCAATTCCTACCGCATCTGGTTAACCGCTATCTTCAAACGGTCTAGTTTTACTGTAGAGATCCTATTTTAGTATTTCGGAATATGGAAGTAACTCATATTAGGGATTTTTTTTCCAATTCCTACACGTGCACATCATAACTATCCGAGCCATTAGTTATGCTTTTGTTACGGTTTGAGGTGCTTCTCCTAGCTTCGACCACGATCGTATTCGCACAATGTTGTCACCTATGGCTCATCTCCATTCACAATCCATTCAAGGCTTCGCTGAAGGAAATTCACTCCACCATGTTTTGAAGTAGGACTACATTCTCCGTAATGGTGCAAAATAAGAAAACAGTTCATTTTTTATGAAATAATGTTAACATTTATAACTATTTTTATGCTTTATGCTTTTTTTGGAATACCAATCAAACCGGAAATTCTTTTTGAGATTTGTTTTATATATTCTACTCTATACTCTGGTCTGTAAATGGCTCAAATAGATGAAAATTGAAAGCGTTGCCATTTTTCAATACATTTCTTCTGACTTAAATGTATGTATTTAATTACCCATAACGTCAATGAGAAATTTATACATCGGCGAGAGACTACTTTCATATACCACTGCAAATCAGCCACATAAAACGGCCGCACAAAATCCAAATGCAGAGAACAAACTCTGAAACATGTTAACTAACCTCGTGTAGAAAGGAAATCTAGTAATTTCAGTCTAGCCCGATGGCAATTTATTGACATTACCAGTGCGTAAAAGTGCATGCAACGGCAATTTCTATCACACAGTAGTGCTCTTCTCAGCGTTCAATCACAACAATTCGCATAAATTAGGGTGGAACTTGAAGGAATGATACAAAGTGTCGTGTTTATTTTGCAATAATTGCAATAATAAAATCTATGTTTTAGGTCTAAAAAATGTTTTCATAATAGTTTCTTCGAAGAAATATTTGTTCCATTTATGAGTCCAATTTTCGAACATATTGCGTAGTCACATAGCGTGATCACGTTACACAGTTACCAGGATATGTGTGTTTACGCTAAGTAAACCATATCGCGGTCGAAATTGATTTCCCTTGAAACATCCTCTTACCTTTCCACGCTAATAATACTTTGTTTATACCGAGTACCGCTACCTATTGTTCATAGGAACTCCGTATACATTCATGGAAAAGTTTACTAGCCATTAAACTTCGTTCAAAAAAAAGTAAACTATTACATCGTTAAATAAAGTATTTAGTATGATTCTTTGCTGTGGTGGCTGACAGCAGACAAACGACCGCAAAGGGTTATTATTTGTGGTGCACTCAAAACCTTTTAAAAACGTCAACGCATGAAAAGGGGAATGAAGCAGTATGCTTAGGGTAGAAACAGTTTTCATTTTTTTTGCTTTCTTGTCTGAATCCAAACTGATTCAAATGCTATGAAGAATAGAACAGATAGTTATCTTTTATAGATTAGCTCTTGTAAGATGTTACGACGATAACGTATCGGTCGGCTTCGATCATTTCTGTTTTTTTTTTCTGTTTTAATTGCCAAATTACTCATGCCATATTAATTGGCGATGAAAAGTATGTAATGTCCGATAATGGCCAGTAATGACAAATCCTAGGACAAAAAATAATAATCTATTATCTAAAAAAATCTACCGGTTGCTGCCACATTCAAATTTATGTTTCCAAACACATTTGCACATTTGCTTTCAAACACATGATTTGGAAATTAGTCTGTATTCGCAACAAAAAAGCCGGAGTTCGAACATGAATTAGAAATCATACACAATGAAGTGTGGTCAGCCGGAAACATTTGAACACTTTGAAAATCGATGCAGAACATTTTCTCAGACCAAAACATCACATCGCACCATTAATTCCTAACATACAGGGTTTTCCATTTCGGGCTTCCGAAAGTATACAGCCCTGCGCTGACAACCGTTTGACATAGCTGTCAACTAAAGCGTCATATCGTTAGTTGAATGTCTGCCATTTTACAATATGGATCGTTTTAGCATCGCACAACGTGTTAATTTTGTTAAATTATACTATAAAAATGATGAAAAACCGGCAAATGTTTTTCGATCATTACGGACGGATTTTGGTCGCCATGGACGGCCTACAGAGCACACAATCGCTAATGTAGTGCGCAAATTCGAACAAACTGGATCCGTAGCGGATATTGTGAAACCTGTGCATCATCGTAATGTGCGTTCGGCCGAAAATATTGCTGCTGTTGCTGCCAGTGTGGAGGATGACCCGAATGTTTCGATTCCACGGCGTGCTCAGCAATTGGGCTTGTCAAACACATCATTGTGGCGAATTTTGCATTTGGACTTGCACCTACATCCATATAAAGTCCAACTGGTACAAAAATTAGAGCGTGGTGACCATGGAATGCGTCGGGCATACGTCGATTGGGTGAACGAACAACAGCAGCAAAATGCTGAATTTTCGCATCAAATTTTCTTCAGCGATGAGGCACATTTCGAGTTCGTTGGCTATGTGAACACCCAAAATTTCCGTATATGGGGCTCAGAAAATCCACACGTGATTGTTGAGAGGCCATTGCATCTCAACCAAAAGCCAAAAGTCACTGTTTGGTGCGCATTATGGTCTGGTGGAGTCATCGGGCCGTACTTCTTTGAAAATGAGGACGGCGAGACGGTAACTGTGAATGGTGAGCGCTATGGCCGCATGTTAACCGATTTTTTTTTGCCACAAATTGAAGATATGGATACGGATGACATGTGGTTTCAGCAGGACGGGGCCACGTGCCACACAACACGACCGAACATGGCCATATTGCGAACGAAATTTGAGGGACGCATAATTTCGCGTTTTGGTGATGCCAATTGGCCGTCCAGATCATGCGATTTGAACCCGCTAGACTTTTTTTTGTGGGGTTATGCGAAAGACCGTGTCTATGCCAACTCTCCGCAAACTCTTGAACATTTGAATTCGTGAAGTTATGACCGAGATACCGCCCCATATGTGCCGAAAAGTCATCGGAAATTACCTGTTCCGGATCAAGGTGTGCGAGGAAGCCCTAGGTAGACATTTGAATGATGTTGTATTTCACACATAATGGCATAAACCAAACTTTAATTTTATTTCAATTTATTTTCGGAATTTGGAAAACCCTGTATTTCATTAAACTACATAACACCAATTAGAAAATCATCGTTTTATGTGGACAATTATGTGACAGAAATTAATTATATTACTTCTTATAGAATGTGATAATCAAATCAACTGGTGTGATCGATGTGCAGTATCACCCTGATGTCGTATACAGACGACGATCGTAGCGAAAGGGTTAACACGTTGAGCTCCGATTTTCAACAATGAAAATTTTTCGCTGCGCTTTGTATTCAGCCCGCATCAGGAGCATTTGCGCAATGTCAGTGTCAATTGTCGATCCCCGCTCCGAAAGAAATTTATTATATGAAACGAAAATAGTCGGAAATTCGACTAGAAAAGTAGTCACACATCCGAAAACAAACCATTTTTGTTGAATATTTTTTAATTCTGTAACTGTCAGTCCCAGTGATCAACGTTTTTGTAACGAAAAGCTCAAGGTCAGTCCCTAGAGGCAGACATGGGGCGCAACGTGTTAAGAGGTAGTGCGTTTGAGACTCTGTAATTATAGAGAATTTTCGTCACAGGATCCGATCAAAACAACAATTGTTACAGACCAGCAATGTACAGAGAGTTCAGTTCCAAATATATCTTCGAGGAATATACTTAACTGTGCTTGTCTCTGTATTATTGCTATTGTATATTTTTAGGCGCTATTGGTATTTATTGAAAGAAAAAATATATAATTGAATGAAAAAACTTCAACAGCCACCTCTTTGATTACTGGTCTGACAGACTGTATGCGCGAGTGTAGGATGGTTAAATTTGTATTATATTGATGAAACCATTTCGAAGGAAGAACACATCATCGAAAAGCCTTGATGCTCCGCTCAACACCGAATATACTCGGCTACATTAAATTGGATACTTGAACACTTAAACACTGAAAACCACAAGAATATGGAGGATCTTTAATTACGACGTTAAGCTATCGGAGGGTGGTTAACATCGCTTCCAGGGCTCAAGCCATGAACATGGTGACGTTAATGTGGAAGACATTTTTTTTAATTGCGTTAGAGTCACCATGAAAAAAAAAACGTTTTCTATGCTCTATCTTTTATGTTTCAAGTTTTATCTGCAAACTGTTTTCAGAAGACTTTAAGAGATAACTAAGACAAATATTCGCGATGCAGAGCATGTCAATATTTCAACTCTAGTCAAAGTTATTGATATTTCGTATTTTCCCCAAAAACACGCCCTCTTCATTTGTTGCTCGTTTTTCCTAGGGCGAACATAAACAAAGTTTATTGACGGCATTTGAAAGCGCTCATTTCAATGTTATAAAAAATAGAGTGACCAACATTTAAGGTGAAATCAAAAATCTAACTTTCTTATCTCTATAGATACAGATAAACAGGGTTCGACAATGTTGAAGCTCCAGTTATTGTAATCAACTCTGTAGAACAAACTATTTTCGTATCCTCTAATATAATCGATTTAGAGTTTTCCATTCTATGCTGCATTAGGGTGACCATGAAAGAACGGGTTTTTTTGCTCTAACTTTTAAATTTCAAATTCTACACCAAAATTGTCTTCGGACGACTTTTAGAGATAATGAAGACAAATATTTTGCGATGCATAACATGTAAATATCTTAATTCTACTCAATTTTAGTTTACTCAAATACAAAAAAATTATTTTGATTTGCAAATCTCACATTATGTAGAGCCAAATATGCTCTTTCAAATGCCGCCAATAAACATTTTATATATTTACCCCAGAAAGAAAGACAAACAAATGAAGAGGACGTATTTTTGGGGAACGAAATATCAATAAGAATAGAGTTAAGATATTGACATGTTATGCTCACAAAATATTTGTCTTGGTAAGCTCTAAAATTTTCTGAAGACAGTTTGCATGTAAAATTTTGAAATATGAAAGTTAGAGCAAAAAACGTTTTTTATGGTGACCATAAAGCAAAACGCTATATCGGTTATTCCAAGAGAAAAAAAAACTTTGTTCTACAAAGTTACTTACGTTATCTTGGCCTACAACATTGTCAAACAATGTTTATCTCTATCTATAAAGATAATAAAGTTAAATTCTTTATTTAATCGAAAATTTTGGTCACTTTATTTTGAAAAAAAACATGAAAATGAGCGCTCTATCATATGTAATAAATTTGTCTAAGACAGTTTTTGTCTAAAGAATAACTGTCGAGCACTAGATGATAATTTCTACTTAGATGCATTTAACCCGGTTGTGGCATACCAGCTAAGCCAGCGGATATCAAAATACATGCGGAAGTAGAGGGATTTTTTTTCAACCGGAACCCGAAGCTGTCATAGATTGAAGTGGCGAAATAGACAAATGTTTCCCAATCCTACTTCCAAAAATAGAGGGGCCGGATTCATAAGT
This sequence comes from Toxorhynchites rutilus septentrionalis, assembly GCF_029784135.1. Classification (NCBI taxonomy): domain Eukaryota; kingdom Metazoa; phylum Arthropoda; class Insecta; order Diptera; family Culicidae; genus Toxorhynchites; species Toxorhynchites rutilus. The sequence continues at coordinate 14,894,378 of NC_073745.1, read as the reverse complement.
TTTGGAGTCCAGTCAGGTATTTTTTCTATCTCGGTTGACTGGAAGAGTCTCCTGAAAGTATACAAAACACTATTTGAACCCACAAACAATAAAGAGTTCAAACCTAATTCTTAAAGGCTACGGGAGAGTTAGATCGTTCAAAAAATTTTAAATTTTTTCTCAGAATCCATTCGCACAATACGATTTGTTAATCTGACAGTTGAACCGAAATAAAAAAAAATAAACGTCCTCTTTTTTATGTAATTTTTCCAACCGATTCGCACTCGTTTTGAAGTGATTCGTAACCTTGAGAAATGTGATTGACTGCTCGCTTGAGACTAGAATAAAAATGCTTCTCAATTGATCTCGGCACAACTTAACCACATCATCTGCCTTCGTTTTTTATCATTTCCCTGATATTTTTGTACATGTACTTGTACACAGGGTTGCCACATTTAATTCTGTAAAATTTTCTGAAAAAAATTGAAAAAAAATGAAAAGAAAGGTTTATTTTCATTTTCAATTTATTTTTCTTATGTATGGGTTGTTAAAGTCTTAGCAATAGAACAAACCATAAAAAAGTTTTCTTATAATCCTCTAAATTGTAGAATGGTTTTGTCGTACTTTGCCTTCACCTTCTCATTCTAACAAATGAAAAAATGGCATATGGTTCAATATTTTATAAATCAAGATATCTTCATGATTCAACGAAAAACTGTGAGGGGTTGTATCTAGGTCTCGACCGCATATTTTCAACGAAGAACTACGCAATTATATTATGCAATCCACTCGTTTAACATTTCGAATATTATTTTAGAATGCATCGAAATTTTTGTAATAGATTATGTTCTTCGTTACAAATAAATTTGATGAACGTCCTTTTACGTTTGATATGATGCCTAGGACTACCAAAATATGTGAACGGATAAATTCTCAAACGATCATTGTATTTTACATTTCCCTCTGAAAAAATTGCACATCTCACGTTTACGTAGTTCTCGAACCGCGAAAGTTCTCTAATATCTGAAACGACGGTTTTCCCAGGCTTCTCAGTTTAAAAGTACATTTTATGGAAACATATTCAGGTCTGTACAACGACAAGCCAGTACAAAAGTACTCAACACCAAAAAATACCCCTGAATTACATGTATTTGCAAAGCGGATTCTCCCAAACACATTAATTTTGAAGTCCGTGTTACGGAAACACAGCTCAGTGGGAAAAAATACCCTCGACTTGCATGTTTTTGACAAAGCGAATTCCCCCAGGTACATTGATTTTGAAGTCCGTGTTAGGGAAGCACAGCTCGGTGGAAACAAAAATCCCCCCGACTTGCATGTATATTTGCAAAGCGGAGTTTCACAGGTACATCGATTTTGAAGTCTGTGTTGGGGAAACCGTAAATCGAACCAATCAAAACTTGGCAGTTAGGACTTATAGATAACGCTTGAAATTTTACAGTTATTCAATGGTTCATCTCATGGAAAATATTTTTTTTATTAATTGTAATAGACGCGTAGAAATATTTCCTATCAATATCTATCCGATCTGCTAAAAAATGTTCGAGTTATAAGCATTCGAAAAACAAGTAGGGTTAGCACACAATTCGGCAGAACAAATGTATGGGAAAAAAGGAAGTTTTTCCAGTTTTAATGAATTTGAATCGTTTAGAGATTAGTGAATTGTAATCAAACAAATCTTAGAGAATTTCCGATTCGATTGGTATGCAAATCATGAGAATTCGTTCACAGTGAAAATAGTTATTAACGTTAACTTTATTTCACAAAAACGTGGCCTGTTTTCTGATTTGGCACTCTTCCTGAAAGACGTAGTTCTACGTCAAAAAACAAATTTTATTAGTAATTTTGCTGAAAATCTGTAATTCTGTATTCCAAATTTGGCGAACAGTGTGTAAAAAAACGGAATATTCTGTATATGTGGCAACCCTGCTTGTATATGAGACGTTCTTCGTACTAGTCATTGTACTCTTCAATATCCGATTTTCACTCGTTTTTCCGTTGAAATGTTGTATTTCGTGGTTGTAAACCTAGACAAGAGGCAATTTCACAGCGGTATTGACCGTTTTCGTACTATATTCACCAGAGCAAGAACACAAGAGCTCACTTTCCAAAATGAACTGATTCACTTCAATTATTTTTGTGTTTTATTTTTCTATCTGAACGTCAATTACTTCCACGTTTCCTTTTTTACCCATTCTTCATTATCCATATCTATTAAAATGAATTTGGAAAAGCAGATATTTTAAAATCATAAATATTAGAACAAAACTGAACTACAGGTCGGACTCGATTATCCGGACGATTGATTATTTTTTTTCACTCCGGATAAGCGAATCCTCCGGATAATCGAGTTATAAAAAAAAAGAATTTTCTCTCAGTAAACGTAATATAGTTATGATTTGCACTTATTTATTGAACGGATTTTATCTAGGTTAATCCGTTTGTATGTTTGTGACTTGGTAATTTTGTAACTTTGTCTGTAGCGCTGTACCACATCAATAGAAATTTAACCGTCAATATGTGTTTTCCCAAAACCCCATCAATATGGGTATCAAATGAAAGCGCTTGACCAGTAAAACACAATTGTTTATGGAAAATTTAAATCAAAGATGGTGACCGCTACAAAATGGCGGATTTTCTCAGAACCCCATCAATATGTATATCAAATAAAAGGGATTGCGGCCATCTTGGAATACAGTTATTTATGAAAAATGCAAATCCTAAATGACCGTCACAACAAAATGGCGCCATATATATATATATTTTTCAAAACCTCATCAATATGGGTATCAAAAGAAAGCTCTCGACTAGTAGAACATAGCAGATAATGCAAAGTCCAATTCCAAGATGGCCGCCATCCCCAAACAACTAATTACTTTTTAAATGGTTTCAGCTTGACCTGTTTCTATTTATGTTTGAATGTTTGTAGGGTTGTCCCACATTAATAGAAAATTGACCCCGTTCCTGTTGACTGATCTGAAATACGCAGTTTTAAAATGACAGTAGAATTAAATGTATGTTCCAAATTTTAGGTCAATCATTCACTACCTGCGAGGTAAAACTGCAACGAAGGCGGGCGAAAAAATTGTGTAGTTTATGGATCCGATACTGTAACGATTCGCACAGCACAGCGTTGGTTTGATCGATTTCGTTCTGATGTAGTGGCTGTCGGAGATACACCCCGTACTGGTATTCCAATCGTCGTGGAAACCGATAGACCGGCATGTGAGCACTCGCTCGATTGGCCAGGAACTGGGTATAGACCATAAAACCGTTTGGAACCATTTGCAGAAGATTGGATTCCAAAAAAAGCTGGATGTATGGGTGCCACACGAGTTGACGCAAAAAAAATCTTTTAGACCGAATCAACGCCTGCGATACACTGCTGAAACAGAACGAACTCGACCCATTTTTGAAGAAGATGGTGACTGGTGATGAAAAGTGGATACCGTACGACAACCTAAAGCGAAAAAAGTCATGGTCGAAGCGCGGTGAGCTGGCCCAAACCATCGCCAAGCCCGGATTGACGGCCAGGAAGGTTTTGCTGTGTGTTTGGTGGGATTGGAAGGGAATCATCCACTATGAGCTGCTCAACTATGGCCAGACCCTCAGCTCGGTTCTCTACTATGAGCAGCTTGACCGTTTGAAGCAGGCGATTGACCAAAAGCGACCAGAAATGATCAATAGGAATGGTGTTGTTTTCCACCAGGACAACGCTCGGCCTCACACATCTTTGATGACCTGCCAGAAGCTACGGGAGCTCGGATGGGATATCCTATTGCACTCACCGTATAGTTAGGACCTGGCTCCAAGTGATTAACATCTCTTCCGGTCCATGCAAAACGCTCTTGGTGATACTAAGTTGGCCTCAAAAGAGGCTTGCGAAAACTGGCTGTCTGAGTTTTTTGCAAATAAGGGGGGTGGGGGGCGGTTTATAAGAGGGGGATAATGAAGTTGTCTTCTAAATGGCAACAAGTTTGCGAACAAAACGGCGCATATTTGACTCAAATTGGATAATTTAAAGTATGCTAAATAAAGCGTCAAATTTCGATCAGAAATACGACATTTATTTTTCCCCAACCCTACACAAATTGTTCAAAATTTCCGAAAATCAAAAATTAAATACTCCGGATAATCGAGGCTAAAATTCCGGATAATCGAGGCTAAAATTCCGGATAATCGAGTCCGACTGTAATTGATAAATATGAACATAATTCGAAAAATCTCAAAGGCCGAAACTTTCAAAGTATTAAAAACATTATTTCTATACAAGAATAGCCCCTTAACTGGTCTTTCGTGGTGGTTCCGTCCCGTTTTTTGTTTTCAAGAGGCTTCAAACTTTGCAGTTCATTCGCCTATCGCCTATTCGTCGTTAACTGAAACTGAAGTGGAGCCGTGTAAATCAGCATGATAAAATCAGATAAGACAAATCTAACTTCTGCATGACAGATGTCATCGCCAATTTAACTCAACTATTCATCAACTCAGGAAAATAAAGCATAATCACACACCGGCTTCGACGCTTGAAATGCACACTCTTCTAGATAAGTTGTTTTAGCGAGAAAAAAATCCCTCTCTCCTATGAAAATTCCCACGAGCCATGAAAGACATGGTGTATAATAATCATCTTCGTCCCGTCACATAGAAAACGATTCACCTGCAACAGAAAATCATATACATTTGTTCATTTGTGGCCTTTGGCAACCATTACTAGATTCCGAACAAATTGGCCAAAATGGCCGTGGATTGATGCTGGGCTGACTCTCTTCCCCCCGCGAAACTGCCCATTAGCCATTCGCACGTTTCCACTTACAACGCCGTCATGGCGTAATATAATTCGGTAGCTGCCGCCGGGCTAACTGCTGCTGAGAGGAGCGATATAAAAATAAATAAATATTTGGCGTGCCGATTTCGGTTATCCAACAAAACATCTAAGCGACAGAACATGATCGTTTAGTGGGGCAGTTAAATAACGAGTTGGGGAAGAGAAAATCAACAACCGAAGACGATTCCATCCTAATGGAATTATAAATACGTAAGCTCGAGGGAATAAAACTAAAATATGCGATCGGAAAGTTGCGAATAAAATTACGACTTTAATTTTTTTTGGGAACCTCTAGAATTGTCCAAACACCGCTTGTCACACCTTCACCCGTAAAAATCGGTGCCTACGGCGTTCTCATCCATATCTAGCGATCGAAGCCGCAAGATTTTCTTAAAAGATACCGAAATCTGGAACATGTGCCACCGGTTTCTGGTGTCCGGCACCGTCGCGTTTCGATGGTTTCTTTCAGTTTACGATCAATCCCCACCCGGAACCTGCGTATGTAATTAAAAGAATTTATTAATTTCGTAAATTTATTGAATGTCCAGTTGGGTTTCATGTTCTCCGGTTCCGCTCGCGAGGAGAAAGAACGAAAGCCGAGCAGAGAGGATGGGATTGTTATCAGAATTACGTGTTTGACTTGAAATATTTTTATTTGATTTGGGGGCCTTCGTTAACCGACCTGCCGCCCGGATGGTCGATTTTTACGGCCGGCAGAAGATTACACTCACGCACCCCATTTTGGCTCGCGTGGAGCGGACTCGTTTCGAGTGGGAAGGGAAGAAAAAGCCAAAGGCTGGTAGCAATGTCGCGAGTGTATAATTTTCATATTAACAACAGTTTTAAAATGCGATTTGAATAAAGCATCCGAAATAGGCGAACCGTGGCTCGGAATCTGTCGTGACGGTGCGATCGGAAATAAATGTGTGTCAACGATTATGTCGAGAAGCCCTCAGCTGTCAGCTGGGTGAAGGATGAAGGCTTGCATCGCGTGTTTGTGTGGAGGTTCCCTCTGTTAACGCTGACAGTAAATTTCACTATAAGTCAATTAGCGATTCAAATTAGTTCGAATGCTGTGGGACACAATTATGTGATGATTACATCCCTGGCGGTTGACAGTGCATCTTTTCGGCAGCGCTAATTTTTGCACGATCTCACGAAATTCCACAGAATCACGTCGCCACGGAGTTCGCTACCATAAATTTGCACTTTCCGCATGGCACCGTTTGGCTAATCCTCTGCAACAATGAAACAGATGAGTAAATCGTCGCGAAGATAAACCCTCATCAGCATTCCATTCATCGACGGAACGCTTCCCACCTTTGCCCGCTTTCAACCAAACGGTGCGCGGGTATCCTTTTCTTGTCGATTCCCACAAATCAATCGTTCCGCGCAGGACGTGAGAAGGTAGTAGCGGTGTCAAAAATTCTATTAAAAACGGACCATAACTTTGAATTAGGGAAACAATCGACAATGTTCCGTCTGGTTTCCTTTTGTCGGACTACCTTTTCGGCATCCGCGGAGGCCTGCTCTTAATAAATTATCCGCCATAACTTCGTACTCGGAGTGCTCTTCTTGTGTCAACGTGTGGACCCGAACGAGCCGGACCCGCTCCAGGGCCGAGTCGCGAGGAGCGAACGAGATCATAATTTATTTATTTACATTTTTGGGAATTCTAATTCCACTGAAAAGAATCGCTCCCAGCAAACCGAGCCCAAGTTTACAAGTCGAAATTTATTTATTCTTTCGCCGCAACTACGACCGGGGAACGGGGTTTCATCTCTAAACCCAGCTGAACAGGTTGGCGCGCCATTAGTTTGCCAAGTTGGGGAAATCTAAATTAATTTGAAATTTTAATGTTATGCGAAATAAAAATTGTTTCTTATGCCTGCGAGCCGAAGTCTCTGGCAGGGATCCCTTGAATGATGCTCTCGTTGGCTCTCTCGGCGGGTTCATTCAGCTTCACGCGCCTGCCTTTATTGATGAGCGTGTTTCCACAATTAAGATTTCTTTGCTTTTGATTTCGGCGCGCTGCGAACCGAGATTGCAGCCCCTCTTATCTGCCCGAGAGCCGAGCCGCCGCTGAAGGGCTCCGAAGATGCTGGAGATAATGAAGAGTTGTGGCTTTCGTTGAATGCTTTTATGCTGATGGGTATAGTTCGTTTTGGAGGGGGAGCATCTTTAACCGAAACATTTCGGAAGATAACCATTCTGAATGAAAAAAAAAATCCAATAATCACGGCGCTCCTTAGTTGGGTATTTGCTCAGAAATTAATACTTTAGATTTTATATTAGGCTGTCAAAAAAGTCCTGCGGTATTTTTTTAAATTTTCATTTGTTCATAAAATTAGTTACAATCATCTGTTTTAAGTCAAATATGCGCCGTTTTGTTCGATGACTTGTTCCCAACGAGATGCCAACTTCATAATACCCCTGTTATAGAAGCTCGCTTCCTCATGGGCAAAAAACTCGGATAGCCAATTTTCACAGGCCTCTTTTGTGGCTAACTTCTGACTACCTAGCTCGTTCACCATGGACAAAAACAGGTGGTAGTCACTTGGTGCAAGGTCCGGACTATACGGCGGATGCAAAAGAACCTCCCATCCGAGCTCCCGGAGCTTCTGGCGAGTCACCAAAGAAGTGTGTGGCCTGGCGTTGTCCTGATGGAAGACAATGCGGCCTCTGTTTATCAAAGATGGCCTCTTCTTCATGAGTGCTACCTTCAAGCGGTCCAGTTGTTGGCAGTACAGGTCCGAATTGAGCGTTTGGCCATAGGGAAGCAGCTCATAATAGATTATTCCTTGATAATCCCACCAAACACACAGCAGAACCTTCCTGGCCGTTAATGAGGGCTTGGCCACCGTCTGAGCCGCTTCAGCGGGCTTCGACCCCGACCGTTTGCGCTTCACGTTGTCGTAAGTGACCCACTTTTCATCGCCAGTCACCATCCGCTTCAGAAACGGGTCGATTTTGTTGCGATTCAGCAGCGATTCACATGCGTCGATACGGTCAGATGTTTTTTTTGCGTCAACGTATGTGGTACCCATACATCGAGCTTCTTTGTGAATCCAAGCTTCTTCAAATGGTTAATAACGGTTTGATGACTTATCCCCAGCTTGTAACCCGCGACGCCGGGGAAGCGCGCGAGTTCGTCGCGATCGGGGATTTTGCGCAGATAAGCGGTCGACTTCAGCGCCACTCCCGCGAGGGAGACCGACCGCCGTGTTTTATCCTTGCCCGGCAATGAGACACCCACTGAGGGCGGGTTTGTCCTTTTTCTCACAAACCCGGTTATTTCCGCGACTCTTCTGCGCTAAGAAGGACCCGCGACACCGTTTGTCCGCGTTCCACAATTCAGGCAACAGAGGCAATACGGTTGTTTCCAATGAACACCGTTCATGCCAAAATTCTCATCATTGGACCTACGCAATGATGCCAAACCCACCCACCTTGAAGTTTCAGAGGACGAGGTGCGGGGGTTGAAAAGTTGTCCACAACAGAAGAGGAGCCCCAACCCTGGGCTCGTGACCTATCTGAAAATTGTATAGGGTGTTTAGGCTACCGCTAGCCAGTAAATGCACAACATTTATGTCTACTTCAAATTACATTGATTCCTTAAACATTTATTAAGTTCTCCACATCTTCCCACGAATCTAGGTTATATTCACATCTATATTACATACGAAATCATCACAACAAATAACGAAAAATAATTGTTACTAAATTTATTTCACTAAATCCTCATATGGGTTTCGAACACCGGACCCTGGAATTCAAGCCCAGCGATCTTACTATCGAGTCTAATTCTCCATCTTGTGTGAACCCTTCTTGCTAGCGAGCAGCATGTGCACGCTGACGGTATTGCTCTATGCTTCTAAATTGTGTGGCATTTTTTGTGTGGCGTTGTTAATGGGTGTGTGGTTTTTATTTTTGATCTTAACCCTACATGCGCATGTTATTTTTAGGGTGAAAGAAGTTTTGTACTCACACTACCTAGGCTTTACGTGCATCTACTTTACCGCCGTTCCACGGTAGGCGATGAATGACGAGTCCGTAGGCGTAGATGATGGGACGTAGACGTTGAATGCGCATCCGACGTGTAGTGGTGCCGTGCTGCGCCTTCCCTTGATTCGAGTGACGATTCGCGCTTCGCGCGGCCACCTGCTTTGACTGATGTGGTGGCGAAGATCCAATCTTCGATCATGGGGTCAGGATACGGCTCCTTCCTACACACAACAAAGATTAAAACACCACACATATGCCACAATTAATTTTAGCATCAGCCACATGTCTTGGAGCTCTAAGCTTACCTTTGATTTCGCTAAACGGGAACACAAGCGAAGAATTACACTTTTCGATTTCTCGGAAAAACTTATTTTAAACTAACTAAACATGAAACAAAGAGACAAAAAAAACAGAAAAAAAAACCAAAAAAAACTTTAGTCTACTGACTAGCACGTGTAGCCTTTCACCTACGGTACCTTTTTACCGTCCACTCGCGATGCAAAAAAAACTGGTCCGCCCTGCCTATTCCACGGTCGAAGTCGGAATGGGCAAGCATATCTCAAGATCCTCAGATCAGCGAGACATTCATTGGAACCGGAATTACGTAATAGTTAACGATGTTAACTATTCCGTATTCACACCGAAATTCCCCTGCGCTTTCATTGGTCGCGCATTCAAGCATTCGCGGGCGATACCCTTTAACCTCCCGAGCAGAGTTCAAGTCGAAGCGCTCGCCGGGTTTTGAAATTTGAAGAACAAGAAAACCCCGCCGAAAGACTCTGCTATTTGGGGGAAATATCCAAATGAAAAAATAGCAAAAAAAGAAAGCATGAGTCTTTCGGAGTGTTGGTATGTGGGTGTCTTGGCTAAAACAGCCGCCCACCCAGTTTCATATATTTTCGAGCGGTTATGGACCCGATGTGGACCGAATGTCACAAAGTACTATAAAAGTACTGGATTAAAGCTCCTCTCTCACCCCCGCATGAAGGACTGTCTATAGTTTGAACTATAAAAGTACGCGATAACTGGTGCTGAGCGAAATGGCATCACTGCAGCGATTGCCTTCCCTCTCTCGCATTGAACTGTCATTCAGATAAACAAAAACGAGAGAAGTGAATGGATTAAACAATTTGCTTGAGTAAGTATGTTTTTCTTTAATTAATGTTTAATTTTGATGTCTTTTTCTTTGAATTGCAGCTAACAGAAATTCGAGGAATAAAATAATGGGTTGATTTTAAGGATAATAGTACCATGTACTATTCCTACGCAATAGTCCGGAATAAGTTCCAGTTGTGTTTCCTTGTGTATAGAACCCGCGATTAAGTGTGTGTCAATAGCAACTTGGTATGTATATCTATTGAATATGTGCAATAAATTATTAAATGAAATGCATTTCATTTCAGAGTACGCCCCAGTTGTGGAAAAGCTTCTGTTGCTATGGCTCCAATTACCGAACCTCAAATTTGCCGGAGTAAAACCCGTATCTGTATTCAACGATTGTATTAAACACACTCTTCGCTAATGCTATCAACATCCAGGATATGAACAGGAATAAATAGGAATGTTCAGGTAAAACTCACTTGCACAATTTATAATAATCAATACATTTATGTCTACATTTACTTTTTAGTGAAAATTTGATTCATCCACACCGGTGAACCAAAATGTTCTCTCTGAATGGTGTAGCATATAATTTGTTCAAAAGAAAATTTGGTTCGCTCATTATATAGTGCTTTTATCTATTATAACTGTAGTACAGCCATGTATTAGTATTGATGTAAATAAACCAGCATTGTAAATAAATTAAATAATTTCCATCGCCGGTTTTTTAAATGTTTGTTTCAACTTTCATGAAAACAAATACCACCATAATGAGGGTTGAGCAGTTTTTCAATCGGTCGACGCGGTGCCAGATTGGCACAGGTTTGGCTCGAAATTGGTTGTCGAATACGAAGGGTAGGTCGACAAAATCGTTGCAAAATGGCACGATCTCGGTACCGTTGTCGACACCATTTGTTGGGACCAATCTGGCACAACAATGTAGAGTGGGCAGTCACATCCAGCACCCATTATGGCTAGTTGCTCAAATCTAAAATCGGGAGCGGCACTCGCGTTGCCAAACATCCAATACATAGAAAGAAGAGAGAATCCCAGATCCACACAGGAGAGATTGTGTTGAATCTGAAATTCAAAATAAGGAAACGAGGGGCTTCCAAAAGTCGAAATCAGTACCGTGCTACAAGCTCTTGGACGATGCTACGTCTGCTACTATGCCGGTCTTTCTCGGCTAATTCAGCGATTTTGTCGCAATTTTCGACAGGCCTTCCGGAGCGTAGCGCATCTTCGACGACCTCTACACCAGAACGAAAACGTTGAAACCATCGTTGTGCGGTGGAAATGGAAACTGTATCGGGTCCATAAACTGCACAAATTTTATTGGCAGCTTGAGATGCATTTTTGCCTTTGTCATAGTAGTACTGTAAAATATGTCGGATTTTCTGTTTATTTTGCTCCATATTTGCGACACTATAACGCACGAACGACTTAACCAAACAAAACACTGTCAAGGACTATAAATACCGCGCAAAAATACCTTTCCAACAAGCTATAGTATGACTCGATACAATGAATACAACTAGAACTACGCGCTTACAACGACACCTCGCGGAAATACCACAGGACTTTTTTGACAGCCTAATATAAACCGGACTGATTTCTATGAATGCTTGTTAAGTTACAGCTAGATCTGTCCGCTCATTCGTATATTAATAGTTGTTCAAAGTTGAATTACATTCATTCCAAGTACATTTCAAGTACATTCATTACTGTAAATCGCAAGTAGTGTTGTAAACCCGATACCTTGGCTTGGAGGTGAATCTTAACTAAAAAATCTTCCATTAGCATAAGTTTTTGACGTAGAACTACATCTTTCAGGAAGGGTGCCAAATCAGAAAACAGGTCACGTTTTTATGAAATAAAATTAACGTTAATAACTATTTTCACTGTGAACGAATTTTAGGGATTTTTTGGGATTTAACATAAATTGTTCACGTGGATTACATTGAAACTAGAAAAAACAATCTTTGATTATTATTGTAACATTTTTGACAAGCTGGATAAGAAAATTCGTGTTTCACAAGAAAAAATTCCTCTCAGATAGGTAATAAAAGCATAAATTGTTGCAATATCCACCATGTTGGCAAGATTTAGAAAATTATTTCTATTTAACGATGCATAATTTATGCAATTTTCCAAGTTGTTCTTCCGAGGATTATAATGAAAATATAAAATAAATATATAAAAAACGTATTTCAAATCTCATAATCGCCTATCCTATACTTTATATTCATTGTGACTTATTTCATAACCTAACAATCCACATTTAATGAATGTTTTAATTTATAAGCCTTATATACAGCCATTCTATGCCAAACCGATATAGTGGCTCTCATATTTTTATGAAAATTGGTAGTTTTGTTCTCTATCACAAAATATTAGACCCTTTTTTTCTATTTTTTTTTTCCATTAGGGTGCCCATTTGCATTTTTGGTGTGGTCCGAAATATATTTCTTTCCCTTTTCCTAAAAATGATATTTTTCCAAAATCTTTAATCGACACGTCAAATTTAAGTCTAGTAAAGGCTAGTAATTTTTCAAAAAAATATAACCCTTTTGTAAAATTGGATTCTAGTGGCATAGAAATATTGAACGAGAATTGAAAACAAGCTAACTTTGAAAAACCATAGCTCAAAAAAGAAACAAAACGTCTTTAATTTTTGAGATGTGTTATTCAAAAATATTTTCTTAAGTATGACATTTTTTTCAAAGAACACTTGCAGTTTGGATTCAATTTGATGTATCGATCGTTTGAATCGATCTAGTAGTTCATAAGCTATTAATTTTGAAAAAAAGGCATTTTTAGAAAAAATAAGTTGGAAAAGTAGATTTTTCTTCGGACAACTAAAAACCGCCACTAAAATAAAAATGGGCACTCCCTTGAATTTGCGATAAGAAACAACTTTTCACGAATAATGGTAGTATATATGTATACGAAGTGCCATATAATGTTGCTGAAGTAAAACGAGCTCGAGTAGCAAATCATAGAAAAGTAAAAATAATTTAAGTAAAAAAATTGTAATATTCGTCAACTCGTCTAATGAATTATTGCAAAACTTATAATATAAAAATAACTTTCTACTGCTGCTGATTCACACAATAATAAACCAATTTGAACAATTTCAATGATTCTGATAATAGTATATGATATGGATATATACTATGTGTTTTCCCTAAAAGAAATAAATTCCCAGTCATTATTTTTCCTGTTTATCGAATAGTCAGAGTTACTGGGTGGATAAAATTTCTAATTGTTTCAATGTGTAGTCTAAAAGGGATTAACTCCTTCCCTTATTGTTTAAAACGCCACACATCAAGTGATTTCACTACTCTGCTGAGCGTTCTAGTGCCCTATTTTATGCAAGTACACCACGAGCGAGACTCGATGTTGTACGGAAAGGGTTAAAGTTGCAGGATTCCCTTGTTGGATATGACGTTGACCCATAAAAATAGTTTTGGTATCATTAAGGAAGGCTAAAGTTATGGTCACGGATAAATGACTATTTATTTTCAAAATATAGAATATACAATTCTCCAAATTCTTACACTTATTACATCGCCCCAGGACGCGGATGTTTTCGGAACTGTGAAGTTGAATTGGAGGCAAATTCTTCGCACGTATATGAAGAAAAACGTTTCCTTAGCGACAACTTTGCAGAAGTCACATATTCCACGATTGCTGAAGCCGATAATTGAAAGCCTTAAGGACAATAGAAAGAGCCGCTTGGGGCGTTCATCAGATTACTGTGAAGTCGCTACTACAGAGCATCTCACATGTTTCTAGTTCACCAGAAAAAAATGGGGACATTTTGAGGAATTCTTCAATTAGAAACGAGAGATAGTTGATGAGAGCGGCACACGGAAATGACTATTTTTTTGGCTTTACGTTTTTACTATATGGCCTGATTCACAATGTCTTGTGTATTATTCATAGATTTAGGAGTTTCGTTGAAGAACATTTTACTAAAACCCACATGTCTTCAAATGTTTTTCAACGTAACTCCTAAACAAATATTTTTACTATAATGATGTATTTGGAGAAGTTGTTGAAAATTATAAGCAAATTCAGAAAACACATGACGATATAACACGATATTAAAAGAGCTTATTTACTATAAAAAATACAATAAATTAGAAATATTTATTTTAAATATCTCGATAATGGCTGCATTTAGAAGGAGTTGATAAAGAGCTTTTTTGTTTTAAATTGCATCTAGATTCATAATTTGTGGCTAAAAATGATTATTATACAAAAATTCAAAGTTTCGAAGATTCATAAAATTTCGATGTCTCACAAAGTTTGTAAAAAATTGTTTTACCATCTTAGACTCATTTTTCAAATTTTCTACATGACTTCTTAGATATAGATAGATTAAAAAAATTAAAATGAAAAAAGACAATAAATTAGAATTTTTTTTCAAATATCTCGAGAATGGTCTAAATGCAGGCGATTTATAAAAAATTTTGTTTTGTTTTAAATCGCAGAAGAATTCATTATTTGTGGCTAAAAATGATTGTTATTATACAAAAATTCGAAGTTTCTAAAATTCATAAAATTTCGAGGTCTAACAAAATTCGTCAAAACAGTTTTACCATCTTGGACTATTTTTTTTATATTTTCTGCATGATTTCTATTTTATATGAAAATATGAAAAAAATTAAAAATAAATATTTAAGATATTGCAAATTAAATTTTTTTAAACAAAAAAAAAGATCACAATTTTTTTTCTCAGTGAATATGTTTTCCACATTTTAACATCAATATTCTATAACTCTTTCTAAGACACTATTTCGAAACGACTTTTTGAGATATAAATTATCAAAGATTTCTCTTACTAAAATCGATACGCTCTTTTCAAAAGTTATACTTGAGGCAAATAAATCCCAATTGCTGTGGAAAACCAATTTCCTCCAACCCAAACGGAATACATACTTTCATTCGAATCAAAAATACATGTTTTTAAAATCTGCATTTTTAGGACGATTTTATTTGGAATTGCTCTATGTAAACATTTCCATCGCACTTCTAGGTGGATTGAAACTATTTTCGTAACTCAAATAATCATTCAAAACACGTACATGTTGTCAAATTATTTTGAAATTATTGAGAAATTGATTTCTAAACATAATTTCTAATAGAAAATAAAATTCACTACTTTGACCCATTGTCACCCTCTCTTAGGGGTGAGAATGTGTCAACTTTCATTTCATCGAAGTTCAGTGAAAAATTAATATTAACCAACAATTCTCTGAACTCTCGTAAGTTCATTATTAGCGAACATATCTACGTAATCAGAATTGCGTTTTACTCTAATTTACGATAGGTATTCAACAAAAGGTTCGAAAACTACCTTTTTTGACCCATTATCACCCCCATCGACGGTACTTTATGTAATGTAAATAAAATATTGTTTCAAATTATTTGGCATCGATCTGGTATAAATCAATAAGAAGAAGGGATAGTCAATAATCCTAAAAAGTACTTAAATAAGTGATGGTTTACTGTTTAATTTAGATTGTTGAATATTTGAGAATTGATATTAATTAAATTATTAAGGTAATGTAATACATCTTAAGACTTTTCATTATTTCTAGTCTGACAAACTAAGGATTTTGATTAAACTAATTTTTGAAAATAATTATAATTGAGCTCAAAATGAGAGGGGTGTGACATCATCGATTTGTCTACGACTTCTTCTTTCGGTCATAACTTAGCTGCAAACACATTCCCAGCAGTATTTGACAATTGGAAGATAGGTCAGAACCTCATCTATCAGATTCTATAGCAAACTCAATTTGGAACGTTTTTGCAGTTGAGTTGAGAAAAGGTTGATAAAGTCAAATCGATCAAATCACTTACACCCTTCACCTTCTGAGCCCCTCAATTATCATTAGAAAAAAGTTCTAATCTACTATAATATGATTTAAGAGATTGCATTTAGTCATCAATTAATTGGAGATAAAATTCATTAAATAAAAACGTATTGGAATTCTTCTAATGACAATGGGGGGCTTGGAATGAAAGGGGTGTAAGTGATTTGATCGATTTCTCTTCATCAACTCTTTCTTTAGTTAATAACTCAACTGCATTTAATCACGCAGGGATTGCAGCAATTTTTACATCTAAAGCAGGCACTGTTCAGTGTTCATAAATGAAGAACATCTGTTGTTGTTACTAAAATTCGAGTTTGATTATTTAAAGGAAGAATGATTCGATTATCTACATCTAATAGACGGAATTCCTTTGTATTAAGTTTATTTGGGATTATATAAGAATCAAATTCTAAATTTAAAAAATTGAATATTTATATCTTCAATATCATTCTTGGCCAATGGTTTTTATGTAATTGACGAGTTACGAATTTCATCTATTGAGGTGGTTTTCCAGTGGCACGAGCTCTGAATAAATTAAACAGAAAATTATTTTTAATATACATTATTTTTTTCTTAGTTTCTTAGTCTTTGAGGAATACAAAAATAATAAAAGTAGGGAGGGCTCAACAAAATAAGTGCCATCGCAAACACGATTTCAATCTATCCGAAACCAAAAAAGTTCAATAGATTTTTAATAATTAAAAAACGCCGATATTGTATGACCCAAGTACAAACCAATACATGTTTTTAGATAAATTGGTGGCTATTTTGAAATGAAAATTAAGCTTTTAGCACGTTTTTGATAGCGATTGATTTTTTTAAACAGTAAAATTGAAAACAAATATTGGTGCATTGGAAAAAATATTTTTTTTTGAATTTCCATACTAGAATACGGACAAGATTTTAAATTTTGAATGTAGTTTCAAGAATGGTTTAGTGCGAAGATTTGTGAGGGAAAATTCATTTTAAAAAAAGTTGAAAAAAAAGGGGCACGGACGGTTTAAAATAAAAGGGGCACGGACGGCATCTTGACATAGGACTGTGATCGTGTGTAGTAATTGCATTTGAATGGATTTTTTTCATTGTTCAAAATCTGTATTTTTTTTTCTTTATTGATACATCAAATGGAAGCCCTGAAAAATATGCGTGAGTATATCCTTTCGATCTTCTAAATCAGTAATCAGTTAAATTCATTAATTGCATTTTCTACATAACCAAACAACACGCTCGATATAATGACATCTTGGACCACAATTACACAAATTGTTAGTAGCAAGCCCTACACGATAAAACGTGAATTGAGAACGAATTGATTGGACACCAACCTGAACTTCAATCCAATATCTTTGTCATCATTCAACCTTTCAAGCCAGATCAAGAGTGAGATCATCCAATATCATCTTCAAGATCATTCCTAGATCATCCCTCCATTGATTGTGACAACTGATAAATGCCTATGATCGGCAAATCGAGAATTATTCATAATACGCATCTAATCATTGTGTCAACATTGTGAGCTAACGCCGAATTGTAGACAAAAAGACTGCTCGGTGCGTTGTGGGGGAAAACGAGTGACTAGTCAAATCGAAAAAAACATACCCATTTTAATAGTCAAATTGTTAACTTTTTTACTATATTCACTGTTCATGTCTTAAGCAAAAAAATTGCTAGATAAATTTCCTGTCATATGTCGCAGTAACGATTTTGAATAATATTCGTTTGAAAACTCTTGATGAATCGTTACATTTTCCGTAGAGTGATCCCCCTATATAGAAATCAAAGACATAGTCCCATGTCAAAAGGCATTTAATTTTTTGTGGACCAAATAATGTTTGTTTAATCGTTTTTCGATGTTCATTCTTAATGGTAATATTTAGAATGGTAATCTTCAGCTTCAATCATGGAAACGAGCGTCGATGTATACGTCCAACGAGATCCTAGATGAGCCCGAAAAACCTGGATGAATATTATTTCTCAATAATATTCATCCAGGTTTTTTTTCCAGAGCAATGAATAGTTTGCCACGGATCGGTATTTCTCCTTCGCAAACATTCTGATACAAAATAGACCACAAGTTCTGGATTGGGTTCATTTCGGGGCTTTGGAGTGACCATTTCAACACAATCTAACAGTGTAATTTTTCTGCAAGTTTTTTACGCTCAAACAGTTCAAACATCCTCTGATCAATCTAGATTTTCTGTTTCCTGAACTCGAGCGGCTTATCAATGATTTTTGGGCAAAATAACATCAATAAATTTTAGGAATTTTATATATTTTTTCATTTTGCGCTTAGGACTTGGGAATGGTCTAATGCATTTAATGGTACACTAAAACTGCATGTAGATTTCCTTTGTTAAAACGACTGAGGAGCTACTTGATAATACTTAATTCTGCCCTTGCCAAGGGACACGAGTGACGTTAATTGCAGTTAAAAATGAATTAGCCTAAATGTGAATAATCGTTTGCAAATTACAGAGTTCGACTACGATCGCTTTCGATAGCCATTACCCGTCGATCGAAAACAAATCCACGAATCACATCCGTATCTGACGTGCCAACATGACCTTACCATTAGATACAATTTAGAGATATATGCTCTTCCACCATCCTCCGACCGCCCAAAAGGGTCGTCACGCAGTTGTTGCTTCACGCCATCATTCAGCATAACCTGTGTGCCGGTGTTTGTCGGAGCAATATGTCTTCTCAGCGTGGTTTACCTTTCTACTCCACTCCACGGCGATAGAATGTTTTCTGTGTACTCTGTTTCGACGTGTAGTTTGTTGTTGGCGTTATTTTTTTTTTTTGCATATCTGATAAATTTACATATTCAATAGAAACGCTATGGTGCGCGTCGTGATTGGGCCGTGACCTAAGAAAGCGCTTCCCATTTGTACGAGAACACAGCGAGAGCCGAGTGCCGACCTGGATGCTGCACTTAATGGTGTTTGTGTGTGTGTGTGTACCCCAAGATGGGATTTCGGGCGTCCAAGGAAATCGATAATAGAATTATTGTGTTACTGGAGCGCGTGAAAATAAAAATGATTTGGTATTCATACCCTATGCCAGCAGCCGGCAACAATGGAAGTGTCGATGAAGATATAGTAGGAAATGGGATGTGGGTTTAGCGTTTCTGGGTCAAGACATTGGCGAGTATTTGAGGATATGAAAGGCGAAAGTTTGTTTGAGTTCGAATTGTTATTTTTTTTGCAACATGCGAATGGAAGAAGCATTTTTGTGTCGAAAATTTACATCCGATTGAATGCTACGTGCTTTTGATTGAAAAATAGTTTCGAAACAAAGCGAAATTAAGCTGCTTCAGTTCCCACCAGCAGAATGTGGCCAGCTTGCCAGCGGTCGGTCGGCTTGCGAAAAGATGAAAAATCCTTATCTCGCCATGTACCGCATCGCATCATTTTGTTCGGCGAGCATTGCATACATGCGAGTTGTCTCGTGGATTGTGTACATGTTTGCCCAAAACGTTTCACGTCTGTCGTGTCTGTGCCTCTTTTTGTGTCAACTGATAAAAGCATTTTTTCGCCTGTCTTTGCCTCTTCATTCGAGGTCACTTCCACGTGTTTCGCCATTCATTCGGCCCTAAGACGCCTCCGGTGAAAAAGACTCCTTGAATGCGGTGCAGAGTTCGATGTCGCGGAATCCATTACCACAATTGTTCGGGAAAGAAATTCTGTCAATCTTCTCAAATTCTACAAATTATGTCAACTCAGTACCAAAGTTCAACCCTGGATCTCGTTGCTCGAAGACAACTGCACACGTAACTGCAACAACAACAAAAAATGGCGCATTTTTCTGGCCCAACAATCGACTTGACGCTAACCGATAAGAGCAAATCGACGGGACTGTTTCAGGAGCGAACGAACGGATGAAAAATCGTTTTTGAAAGCGTTTGCGGTCCATCGGATCGTGTAAAATTCATTTTTGGAAATGAGATTTTTCTTGTCGCGCTTTTTGCGAGCGGACGAGCATGAAAGATTGCCCTCCGCTGCCAAACAAGCCAACGAGCAGAGAAGCCAAGAAGCGGCAAATTCCAGATCAACTTTTTTGTCCGTCTCCGTCCCTCTGAATTTTTCCTCTATCCTTCGTCCCTCTGGATCCTTCCATAGTCCCCACTCCATTCGTGTCTCGGAGCGATTTTGTGTGTTCTTCCTTAATTTTACTGCTCCGGTCGAAAATTGCTCTCGTTCATCGTGCCGTGGCAGCCGAGGGCTTTGGCGGTTCGTTCACATGTGGAAAAAATGCATACCTTTTATACACAAATTTCGGTGATCCTTTTTACTTATATTGTTTATTTGTTTAATGTTTTCCTCCCATTACCCACAGCGTCCCACGTCCCATGACCCGATCTACCCGAAGGCTATGAGTGGTCGCTTCTGCACATCAACGGTGTTTGCAAAGGATGCTGGATGCTGATCTTCTTTTATTGTTACACACCCCCGCGCTCCCCAATGTTTCTCGCTCACCTGGTTCGAAATGCTAACAGCATTACTGCAAGTGAATGTGCAAAGTCATAGTTCCACAGTTTGCACTGGTTAGGTTGGGCGAATAATATTTGCTGGAGAACTTGGGGTAAAGTTATCTTCTCCATAATTAGGTTGGTTAGTGGATATGTATACAGCTATTCCTTGTCAAACCGATATAGTGGTTCTCAGATTTTCGTCAAAAGTGGTAGTTTTGTTCTTTATCGCAAATTATGAGACCCGTATCTTTTTATTTTTTTATTAGGGTGACCATTTCAATTTCAGGGTGGTCCAAAAAACCATTTTTTCGCATTTTCGACTTTTTTCAAAAATTGATAACTTTTGGACTACTAGACCGATTCAGATGATCGACATATCAAATAAAAGCCTGATCTTATTTGAAAAAATACTATACCTGCAGAAAATTTGAATTCTGCTCTCGTTTTTATTGATTGTATTCGTTTTTTATTGTTTTCATAGTCTCGGGACCAAGGGCGCTATAGCGCTATAGCTATAGCTTTTTTCTGGAAAGCTGAGGATTTTTCACACAACATATCTCGAAACCAGGGAAGCGTTTTTTTAGTTTTTGGATTATGATTTATCGAAGTTAGCCGATGGTCCAAAAAATCTTTTTTTTTTAATTTCCAAGGGCGCCAAATGACTGTTCGAAAAATCGAACACATAACATCACATTAGGTGTCCTTTTATCTAAACAATTTTTTTAAATTCTTTAATTTTTTTTTTGTATTTTATTAGGTTTTGTTATTAATATTAACTTCCGCACATATCTGCTTCAATCCAAATTTATTCCCCAATAAAGTTGTACAAAATTTATGAAATTCATAATCATAACTCCTGGGGAATCCAGCTGTCTTTTTAAAATATGGTCGATCAAATTGTTGGAAAGCCTATTAACTTAGGAGAAATAACATTTCAAATAATATTGTGCAAAATATCTCACGCTAACTTAAACTGATTTCACTAAAATTAAGAAAAATCAGCATACGACTTGTAAAATTGGAGGTTTGACTCCTTTTTTTAAACGGTTTTATTTAGCTTGCCCTGTAATCTGTTTGTATGTTTGTATGTTTGTATGTTTGTATGTTTGTATGTTTGTATGTTTGTATGTTTGTATGTTTGTATGTTTGTATGTTTGTATGTTCACATGTATGTTTGTATGTTTGTTTTTTTTTTTTTTTTTTTTTTTTTGGCAAGGAGGTGGAGATCTTCATAGACTCCCCGTCGCCATGTTGACTGGGTAGTGTGAGATTTTTACTTACTAAAACCACCTCCTTGTACTTCATGCCTGGACCCCCCGGAACCACCATTTGGTATTACTTCGGGAGGGGGCTGTGCTCATGCACTCATCTCTCTAGATTTGCTATGCTGAATCTTTGCTCGTCCCTCCATCTTCGTTGGAGCGTCGTCAACATTTTTGTTATTGCACGATTCACTGCATTCCACGTACTTTCACTTTCGCACATCTTTTGGACGATGTTCTGAGCATTTAGGGTTGATCTGCTAGCGAGGAACATTTCTTCCCTTTCAATAGAAAAACGGGGGCAGTCGAAAACCACGTGTTCTGCTGTCTCCTCTATTGTGTTACACTCTGGGCAAAGCGGCGAACTTGCATGGCCGAATCTGTACAAGTACCATCTGAAACAACCATGACCGGATAGGAATTGCGTCAGGTGGAAGCTCACTTCTCCGTGTTTTCTTTCTACCCACGTAGTGATGTTCGGGATCAAGCTGTGGGTCCATCTACCGTTAGGCGTGTTGTTCCACTCCTGCTGCCACTTTCTCATGGAGCCAGCCCTTGCTCTTACCCGCACTTTTCTGTTACTCTGCACGCTTTCTGTTCTCTGTTTGTAACACATGTCGTCTTCGGCCAGAGTGAGATCGATCGGGATCATTCCGGCTATGACACAAACCGCATCCGCAGATATAGTTCTATAAGCGCTCGCTACTCTCATCGCCATTATTCGGTATGTTCTAGTCAGCAGCTTGCGATTTTGTTGGCATTCAAGCGCTGCTGTCCAAACTGGACCGCCATATCGGAGTATTGATGTTGCTACACTGGCCAGGAGGCGTCTCTTACAACTGCTAGGCCCCGCGTTATTCGGCATAACTCTAGCTAGCGCCGCGATGACTTTGGCCGCTTTCGTGCATGCGTATTTAACATGACTCTTGAAATTTAGTCGGTCGTCGATAATCACCCCAAGGTATTTCAGCTCACGTTTGGAGACGATAGTATGCGCCCCAACATTGATCTTCGCTTGCTTTACAACTCTGTGATTGCTGACCAACACCATTTCGGTTTTGTGATGTGCTATCTGCAACTTAGCCTCTTTCATCCAATTTTCCACTATCTTTATCGCCTCTGTAGCCAGCATCTCGATTTCCTCACGAGTCTCGCCTGTCACCGTCAGGGAAATATCATCGGCGAAGCCGGTAATCTTCACTCCTGTAGGAAGCTTCAACCTCAGCACACCATCGTACATCCCGTTCCACAGCGTTGGACCCAAGATGGAGCCCTGAGGGACACCCGCTGTTATATTCAATGCCTTCTGTCCCTTCTCTGTGTCGTAAGTCAGAACCCTGTTTTGAAAGTAGCTTTTGAGGATCTGGCACACATAATTCGGTACCTTCATTCGGTGCAGTGCTTCGGCAATAGCTTCCCAACTGGCGCTGTTGAAAGCATTTTTCACGTCAATCGTTATTATAGCGCAGTATCGATCGCCGCGTCTATTCTGTTTTAAGGCTTTTCTGGCTGCTTCGGCAACTAACAGGATAGCATCCACCGTGGATTTATATTTCCGGAACCCGAACTGCGTCTTCGAGAGTCCGTTGTCACTTTCTGTGTACTTCGTCAACCTGTTCAGAATTATCTTCTCCAGCAGTTTTCCGAGGGTATCCAGTAGACAGATGGGCCTATAGGAAGAGGGTTCCCCTGGCGGCTTTCCTGGTTTCGGCAACAGTACCAGTTTCTGCTTCTTCCAAATATCTGGAAAGCATCCTTCATCCAGACACTTTTGCATCGTTGCTCTGAAAAGATCTGGATACGCTTCAACCGCGGCTTTGAGGGCCACATTTGGGATTCCGTCGGGGCCAGGTGCTTTATTCACTTTCAGTTCTTTTGCCGCCGCCAGCAGCTCTTCTGTGGACACTCTCTCGACGTGTTCTTCATTTTCACTATATGGTGTTGCTGGCCAGCTCGTTGGATCATGCTGCGGGAAGAGCCCTTCTACAATATTCTTCAACCACACCGGACAGCTTTCACTGGGTGTCGATGAACCTTTAATCTTTGCCATCACCACCCTATATGCATTGCCCCAAGGGTTCGCATCGGCATCGCGGCATAGTTCTCTGAAGCAGTTTATCTTACTACGTCTTATTTCATGCTTAAGGGCGGCTTTTGCTGTTTTGAGTTCTTCCCTGCGCTCTACTCTGTCGATAGCATTTCTGGCCCTTTGCATCCTCCTCCTGGCTCGGAGACAGTTCGACCGAAGGGAGTTAATCATCTCGTTCCACCAATAAACTGGGCGACGTTCGCCTTTCGGTATTAGTTTTCGTGGCATGGTAACGTCGCATGCTCTCACTACCAAATTTGTTAGTTCGCCGGCACTAAGACTGGTGACTGTTCGCTCCTCTCGGAGTGCTTCAATGAATAAATTCTTGTCGAATTTCTTCGACTTCCACCTGCGACCTTTTGTTTTTATATTTCTTGTTTTAGATGAACTCTGACAGCGCACAGTGTAGCGGATTGCTTGATGGTCGCTGTGAGTGTAATCATCACATACTCTCCAATTTACTGCCAACATCGGACTGCAGAAGGTAACATCGATGATTGATTCTCGACTGTTTCTATGGAAAGTGCTGGTGTAGCCTTCGTTGACCAGTCTCACATTCAGCTTCGCCAGGGCTTCCAGTAGACTAAAACCCCTCGCGTTGGTAAATCTGCTCCCCCACTCCACTGCCCAGGCGTTGAAGTCTCCACCGATGACTATGGGACTCCGTCCGATGAGCTCTTCTGTTAGGTTATATAGCATCAGATCAAACTGTTCTATTGTCCATCTCGGGGGGGCATAGCAGCTACATACGAAGATTCCATTTATTTTGGCTATCACGAACCCTTCGTATGTATTGGATACCACTTCCTGGATGGGGTATCTTCCCATCGTCGATAGTGCAGCCATTCTAGCTTTATCGGTCAACCAGTTTCCGTTATCTGGAGGTACTTGATACGGCTCTGCTATGATCGCCACATCGCATTTGGTTTCTGATGCGGCTTGCGATAGCAATTGTTGCGCCGTGTCGCAGTGATTCAGGTTTATCTGGGTTACCTCCATTTGGTTATTGCTGCCATCGCCCTTTTATAGACCGGGCATCTCGATCCCCCTGTGGCGTGGTCTTTTTCTTCCTCCGTCGTGCAGAGCATGCTGTTTGTATGTTTGTATGTTTGTATGTTTGTATGTTTGTATGTTTGTATGTTTGTATGTTTGTATGTTTGTATGTTTGTATGTTTGTATGTTTGTATGTTTGTATGTTTGTATGTTTGTATGTTTGTATGTTTGTATGTTTGTATGTTTGTATGTTTGTATGTTTGTATGTTTGTATGTTTGTATGTTTGTATGTTTGTATGTTTGTATGTTTGTATGTTTGTATGTTTGTATGTTTGTATGTTTGTATGTTTGTATGTTTGTATGTTTGTATGTTTGTATGTTTGTATGTTTGTATGTTTGTATGTTTGTATGTTTGTATGTTTGTATGTTTGTATGTTTGTATGTTTGTATGTTTGTATGTTTGTATGTTTGTATGTTTGTATGTTTGTATGTTTGTATGTTTGTATGTTTGTATGTTTGTATGTTTGTATGTTTGTATGTTTGTATGTTTGTATGTTTGTATGTTTGTATGTTTGTATGTTTGTATGTTTGTATGTTTGTATGTTTGTATGTTTGTATGTTTGTATGTTTGTATGTTTGTATGTTTGTATGTTTGTATGTTTCTATGTTTCTATGTTTCTATGTTTCTATGTTTCAATGTTTCAATGTTTCTATGTTTCTATGTTTCTATGTTTCTATGTTTCTATGTTTCTATGTTTCTATGTTTCTATGTTTCTATGTTTCTATGTTTCAATGTTTCTATGTTTCTATGTTTCTATGTTTCTATGTTTCTATGTTTCTATGTTTCTATGTTTCTATGTTTCTATGTTTCTATGTTTCTATGTTTCTATGTTTCTATGTTTCTATGTTTCTATGTTTCTATGTTTCTATGTTTCTATGTTTCTATGTTTCTATGTTTCTATGTTTCTATGTTTCTATGTTTCTATGTTTCTATGTTTCTATGTTTCTATGTTTCTATGTTTCTATGTTTCTATGTTTCTATGTTTCTATGTTTCTATGTTTCTATGTTTCTATGTTTCTATGTTTCTATGTTTCTATGTTTCTATGTTTCTATGTTTCTATGTTTCTATGTTTCTATGTTTCTATGTTTCTATATTTCTATGTTTCTATGTTTCTATGTTTCTATGTTTCTATGTTTCTATGTTTCTATGTTTCTATGTTTCTATGTTTCTATGTTTCTATGTTTCTATGTTTCTATGTTTCTATGTTTCTATGTTTCTATGTTTCTATGTTTCTATGTTTCTATGTTTCTATGTTTCTATGCTTCTATGTTTCTATGTTTCTATGTTTCTATGTTTCTATGTTTCTATGTTTCTATGTTTCTATGTTTCTATGTTTCTATGTTTGTATGTTGACCGATTGATCTGAAATTTGGAACCACCTTTATCTTTGTAGTAATTATAAAACTGCGTATTTTATGTACTTGAAAATCCAAGTTGGCGGCCGCTGCAAAATGGCGGATCATATATTTCCTCAAAACATCATCAATAGGGTTTTCCAAAACCCCATCAATATGGGTATCAAATGAAAAGGGATTGACTAGTAGAACACAGTTATTTATGAAAATTGCAAATCTATGATGGCTGCCACAATCAAATGGCGGGCTGCATATTTTCCCAAAACCCGATTAATATGGGTATCAAATGAAAGGGCTTGAATAGTAGATCACAGTAGATCATGAAAAATCTGAATCCAAGATGGCCGCGATCACAAAATAGCAGATTACTTTATTATTTTATTTTGCAATCTTCCGAAACACTCCCAATTTGTCCCAACGATGCAATCGTATTGTGCCCGCAAATTCACGAAGACCGTCCTTGAGCATTTGATTCTCTCCGGATTGTTTTTTGTTTGAATGAAAGCTACGCTTCGAACTTATTCTCCAACCCAATATATTTTTTTTAAGTACTGTCATCCGAATTAAAATTTTCACCACCATCTGATCGGACTTGATTATATACAGACTCGATTATATGTGATTCGGTTATATACAATTTTGGACCCGATTATATACAGTTTGAAAAAAAAAATTTTATCATTCAAATATGACTTATTTCAAGAAGATATTGGGTTGGGGAAAAAGAAATATCGTATATTGTCAATATATGGCAACACTTAAAAATATCTTATGTTGTATGTTGTACTGGTAGACCAATCGTCGTGGAAATCGATGAAATCGTTGAAATCATCCAAGTAGACCTGCATGTGAGCACTCGCTCGATTGGCCAGGAACTGGGTATAGACCATAAAACGGAAAATTTGACAAAAAAAAAAGAGGTACGCCTATGTATGGTTCGCAGTGAGAATCATTATTTAGATCAATTTTACATACAAACTCTCTTGAAATATATTCTCTATTTTTACCAACCAAAATATTCTCTAGAAATATGGCAGAACAACGTTTGCCAGGTCGGCTAGTGATGTATGAAATGTAATTTATTACGTGTTTTAGGTTTTAGCACATTTCGAGAAAGAAAGATCATACTGAAGTGGATCAAACGATGTTTTCAATTGATGATAATTGATGCTGATAATAAAATATATACAATATGAATAAATAAATAGAAAAAAAAATATATACAGGGCGGACTGGATTATATACAGTTTCTGATTTCTTTTCACTGTATATAATCGAGTCAAAAAAATTTTTTATTGGATTTTTTGCATGTATTTTTCGTTTTTTGTATAAAAATGAAGAATTTCATTTTTGATTCATCCCCATAAAGTCAGAAAACACCTTTCCCATATGAAAAAAATAATTTTATCCAGATTCCTTCAGGCGGTAATAGATGATCGAATTTGGTGAAAAAAATCCTTCTACGCATATGTTGGAATTTCAACAATGACAGAGTTACAGAACTTTTGTTTTGTTTTGGACTCTGTTGCCTCAAACTGGTTCTACATTAATAAGTTCGCTACGGAAGACGATTCTGTTTGCTTCCTTATGAAAGATGAGAAAATTAAGTACAGGATATAGTAGTGGAACATCTAAATAAGTGGATTTTAATAACATTTTGGAAGTAAAAAACTTAAAAGTCAATAATTTTTAATGTGTTATTATTAATTTTATCCTAAAAAATTATATTGAACTAGATTGTTTTTATCAATTAAATTGAAGCTCTCTAACTGCTCTACAATTTGTTGTTTGACACTCAACTTCTATCTTTCTTTATTTAGCTGCAATATCGATATAAACAATTCCTGGGGAAAATTCAAGCAAAATCTTCAAAAATCACGATCTTTATTCCTCTGTACATGTAATTTTTACTTAAATTTCACCTTATCGTTGAAAGGTTACATTTCTTTTTGAAATAAGTCATATTTGAAATAATGAAAAAATATTTTTTTCCAAACTGTATGTAATCGAGTCCAACCTGTATAATTATATTCGTATCTGAAGTAATTCTACAGAAAAAAAATATTTGGTCAGTTGAAATATGTACGCGGAACATGTTTTTTATTCGATGTACAAAAATTGAAAAAAAAACTTCAATTCCTAAAAGTTTACTGATTTATGCGTAATAAGATCTGACAACTCTGGTCATAAAGAAATACCTATTTCGAGTTTCGGTGTTTCGATAATACAAAAAATTCGTTCGATTAGATCATCATATTACCTACGACGAAATTCCATTACTGCATAAGAAATAATTAATCGAGAAGTTTTTATATGCAACTGAAACGTTAAAAGTTGCCTAGTGAGTGATGGGGGTTTCCAACATTTTTTCGATAGCGCAAGATTCTTCATAATGTTGTGTGCTATCAAGCATAAACTCGGAAAACGTTCTCGCAATTTTTCGCCTTTTCAATAAACGATGGCTAGCGATGGTAATGGTATTTGTCTAGTTTGTGACTCATCTATGAAAAGGTTTCGATTCTAAATCGTTCTGATCCGTTTGATTTCGTGAGCATATTGACTTGAATAGATGTTCAGATTCGTTATACTTTATTTTATTTTACCTGTCCCAGAAAATAAATGCCTAATAACACGAACCCGAACCCATGGCATGAGAATGAGTGACGCTAACTACTCGACCTCGAGAGCACCTGTACCTGAAAAAGGGAAGTCATAACGAACTATGTTGTGTTGCACCTTCAATATTTTGCTAGTTTCTGTCAATGAATTGTAGTCTGACCATTTTTCGTTTTGACTGTGTCCGCGGTTGGTACACATCGTACTCCATGATGCATGATCGTACATGATCCATTTATCACGTCTCGTTTTTATCACATTCGAGTTAATCACTAATGTAATGTTTCGCTTTTAGCAAAAATTTAGTAATGTTTTTTTAGTTTTTCGAAAAAAAGAGTAATTATATGAAAAGTTCAATCTTTCGTTGAATTATTGAACAAAAAAATGAAATTTAAGCAGAAAAACTATTTTTGAGCATTCATACTGCCTGTCGTGATTAGCCGTATTTATGGAAAAAATTTCTTACTGATGGATTTGTAGCGTATATCATATATTTCTTTGAAAGCTTGAAAGCATATTATTTCCATAAGCTCAGAATAAAAAACTATGAATAATTCTGAGCAACTTTCTCTTCGATTGTGTGAAATGAGATGCACGACCTATGCCGTTTCTCAGTTTGAACCGTGAAAGAGACAGTCATATTTTTTTCGTAATACAGGTAAACTTCGATATAACGTACATTTCACTTTCAAAATTGTACGTTGTATCGAATTGTACGTTATATCGAAGCATAATAAAGTACTCACAAACGTAGTCTATAATACATTATTGAGTTGCTGTTTTAGTCAAGTTAATTAATAACTTCAATCAGAAGACGAAGCCAGCCTTTCTCATGATGTTTCCCTTCGTACTGTTGATTAAAGCTTGATTCATTTAGAATCTGGAATCACCAAACCAGCTGTGTTTCGTGATTGATTGAAGGTACAAAACTTGTTTTAGCATCACAATACAGATAATTCATTGTTCTATCAGAAAAAAAAATATTGAAAAAAAATTTCCTTTACACTTTGCAAAGGTGTACGTTATATCGAGGTAAAATGTACGTTATATCGAGTGACGTTATATCGAGGGTACGTTATAACGAGGGTACGTTATATCGAAGTTTCCCTGTAGATTTATTCTTGTGTGGTGATAATAAGGCGATATAAGCTAATGAAAAAAATACAAATCACAAATCGCTCAACAATTCGGTATACACCGTACGACAATCACAAGAATGTTAAAGTAGAAAGATTAATTTATGAAATTGTATGTTTTGAAATCATCGAGCACTATAAGAAAAAATAAATATACTGCTGAAGGTAGAATTGTTTTAAAGTTTAATTTAATAGATGGTTGATATTCTATATTTACTTTAATGGAAAATACAGCAAGTTAGCAATGGCTGTATACGGCTGTGGTGGGTGATAGTGTCTGCGTCGTTTAAGTTCAGCGATTCTTGTCTTACTTTTGAAGTTTGTGCAATGAATGATTTCAAAAAACATTTTTTTCAATTACTTGAAGACTTATGATTTGACCGTTGACCAGGTATATAATTGCAACAAATCTGACTTATATTTCAATATGATTATCAGATAAACGTTACTCATCTGGAAGAAAAAGGCGAAACTATTTCTAAAATCAGTTTGTTCTGGAAGTTCCCGAAAAAAACTACAACCTAGGGGCGTTCCGATAACAGATAACTGCATTGTGCACCATTGCTTGTGAAAAAAAAATGATGAAATTTCCTCTGGTGATGGACTGATTAAAGATTGTCCAACGCCAACAGAATGATGAATCAGGGACAAATTCAAAACATAAAAGTAATATATCGAGAAAAGTTAGAAATGGTTAATGAAGATAGAATTTCTATATCCACCTTATTTATGATTACTGATCCAGATAATCAAATAGTGGTACTCGAAGAAGGAAGAATTTTCCACACACCACTTCCCGACGGCCAAGTTATCATCGGTATAGTGAATGATCCATCACGAAAGGATGAAGATACCGTTGTTGGGAAAGATAAATATGATTAGAGGCGAATGAACTGATAGCCTCTTTAAAGCAAAGAACGGAACGGAATGAAGATGAAGAAAAAAGAATCATAGTGACAGTAATCAATCTTTAATTCAAAATTTGAATAATACGATAGAATGGTAAGAACAAAACAACTTCAATTTAGCTACAATGTCTTTAACACAATGTCTTCGAGATAAAAAAAAGAAATTGCTATAAGAAAAGCACTGCAACTATAGTTTCGTTATATCATATTATACTGTGTTGTTTTACGTGTCCATGTGATAAATATTGTAATAGATGTTTTACTATAAATTTTGCATGTTGCACGGAAAATAACGTTTAATAAAAATATCTGTTTCGAATATATCACATTTCCATTTTATCACGCGAAAATTTTTTTGAGCGTGATATAATCGAGACGTCACTGTATATGCAATATATTGAAAATTAAAATTATTTTTGGTAGAAACAACAAGTTTTTTACCCAAAATTTCATACACGCTCTCAAATGAGGCAAGATTCAATTGCGTGCAGAACCCAAACCCCATCCAAACATTCGGTTTTCAGGTCGACCGAGTCGTTATTTACCGTTGACACCATAATTGAGGCTTCCGGCCGTGTCGAGGCCCATTCCGAACGCGCTCGCTTGCTCGTCGCCGCCGCCGCTGAGTTGGCCGCATCGTGGAAGGCAATAAATCCGACCGTTTCCGTACGCGATCGATGAATAGCGAGAGAAATTTGTTTCAATAAGCAAATTATTCGTTGATCGTAAGGAAAGCCGCGCTTCCCTGAGACAAATGGAAAAATTTGTACGACTTTTATCGACGTCTTCTGTGAACTTATTTTCGGAACTTTTTTTTTTGGCTGGTTCAATCGAAGGGCAGATTAAGGCGGGAAGGTAAACAAATATCCAACAATTTTTCCTTCATTCATCGTCAGTGCCGAGAGGAACAAAGCATCTGTTGCCGCCCCTTCTGCGAGGATGACTTTCGTGTGGAACTTCTGAACCATCCACCAACAGACTAGGCTGCTGGGGTCGTAAAAGAAGAGTAGCAGAAGGGTAATTGAATTTCTCGTGGCGCGAAAAACCTTTTAAGGAAACATGCGATGGTATTTGCCTCGGGGAATGCACTTGAATTCGAACTGGTGAGCCTCGGCCAGGATCAGGACTCAGATCAAGATCCGAATGTTTGCTTTAAATAAATACCCGCATCCCCAATTACGTTCTGAGATGCTTCAGAGCGCGGGCATTCAGTGAATATGCTCAAATCAAATAACCTTCAGCGCCCAGGGCAGTCCACCAACAACAACCTCGAAAGCACACGGTGATGTGGAAGCTCATTTGAGATTCCACCGCCGAGGCTGCGGCACACCGGACGCGATCTGGTGCATTGCTCTCGGATGGTACCAAACAATGTTTCCATAGTTTTATTAAATCAAAATGCTGCCCGGCAGCATCCAAACGAAACTATCACAACAGCGCCAACCAGAGAACAGACCACATTCCGCGGGGCCCCAGAATGAGTAAGATGGAGTACGTGTTTGTACGACCGCAGCACGATCGACCGAGAACAATACACACTCATTAATAAAGCAACATTATAATTGCATTAAAATAAATTATAACCTCACTCGTGTAGCCAACGGGTGCGCATAAAACACAGAATCCGCTGGAGCTGAGGCTGACGCAGGGATACCGGAAGAAAATGAGATATGATGCGGAACGGAATGTTTTCTGAAGTAGCGCAGTTTCAATGGAAAACTCATCGATTGCAATTGCACGGCAAACTGGCAAGCTTGAGTAGTTAAGAATCGCCTTCAAACAAGAATGCTTCGTAACGCTCCACTGGCGGTTATCTGAAAGACTTGTTTTATTTATGTATGCGATATGCACTCGGAAATGAATGCGATGATTATTAAGTAATCAAAATATTGACATAAATTTATTCTAACGAAACACAGCGAGATAGTTCCGCTACTTATTCATAAGAAGCTCATAAAGTTCTTCAGCGAGAGCAACGAAACAAAAAAATATATATATATGTGAGATTCTCGGGAAACATCTTGGTCAGCTGGCGTATGGACGGACCCCGAAGAGCCAGCGACGATTCGATGTGCAACATTTCTTCAGATTTTATCTCTCATTTGCACATAAATTAACAATTTTCCCTCACACTCGGCTGATAATCATATTCTTTTCCTGTGCGGTTCCTGTTTCATTCCCTCGTCTGACGAGAAGCTCGGAACAGGGACGAGACAGCTCAACCCGCAGAAGCGGCAGAAGGGGAGGGGTCGGCATCCGTTCGGTGAACGTGTGGCGCGTGTGTGGGTGGGGGCGTACGACTCGTTTCGTTTGTTTTATGATGGGCAAAAGTTTTTCCGAGCAAACCGAGAAGAAAGCGAAATTTGCACCCGAGCGCTGAGCCAGCAGAACCGACGCAACGAGAATCGAGTGCACTGCTGATGATCTATGCAGCAGCGATTGGAAGCTCGGAGGAGGATAAATTATAGGTTTCCCCCCTTCCTCGGAAGAGACACTGCCTGGTCAACCGGGGACCGACGATTGACTCTTTCGGCGGTGGTGTGCTGGAAGGAGGTGAATGGAGGCGTGCGATATTCGAGTCGGATGCTGTAACTGGAGCTCCCGATGGTCTGTTCTTCTGTCGTATATCTGGTCGAACATCAACGGAAAAGATATGGTCGCCAGGGTTCAGTCTGTCCGAGCGGCTGTGACTGCTGCCGGTTGGTATCGTGTTGCTGCATCATGATTGCTGCTGCCGCCGCTGCAACGGCTGCTGCTGCTGCAGAGGATGCACATAATCTCTATCTCATCTTATGAATTATTTATCGGTAAATTATGATTGTGTACAGAAGGTTTATTTTGCTTAATTTTTATCTTTGCAGAGTGTAATTTTTCCGTGGATTTATGCTCTTGTCCCGGCAAAGTTTGCAACCGGCTTGTGAAGAGTGTTGGCCGATGTGTACGATAAACTAGATCAGACACGTTGAAGAGGGGTTGGAAGTGCTCTTTCGTACACAAACAATTTTAACTTCCGTTCTGGTGTTCGCATAGCAAGTGGTGCGATTTCATGATAACATCTGTGACTAGGTAGATGTTACTTTAGCTTTTGATTCACCATGGTACATTTTTCAAATAAAAAAGTAGTTTGTAATCACAATATTTAAAATACATCCAAAACTATTATTATACCATTTGAAGTATGGAGTATATTTAATTTGTTAAAGACTGACCAGAAAGCATAAACGAATGAAATGAAGGAGGGAATGTTGGAGTGCATTGGTCATTTTCATGGGGAATTACAAGAGCGGTTAATATCGTCTAAAAAAAGTCGAAATTTTTAAAGTAATTCGAGCTCGACACATGTTATGAGTATCTGACAGCGAACTAAAAACGTCGATTCGACAAACTGGCAACTACGAAGTTTTATAAAGCGAGCTTCTGCTAGAGATACCATGATTCCGTAGACATTTGAAGTTCACTGAAATTAACCTCAATGATGGCAATCACTAGATTCCATTGGATGTATTACAGTTCATTATGAAGTAACTTCCGGGAATCACTTCCAAATCTTACTTGGAAACAGAATTTGTTTGAAGCTTGATTAAAAATTCGCGGTCAACGATAGGGTAGGCATGCTTAACTTTTTGCGGTCGGAATTGATTCCTCTTGAAAGAGATACTCCTATCTATTCACGCTAATAATATTTTGTTTATACCGAGTTCCGTTACCTATTGTACATAGAAATTTGGTATACATACGTGACAAAGTTCATAAGACTTTAAAACTCGTTTAGAAAAAATGTAAACTATTACATCGTTGAAGAAAGTATTTAGTATGATTCCTTGCCGTGGTGGCTGAGAGCAGACAAACGACCGCAAAGGGTTAACACGCTGAGTACCGTACCATTTTTGCGCATTTCACTGAGCCGCCAACGATATAGCGAAAGCACAATTGAAGGGAAGCGCTTGTACAATATCGGTCTCAACTACCAAAGATATTTATTTGAAAACAAGATGATAGTCTGAAATTCAACTTCTGAATCATATTTCGGACACTGTTCTAATATCTTGAAATGCTTCATGCACTGATGATATAACTATAAATTTAATATCACAATTGCTTCTTTAGAGTGATCACTTGGTTTCACTATCACTTCATTTGAGAATAATATTTGAATTATTACATAGAAGCAAAAATTCAACAGCACCACTCATTATCGTTTGTGTTTGACGTTTGTTTTGCGTGCGCACGTAGAATTTACCCGTTCATAAATATTTAAATTTCTCCCGTGTTTCATCAGTTCTCATAATCGTTAACAGTTTACTGTGATTGCTTGGTAAGTGTTTCGCAGTTGACTATAAAATATAATCAAGTGTAATGTAATTTTCGTCCATGAAATTACAAAATAAAGTGTCCGAAATTTGATTTAGTGTCCAAAGTTTGATTCTTATTCGCTTCATTTGAGAAGCAATTTATTCGATGATTTTCTTATGTTTTCAATCAAACAGGTACCGAAGTAGAAAACTTAAAGACAGATTGAACTAATTTATTAAAAATATCAACCAAATAATTCCTGTGCATAATTTTGAGATCTGTTTTCTGCATCATATGCCTTAAGCGTCCGAAATATGATTCGGAACGGTATGAAAGAGTCACATTTTAACATCCAAAAATAACCATTAAGACCAACTCGTGAAAATTTTGTGATTTCTTCTTCTTCCTATCTAATCTATATAAATAAAAATGTAAGGCAAAATCTGTTGGTAAGCGGAAAACCCGAAGAAAGGATTTTAGCCTTCTGTATTTTGTTGTATTCGTCTCTTCCCGTAGATCAATATAGTGGAGAGAAAAATCGGAAAATTTTCGAAAAAAACTGAAGGATGATCGGAAAATTCGGAAAACTGAATTCCCACATGTTTGAAAATTACATCATAATAAGCGTTGTTAGTCCATTCGATCTTTGAGCTATCGAAATTGATCTTTGTTCGTAAGTGGAAATGGATTTTCAGGCGAAATAACGCATTCCTATATCTTCTATCTATATAAACAAAAATGGAAGGCCAAATGTGTTGGTGTGCTCTATACCCGAGGAAGGAATTGTCCGATTTGAGCTGTCTTTATTTTGTAATATTCTCTGTATCGAACATGTATTCCATGCAACGGAGAAACATGTTATTTCCAAATGCTTGAAGAATCTTGAACGAGAATTGTGTCTGAAAATAATTTTATATTAGGCTGTCAAAAAAGTCCTGCGGTATTTTTTTTTGAATTTTCATTTGTTCATAAAACTAGTTACAATCATCTGTTTTAAGTCAAATATGCGCCGTTTAGTTCGATGACTTGTTCCCAACGAGATGCCAACTTCATAATACCCCTGTTATAGAAGCTCGCTTCCTTATTGGCAAAAAACTCGGATAGCCAATTTTCACAGGCCTCTTTTGTGGCTAACTTCTGACTACCTAGCTCGTTCGCCATGGACAAAAACAGGTGGTAGTCACTTGGTGCAAGGTCCGGACTATACGGCGGATGCAAAAGAACCTCCCATCCGAGCTCCCGGAGCTTCTGGCGCGTCACCAAAGAAGTGTGTGGCCTGGCGTTGTCCTGATGGAAGACAATGCGGCCTCTGTTTATCAAAGATGGCCTCTTCTTCATGAGTGCTACCTTCAAGCGGTCCAGTTGTTGGCAGTACAGGTCCGAATTGAGCGTTTGGCCATAGGGAAGCAGCTTGTTCACGCCAAAAAGGGAACTTCATGAACCACCCTACATTTTAAAGCTTATCGCCGTTATCTCTCACGCTTAGCTTGAGATGAAAGCTTTTCCATTGTCATACCATTACCGATCGTTCTGCTCTTGATCTAAATCCAGTCTAGATAAGAGAGAAAGTTGTAATATCTGTAACAATAGGCGAACAATTACTCAAGCCAGGTTCTACAGAGGATAGAAGCGACAGAATTAGTTAGTCCGGAATCTGCAATCGTATGAAATAGATCGATTTCCAAAATTATCAGAAGATAAGATTTTTTGCATTTTGCCTTTGTCATAGTAGTACTGTAAAATATGTCGGATTTTCTCTTTATTTTGCTCCATATTTGCGACAGTATAACTCACGAACGACTTAACCAAACAAAACACTGTCAAGGACTGGAAAAAATACCTTTCCAACAAGCTATAGTATGACTCGATACAATGAATACAACTAGAACTACGCGCTTACAACGACACCTCGCGGAAATACCGCAGAACTTTTTTGACAGGACGAATTTTTGTAGAAGTACCAGACAATTTATAGTAAAAGGAAATTGTAAAGGGTCAAAGGGTAATCAATCAATGAAGAGTTCATTGATTGGACTCACTAACGTTCACTTAGTAAGAAAACGTGGTTGTTTGAAAATATTCAAATCAAAAAATCTATTTTGGGTGGGACGAAGTTCGTCGGGTCAGCTAGTGTTATAATAAATACGTTTCTTGTTTCGATAAATTTGATTTTTCATGAAATCCGCCCGTGTGTCACCCGGTCACGCTACGCCACTGACACCGACCATTTGATATTCGTAATAATAAAGGATATCAAGCGCGAAGATGTGCGATCACTAATCAAACATTTAAAATAATCTCCATTGAAACAACCAGTATTTTTCGAATTGCTACGTTTAGAAGAAATGAAGATGAAAGTATTCATGGCAGCATACTTTTCAAGTTTTACCAGAGATGCCAACCTTCCTGATTTTCAGGATTTTCCAAACTTTTTGGCACGTTCTCTGATATCCTGACAAACATTCCAACTCAGCCTTATTTTTCTCGAATGATCCTGATTTTTCCTGATTTTTGTACTTTTTTACTAAATCAGAATGAAAATTATCCGTAATAAATACGAGGTCTGTTCAAAAAGTATCGCGATATTTGAATTTCCACGAGTTAAATATATTCGATTTTAGATTTTTTTTTGTGGCATTATGTTGGTACTCATGTCTCTCACTTATGCTGACAAGTTCGGCCATTCCGAATGTTCAGTTAATTTTTGAAATTCGCTTCGTTTGCACGTGTTTTGGCTCGTCTTCTTTTTGCGTATTCCAATTCAGCAACTGCAATTGGGATGATTGAGCTTTGGTTTCACGTCATAACCATAAACCCACGATTCGTCACCAGTTATGACCCTCTGGAGAAAATTCGGGTCGTCGCGGACAGAGTCCAATAGCTCATTAGTAATGTTCATGCGATGCTGTTTTTGGTCGGAATTGAGTAATTTTGGGACGAATCCCGCGGCGACCCGTCTCATGTCCAAATATTCTGTCTTCTTCTTCTATATATATATAAATGGATTTCTGTCTGTCTGATTCTTAGGGACTCGGAAACTACTGAACCGATCAACATGAAAATTGGTATGTAGGGGTTTTGGGGCCGGGGAAGGTTTTCGTGATAGTTTGAGACCCCTCCCCCCTCTCTAAGGGGAGGGGGGCTGCCATACAACTTAAGCACAAATTTGTACAGTACTCGAGAATTAATCAAGCAAATGAAACCAAATTTGGCATGTGGAGGTTTTAGGGTGCAATAAATGTTTCTATGGTACCCCCTCTCTCTAAGGGGAAGCTGCCATTTAAATTTCAACGGGGTCGATTAGAAGATCAATCAATGAACAGACCCATGAACTTGCTCATAGTAAGAAAACGTGAACGTTTGAAGGTATTGCTAACAAAAAACAAATTTTGGGCGGTACGAAGTTTGCCGGGTCAGCTAGTCATTGTTGGGTAACGGGGGCTCGCCGGGCGGTTCAAAGGGACGGACAACGGGCAACTGTTCGGGGATGGTTAACTCTGAACTGTCGAGCAGTGACACGACACGTGCATCGGCAGTGGAGTGTTCATAGAACTGGTGAATCTGGCGAAGCAGCAGCAGATGACCTTTTTCAGCACACCTAGCACACCAACCACTCAAGAAAAAGCATTCCAAACGATGCCAGATAGCAGCAACCAGCAAAATTACGGGGAAAACGAACTTTTGGGTGCGATCAACGCTGAACCTTTTAATTACGTTCTACGTTGTGTATTGGATCGATTTTTTATGGTGAGCTTCACAAAAGACAATACAGAGTAAGTAGATTGATGCCAATTGCTACGGAATATTTCAGCCTTATGGTAAGAAATATTTCAGCGGTACACGGATAGTTCCATTTGATATCCATCAGTCATTGATAAAAATCGAATGGCACGAGCCCATCGATATGTCTAGGTCCTCAGCAACTAACGATGATTCTTTCTTCATTTCATAAATTTTTTCGTCTGTTGTTGAACTGCTCGGCACGTGCAAAACACTTGCAAGCAAAGCAGCTGTTAACAATTAACTGAACATTCAAAATGGCCGAACTTGTCGACATAAGTGAGAGACATGAATACCAACATAACGTCACTAAATAATCGAAATTCGAATATACGTAAGCCACGAAAATTCAATATTCGCGATACTTTTTAAACATACCTCATACCCCAGTACACCCAGTTTTTTTTTATGCGGGGGATACGTACCTCGTAAAAAAAACCGCGTTAATTTGAAAATCCGCGTAAAAAAACCGCGTAATTAGAAAATCCGTGTAAAAAAAACCGCGTTAATTGGAAAATCCGCGTAAAAAAACCATGTCACCTAATGATACAGGGTGGGCCATTTAAAGTGGAAGAATCTGGCAACCCCATAACTTTTGACAGAGATGTCAGATTAACAAATGTCATACCGCGTTGGAAGCGTCATTTCAGTACAATTTTAACCATGGGACAATACACACCTAAACAACGCGCTGAAATTGTTCAGCTGTACATTCAAAATAACTTCTCAATTGTGTTAACTAAACGTGCGTGGAAAAATAAAAATAATGTTAAAACATCGCCTGGAGACAACACTATACGTCGATTATATGCCAAATTTATATCGTCTGGTAGTGTTGGTAATGCCAGTCATCTGTCCAGACAACGACCAAGACGTTTCGACGAGAATATTGATGCCGTTCGAGCCAGTGTTGCAGAGACTCCATCGACATCAGGTCGCCATCGTTCGCAAGAGTTAGGCATCGCTCGAACCACTCTCCGACGCATAATTCGTGTTGATTTGAAAATGTTTCCGTATAAAATTCAAATGGCTCAACAACTTAACCCATCTGACTTACCACTTCGACTTGATTTTGCGAAATGGACCATCGAAATGTTCCCCGGAAGATTAATATCGAAAAACGGCGATTATGACTGGCCACCGAGATCACCTGATTTGACGCCTCCTGACTTTTTTTATGAGGATATTTAAAATCCAAGGTATACACTGGTAAACCAAGGACCCTGGCTGCGCTGAAAGACAATATCCGACAAGAAATTGCTGCCATATCGGCCGAAACATTGGGCAAAGTGATGGAAAATGCCGAAAAAAGGGCACATTTTGCGGTCAAGGCCAGAGGCGGTCATTTACGAGATATCATAATCAAAAAGTAGTTAGAACAAATCTCCTTGGACCAAAATAAATGAATTTCAAAAAAAAAAATTAAAATTCCACTTCTTTACTTTGCTATTGCAAAAACAAATCCTTCCACTTTAAATGGCCCACCCTGTAGATATAAAATGGGACTATCCTTATGTATAACGGAAGTAAAAAGATAAGTGTTGCTCGCTTCCGAAAACCCGTAGTTTTTGCCTGCATCTTCGTTGGTTACTGGTAGCTATTGTTCGGTTTTCCTCACGAATGAGGTCATCTGCTGTTGCTAGAAGATTCCCTATTAATTTGTACACTCTTCTGCCGATGCACGTGCAGTTCCACTGTTGAACCGTCCAGAGCTAAGTATACAAGGAAAAACCTTCACAAATCGCTGCCCGTCAAAACCCCGTCCCGTTGTACCGCCCGGCGAGCTCCCCGTTACCCAACACCTAAAATCCGCGTAAGAATCGTGATAAGGTGCGGCACTAAGCGCTAAGCTCCGTTACTAGCGCTAATTACCGTAATATGCTCTGAGGGAACATGAGAGAAAAATGTGAGCTGAGGGGGAGATGTGATATTGTACTGGTCTTTTTTACGCGGGTACCGCGTTAATTGGAAAATCCGCATAAAAAAACCGCGTTAATTGAAAAATCCGCATAAAAAAAACCTCGTAAAAAACCGCGTAAAGAAAATCTGGGTGTATACAAAGTTTTCCTTGTTGAAAATGAGAACTGTCATAATAGTCTACATAAAAAAGCTCTCCGGTCCGCACTAATTTAATCTTTATTTCGTTTTTTATTTATCTATTCCGAATAGATTCACGGTATTGAAGTTACACTGTCGTCATTTATTAACCCTTTCTTTACGAGCGTCTTCTACTGACGACATCCACGCGACGAGCTATGTGTTCATATTGCTCTTCGATCACACCAGCGCGATGTGCATACCTTTCGGCGAAGTGCTCCGTACAGGGGTAGCACTTCGGCGGAGCACACTGCCGTAATGAAAGGGTTAAAGCTTTAACATGGCGTGAAGAAATATACTCTATAAGATTAGTACGCTCGGAGGCAGTTTCAAATAATATTTTAAATGAAAATAATTAATAGATGTTTTTTTAAGCCTAGAACACGTATTCCTAAGTCTTCACCATTTTTCTTTACATTTTCTGATATTTCCACAAAAACTCGTTATTATTGTATAACATTATTATCCATTTTTCTTTAATACTTGTCACCGTTTACGGAAACCCGTGTTTCTCTATTGTTTAAAATACGTGTTCGATACGGATAAGTATCCATTTATTTTTTATTAGGATGTTTCCATTTATAATTTTTATTTTGAAAGTCCGTTTATTCCATTCTTGGAATCCATATGAATTTCCGCTTCACAATGCCAGAACACGAAGCTCAATGTCGTCAACACAAATTTAAGGTATGAAAATTGTTAAGGAAAGAATGTTACTTCAAGTATAACAGATTTACATTCGGCAGATTTCATTTGTGACGAATGTCATGCCAACTCGTCTTAAAGGTTGGCAGCACCATCTCAGACAGCAGTGAAATGTTGTAGGTGTAATTTTGATCATTTAAACAAATTTGCCGGCTACTAATTGAAAAGGGCTAAATAATTTTCTATGAAATTTTGGTCAATGGTTGGAATGTAGGATTTTTTGTTAAAAAATACCAAGATTTTTTTTGACGTAGGACTACGTCTTTCATTAAGGGTATAATATGTCACGTTTTTATGAAATAAAGTTAACGTCAATAACTATTTTTACTGCGAACGGATTCTAACGATTCGCATAATAATCGAATCGGAAATTTTCTAAGATTTGTTTGATACGCTATACATTACAATCCCGTAGTATGTTTATTGTTTAAACTGATGAAAATTGGAAGTATTCCCATTCTGACCATTTGTGTGCTTTCCCGAACAGAGCTCAGAGTCAATAAGGGGCAACTTATGCGGCCGCTAGAATATTGTTAGAGTCCCCGGAACTTTTTACTAAAGAGTTATTTATGAAATTTCGACATATTCGCAAATAATATCCGAAATGATAAACCAACAAATTTAAAAAAAAAAAGATAGCGCAGTTCTACGTCCTAAGCGGTCGAGTCTCGGATACAACCCCCCGATTTTTTTTAGGAAAATGACACTAAAAGAAAAAAAATGTTTTAAAGTGTGAAATTCATTTTTCCTTCTAAATTCCTTCTAAATTCTAAAAAAACGTAAAT
Organism: Toxorhynchites rutilus septentrionalis; assembly: GCF_029784135.1. Lineage (NCBI taxonomy): Eukaryota > Metazoa > Arthropoda > Insecta > Diptera > Culicidae > Toxorhynchites > Toxorhynchites rutilus. The sequence goes on along the minus strand of NC_073745.1, from coordinate 14,852,007 downwards.
GGCCCATACAATTTCCAACAAGCCACCCATACATCGCAAGATGGGTACTTTTACAAGGGAAAAGTATTTCTAACAATAACTTTTTCGTGTTTTCCTTGAAAAATTTCAACTAATCCAAATTTTGTTTCAACTCGCTATCTTGATTACAAAATTAGCATTTTTGTATGGATGTTTTACTCGTAACATTTTTATATGTGAATTCTCGCGTTAAACATGTTCTGGACATCTCTACAAATAAAACAAAGTTTAAAGAACATGCAAATCGCGATAATTTATACATAAAAATGTTACGAGTTAAACATTAATAGTATTATTTTAAGGAAAACATGAAAATGTTGTTATTAGGAAAACTCTTTCTCATCTTCCGCCCATCTTCCGATGTTCCGACATTTTCCAAGAAAAATTTAATTGAAAATAAAATATTCAAAAAATTTAAATTCATTTTTTTCAAAAATAGTTTTGTACAATTTTGAAAAAAAAAACGTAAATAGCATTTACAATTTCCAACAAGCCATTCATCGGAAGATAGGCACTTTTACAGGGAAAGAGTTTCTCTAACTTTTACATGTTTTCTACATTTCTACAAAATAAAAGTCACAGGAGGGTTGTGTCCGAGGCACGACCGCTTAGTTGGTGTAGGATTCCGTTAGGCTGTCTGTTGCATGCCCATTTTGGATATGTTTGAAGAATTGAAAGTTGACTTTCGGCTAACAATATATATGATAAGAATGATAGGTACAGTTTTGTATCAGAAGAATTTGGTTTGAAGTAAACATTATAATCAGCCATTCCATGCCAAACCGTTATAGTGGTTCTCAGATTTTCGTGAAAATTGGTAGTTTTGTTCCGTATCGTAAAGTATGAGACTCGTACTTTTTGTTTTTTTTTAATTGAGGTTCCCATTTCCATTTTTCTGAAATGTCATTTTTTCTCCTTTTTTCCTAAAATGGTTTTGTTCAAAAATTCATAACTTTTGAACTTTTGAGCCGATTCAGATGATCGACATATCAAATTGAAGCCAAACGACAAACGATCGACATATCAAATTGAAGGGTAGTCCTTTTCTTTGAAAAAAATTACACTTGCGAGAAATTGGATCTTGTTTTCGTAATCATTGATTGTATTTGTTTTTTTTTTATAGTTTACATGGTTTCTCGACCAGGTTTCTGGAGAGCGCTCTTTTTCATATTTTTTTCTTGTAAGTTGATGTTTTTTACATAACATACCAACAAATCAGAGAGATGTTTTTTTCGTTTTCTGAGTTATGATTTTTCAAGGAAACCGATAGCCAGAAAAATATGTTTTTTTTACATTTCTCCATTTCTTTTTTTTTTCAAAACTGCATAGCTTTTGAAATAATGGACCGATTCGAATGCTCGACGACAAAAAGGCCCCACGGGCACGCTTGCAGACGCTGAACCCCATTTTCGACGGTTTTCAAGCATAAATCGGCCGATACTGCTGCAATTTCACGTTCACGTATTCGTACGAAGTTCATTAATCGTCGCTGGCTTGTTGGCATAGACCATAGACTTGACGTAGCCCCACAGGAAATAGTCTAATCGCACGACCGAGGCGGCCAATTGACTTAGCCATTTCATGGGATAACACGCTCACCAAACTTGGTTTTCAATAAACCGATTCCATATCATCCAATTTGGGCCAAAAATATTCGGTTATCAACACTTATAAGACGCGACGCGAGACAAGACATAACACTTATTGTTCTTACTTAATTAAACGAATTAAAATTTACCTTATGTCGACCGGTTTCGGGCGCGAAGCTGCCCAACTGCGGGACAATGTCCGACTACGAATTCAAAATAATAAGTATTCGGTTATCATTGACCGGTAGCGATTCCCATTCACAATCACGCGCCGGTCTTGATCATCACGGAAGATGTACGGCCCAATGACGTCGCCGGACAATAAAGCGCACCAAACCGTAATTTTTTCGGGATGCAATGGTGACTCATGGAGTACGTGTGGATTACTGCCTGACCAATAACGCATATTTTGCTTATTGACGAAGCCTCATCGCTGAAGATGATTTTTCGATGAAAATCCGGATCAAGTTATTGCTCAGCCCAATTTAAGAACATACGACGCTTCAGGTGGTCAAGCGGCTTGAGTTCTTGCGTCAATTTGGTCTTGTAAGGATGTAGGGCAAGATGATGTCTTCTCGACACTACGGGCACTTCTTTGTCACACTGGAGTGGGAACATTTTTTACTGTGCCTGTGGATTCGAATTTTTCCATTAGACGCTCATCTGACAGGACGATTATGCCGACCATAAATTGGACGTAGCGCTCTTAAAGTTGAGGCCATTGACTCCGAATTCCGGTAGTAAATTTTCATTAACTCGAGTCGTTGTTGGATCGTATGTCTTTCCATTATGAAATGGCAAACCTTACTGAAGAGAAATGTCAAGAGAGCCAATATGGCTCAATATGGCGTCGTTTGCTGTCCCTATCGATCTACTTTTGTAGCGTGCCTATTGAAATACCCGTTACAATCAATAACTAAGAAAATTAAATCCATTTTTTCCACAAGTACAATATATACAAATATAATATTCTACTCTTTTTTGTATAGACTAGCTCATTGGCTTCAATTTGATATGTTCATCATCTCAAAAAGTCATGAGTTTTTGAAAAAAAGGGAAACATGACTTTTCGGACCACCCTTAAATGGAAATGGGCACCCTTATGTTAAAAAAAGATGTATGGGTCTAATATTTTACAATAAGGAACAAAACTATGAAATTTCATGAAAATATTAAATCCCCAATATCGGTTTGGCATGGCTTTATATGAACATTCAATGTTTTGAATTTTGAAAACCAAATACTTATGCAAGAACATAACATTACTTCCAATTATTTTGATTGATGCTGGATCTGCAATGTTTTGTTATTGCCAAAAGTCGAGTGTAAGTTTGGCGCACAGTAAATTGAAATTCTCAAATCAAAAAATGGTTGCAGTTACTGTACTGAATAACCATTCGGAAGAAAAGCGAAAACCATAGCGAAACCATTTCAATGTTATGAAGAAGCATAATTCTCAAACTCTTCATACTCGTTCTTCCTGTTTGACTTCCATTAGCCTTGCGCTGGCTGGCCAAATGACAACAAACCGTTTGTTGTTCAACCATAAATTCCTCCATCCTAGTCAAATAGATTGTGAGCAAACACAACATCCAATTACGGCCGACCCTCAGCCGTTCATAATCCGTCTCCCACGAAGAGGTTCCACTTTCTCCTTCGAAGGACGAGGATTGATTTTCATCCTGGAAGCTTATCTCCGCTCATTTTTGCTAGAGTCCGATATGCGCTGCAAAATCTCCCATCTTATTGATCGCTTTCTCTTTTCGATGCTAATCAGCAGCCATCAAAAGCTTTGTTTACAAAACGGCTAATGTTTCGGATAAATATGATCGAAAAAAAAAGTACACCTCAACACCGGATCAGTAAGCGGAAGGAGTCTCAAATGCATGCCAGCAAGTGATCCGTGCAGAACTTCTCTTTCCTGTCCTTCCGGACAGCCTTCAGTAGGCTCAAGATAACAGCGGGCAGTCCGGGTGTTGTTATGAATAACTAATTTTCTGTTTGCCCGCTCGCCTTTTCGGCTTACCTTTGCCAACACAAAACCAGGCGAGCCAAGGATGCGAATATTGTTAATTAATGGACAAACAGAAACGGTTTCTAAGTCGGCAAGTCGCCATGAAGGGAAGGAACTTTCTGATTTGTTTACCTTTTGGTTTTGGGGAAAAAACAAAAGGAGAATTAGGAAAACGAGAACATTGTTTGGATACGGATTTTTTGGTCGATCTGTTTTCGGTTGAGGTTTATGCGTTCCTGAAAAGAGACAAGTAAAATGTAATTAGTTTTATTCCGTTCTTTTGGGTGAAATTCTGGAAGCCACTTTCCGAGCCATAGCACCGAAAAGAATCGTAAATCATATGACGCAGCACTTTGCATCACATTGAATGTATAGTGTAAGCATTTTTTTTTCTCGACGTGGTGTAAAAATCATTTCGATCTGATAGAGCGGTTAAAGAATCCCGAAATTTTGTTCTGCTTCGACACATAACCGATAAAACCTGTCGTTTCATCACGATCCGTGTACGCTACCTGCACACATCCCAGTTTCTCCAAAAGTTTATTGATCAAATATCATTGAACCATCAACATCCACGCCCAGCTCGTTCTCGAGATCACATTTTATCCGTTTCATTGGTGACCAGAACTTGTTTGTATCGCCTATTAACCAATTATAAGCGACATCTAATCAGTGTTGAAAAAATAAAACAAATAAAAACCAACCAAGTCTTGTCGCTCGTCAGGAATCGAACATTCGGGCAGCGGCCAAAATCAATCGTGTGTGTTAATAATTTTTGGGTCTCCTCTCACTCTTCTTCGGCTTCAACACTTATCCCGCTTGTCTCACAGCGATCGCGATGGTTTTTTGCCAATTGGTTTCAAAAATCAAACGACCAAAACACCTCCGCGTTTGCCGCGTGGACACCGAAAGATCCTTTGTTTTGCATGCGCCGTTCCGCGTCCATTCCAAACTGAAAAAAAGTCAACCTGTGTTTATCGGGAATTTATTGAAATGAGCTGTGGCCTGACAAGTCAAGATATAGCAACGATGACGATGACTACGACTGGTCTGCACGAAAAGTATATGTTTCATCAACTGTCATCGCAAATATTTTGATTTTATAGTGCTGTGAGCACCTTTTCCCCCCACTCCCGAAGCAGGTAGAGCTCGCGCCGGTCAACGATCGCGACTCGGTCGACCGAAGAAAGCTCTCAAGAACGGACTCCCGAACCTATTTGGCTAATTAATTTATTGCAATAGCGCTTCGATCAGGGCCAAAGAGCAGGAATAAAATAATTATCATATTATCCGTTTATTCCCTCTGTGTTTTTTTTTTCGACACGGCACCGATTGCGTCGACATTTCGAAGAACATTGTTGCAGGGCGTTCGGCACTACATTGTTGCCGATACTTCCAGACGAACACTGTTTCTTGGGCGGCTGAAACAAAGTTCGAAGCGTCCGGTTTTGGAAAACGGCAGCCAATCAGCTAAATGCAAAAAAAAAAGATTGAATGGATCGGACATTAAATAAGAATAATCCAAGAAAAAAGCCTTTCCTCAGGGTAAACGAAGGAATTGCTTCTGATGATCAGGAAATACGTATCGGGGAGATGGGCATCTTCATCCATTTGCAAACGTCTGCTTTTAAATCGTTTGAGACTACTCTGTTTGTCGCTAGTTGCAATGCGTTAATAATTTATTGAAATAGCCATATGAATGGAAGTGGGATTTCCGTGTCGCATACTGTTTTACGAAAGAGTAAAAAGAACTGAATTACGGTGTTTATTCAAGTCAAAAATTAAATAAGTAGAATGATTCATGATGCATCCATCGTTTCATAATCTGGTTTGATTCTTGAGAATTTGAAGTTCTTTTCGTGTTATCTGCACACAATGTTCATTTATGTTGTCAGGCAAGTAAAATTCCTTATTTCTCAACAGAAACCAAATCAAACACTGAAACAGAACATAGTGGCTAAAACCCGCGCACATACAACAAGATTCAAATGAACGACGGAACGTATGTACAAATGGATTCTTGTCACAATGCAATCCGAAAATCCCGTGAATAAACAGCTCGAGACGATGTAGATATGATATGAATATACCGTTCTGAATCATATTTCGGACGCATAAGGCATCTGATGCGGAAAACAAATCTTAACTTTATGCACAAGTATTATTTGGTTGATATTTTCAATAATTTAGTTCAATATACTTTTAAGCTTTCTACTTTGGTACCTGTTTGATTGAAAATATAAAAAAAAAATAAAACAAACTTCGGACACTAAATCAAATTTCGGACAGATTGAATTCCAATTCCGGACACTTTATTTTGTAATTTTTTGGACGAAAATTACATTACACTTGATTATATTTTATAGTCAACTGAGAAACACTTTCCAAGCAATCACAGTGAACTGTTATCGATGATGAGAACTGATGAAACACGGAAGAAATTTAAATATTTATGAACGGGTAAATTCTTCGTACTCACGCTAAGCAAACGTCAAACACAAACGATAATGAGTGGTGTTGTCAGATTTTTGTCGATTATGCTATAATTAAAATGTAGTTCTCTCATAAAATGATAGTGAAACCAAGAGATTTCTCTAAAGAAGCAATTCTCGCGTAACTTTTGAAAAGGTCCTATGTAACAAATGTAAACAAATCAAGTTAATGGATGCACGCTATTAGTTTTCAATCATTGAATGTATTACAAAAACAACCGTTCACGTATCTATCTTCTTCATCTTTTTATCGCCGATACAAAAAATATCCAATGTACAGATTCGGATTTTATGCGCCCGGCTGTTACTTCGGACGCCTCTTTTCTCCGACGCCCGAAACGTCCGAAGTAACAAAGCAGTCAAAACAATACGAAGTCGTACTTCGGTCGTTTTGAGTTTTTGTTTCTTACATGTGTTGTTACCGATTTTAGTGCAATTCGACGAGTGATAACAATAATAATCTGCCTTTAGAATGAAAAGCTGTTATTTGGATTGTTTTTTTTTTATCCAAAATATATATTTTTATTAAGGCTCATATGGCGTCAACCTGACGGGGCCGGGAGTTCAATATTTCGACAATGTTTGCCTTATAACTATGTTAGTAATATGTAACCGATTACTCGCGGTTGGCTCGAGATTAGTATTACAAGTGTTTTCGTAATTGTTATGTTGCTGTCTCCAATGCTCTGTACGTGTGCCCGACACGGGATACTTCCTTTTGGGATGCAGCTAACCATTAATCAGCAACGCCCCCTAGTCTGTACCCCATATCTAGCGTGGTGCGTCTTTCTCGACTCGAGGAATCCAGGATAGAATGGTCACTAGCCGGCGCAATCACCAGCTCGTGTAGAGTTGCCATGAGCGGTACAACCTTTGGCTCTTGTTGAATCATCAGTGGACTGCACAACCTTTGGCCCGTGTATCTGTAAAGAGTGTGTGTATGTATTGCCGCGACTAAGTAAAAGTTTATAGATCGGATAAGAGGGATATGAAACAGGGACACAACGAAGGAAACATCATTAAACGTTGACATCGGCGTTTCTGAGGAACAGGTCACGGCTACCTAAGATATCCCGGACGGGGATATCCGATTGTCTGCCTTTTGCTCTCAGTGCTCTAGAGAGCTGAGAGCGAGCAGCATGGAACCGGATACACGACCAGACAATATGCTCGATGTCGTGGTAGCCATCGCCACAATCACAAAGATTGTTTGCTGCGAGCCCAATGCGATAGAGATGCGCGTTTAGGTTGTAGTGATTGGACATAAGCCGAGATATCACGCGAATGAAATCACGACCTACATTCAATCCCATAAACCAAGCTTTCGTCGAAACCTTAGGGATAATCGTGTGTAACCAGCGACCGAACTCTTCTTCACTCCACATGCGCTGCCAACTAACGAGTGTGTCCTGACGAGGAATGTGAAAAAATTCGTTATAAGCAATTTGCCTTTCAAAAAGTGTGCCTTCTAAAGCGCCCACCTTAGCTAGCGAGTCCGCTTTCTCATTCCCCGGAATCGAGCAATGAGAGGGAACCCATGCTAAGGTAATCTTGAATAATTTTTCGACCAAAACACTCAATAGATGTCTTATTCTTGTTAGGAAATAAGATGAGCGTTTATCAACTTTCATTGAGCGGATTGCCTCTATTGAGCTGAGACTGTCTGAAAAAATAAATAATGGTCGATGGGCAATGTTTCAATGATCCCTAAAGCGTAGTATATCGCACCCAGTTCAGCGACATACACGGAACAAGGATCTTTGAGTTTGAAAGAGGCACTGGAATTTTCATTGAAGATGCCGAAGCCAGTGGACCCGTTTATGAATGAACCGTCAGTAAAGAACATTTTATCAGATCTAACTATGCCCCCAAATTCTGCCGAAAATATCGGCGGAATAGAATCGGAGCGTAGATGATCTGGGATTCCATGGATTTGTCGCATGGACAGATCAAAATTGACAGAGGAATTGCAAAAGTATGGGAAGCAAAATTGGTTGGAGATGCCCGGTGAAGGGTGCACTTCATGGGTAAGGAAATCATGGTACAAAGACATAAAACATGACTGAGGATGGATGACAATGGATGACAATGGATTCATGATCTTGCAACGGATGATAAATCTGTAGGATAATTCTGTGAACCGAAGAGTAAGCGGGGGTACTCCTGCCAAAACTTCGAGACTCATCCTATGTGTCGAATGCAAACACCCCATTGCTATACGCAGGCAACGAAATTGTATTCTCTCCAGCTTGAGAATATGTATCCTGACAGCTGATCGGAAGCAAAAACTGCCATATTCTAACACTGATAATATCGTTGTTTTGTACAACTGAATGAGGTCTCCTGGATGGGCACCCCACCATGTTCCGGTTATTGTTTGGAGAAAATTGATTCTTTGCTGGCATTTCTGTTTCAATTATTTCAGTTTGGTATTTGGATTGTTGTTTAGTAATTAGTTTCAAATTCTTATCGTGCAACGTAATATGTCCGATGTGCAAATGCGAGCAGTCAAAAGGTCCAATGTAACATTTTTCGCTCCTAGTCTTCAACTTTAATCTCAAATCACGGAACAACAGATACGATTGGTTTTTCAGAGTTATTCTTGACTGCTAGTGGTGAAAGTAGCGATAAAGATCGAAAGCTTTTAAGACAATTCGCGGGATAATGTATAGGTATTCAACTTCGTTTTTCTCGAGTTGACGAAGATGTTACATTGGACCTTTTCAAAAGTTACGCGAGAATTGTTATAATTATTTTATAGTTATATCATCAGTGCATTAAGCATTTCAAGATTTTAGAACAAAGTGTCCGAAATATGATTCCGAACGGTATTTGTTTTTGCAACACTGTGAACTAAAATAAATTTTAGTGTATGGTAGCCTTTTTAAACTTCGTTTTCGAACATTTGGGAATTTCGAGTTGATTCACCTGTACTTTTGCTCTCATGCTATATACACTCGACAAAAAATTAAAGGAACAGAGTGCGAAGTCGGACATTTTTAGTGATTTTTGATATACTGTAACTTCGTGAAAACTCAACAATCCACCTACTTTCAGGTATTAGAATATCTTACGTACATATTTTTGTAAATCTTGTGTGTGGTTAGGGTGGCAATGGATGTATGGAAAAAATTTCATCATCGAATTTCAAAAACCGACCATGTATATTTTGTATATTAGCCCAAAAAATGATCTGTGCAAAGTTTCAGCTCAAAGCGCTAAAAGTTTAGGTTTTTCCATCCTCGAAAATCTTCCTAGAGGGGAGTAAAGGAAATTTGGGAAATCGAATTTTTTATTCGATGCCAAATGGCTTAAAAATGCATAAAACGTCGAGATCTGGTGTCATTTCGAAAAAAATTTTTTGGCCGAAAATCGACCTTTTAGGACTTAACCTGAGAGGCAATGAAGGTATGAAAACGAAACTATCGAATTTATAAAATGGAACATGTACATTCTGTTCATTGGCCTAAAAAAAAATACCTGTGCAAAATTTCAACTCAATCGGACATGATTTAGGGGTGCCTGAAAGCTCTCAAAGTTTTGATTTTTTGACCACTCAGTCCCAAAAAGTCGACGATTTTCGACCAAAAATTTTTTTTCGAGATAACACCAGATCTCGACGTATTATGCATTTTCAAGTCATTCGGCATCGAAAAAAAACCAGTTTTCTAAATTTCCTTTACAAAATGTACAAGGTCGGTTTTTGAAATTTGACAGAACCATTTCCACTGCCACCCTAATATAAGTATTTCCTATCATTTGATGCAAACATCTTTCCGATCTATTAAGAAATGTACGAGCTATAAGCATTCGAAATCTTTCATTTTTCCTGCTTGTTCTGTGTTTACATTTTAATTAAGAAATATACAGCATTCATCACTGCGTTAATTTTACAGGGTTTTCCATTTCCGGCTTCCGAAAGTATACAGCCCTGCGCTGACAACCGTTTGACATAGCTGTCAACCAAAGCGTCATATCGTTAGTTGAATGTCTGCCATTTTACAATATGGATCGTTTTAGCATCGCACAACGTGTTAATTTTGTTAAATTATACTATAAAAATGATGAAAAACCGGCAAATGTTTTTCGATCATTACGGACGGATTTTGGTCGTCTAGACGGCCTACAGAGCACACAATCGCTAATGTAGTGCGTAAATTCGAACAAACTGGATCCGTAGCGGATATTGTGAAACCTGTGCATCATCGTAATGTGCGTTCGGCCGAAAATATTGCTGCTGTTGCTGCCAGTGTGGAGGATGACCCGAATGTTTCGATTCCACAGCGTGCTCAGCAATTGGGCTTGTCAAACACATCATTGTGGCGAATTTTGCATTTGGACTTGCACCAAACCAAAAGTCACTGTTTGGTGCGCATTATGGTCTGGTGGAGTCATCGGGCCGTATTTCTTTGAAAATGAGGACGGCGAGACGGTAACTGTGAATGGTGAGCGCTATGGCCGCATGTTAACCGATTTTTTTTTGCCACAAATTGAAGATATGGATACGGATGACATGTGGTTTCAGCAGGACGGCGCCACGTGCCACACAACACGACCGAACATGGCCATATTGCGAACGAAATTTGAGGGACGCATAATTTCGCGTTTTGGTGATGCCAATTGGCCGTCCAGATCATGCGATTTGAACCCGCTAGACTTTTTTTTTGTAGGGTTATGCGAAAGACCGTGTCTATGCCAACTCTCCGCAAACTCTTGAACATTTGAAAGACAACATTCGTGAAGTTATGATCGAGATACCGCCCCATATGTGCCGAAAAGTCATCGAAAATTACCTGTTCCGGATCAAGGTGTGCGAGGAAGCCCTAGGTAGACATTTGAATGATGTTGTATTTCACACATAATGGCATAAACCAAACTTTAATTTGAAATAAAAGTTTCATCGAAATTCGAATTCTAAGTGTGTTTTATTTCAATTTACTTTCGGAATTTAAAGTTGGAAACCCTGTACATTGTTAGGCGAACAAGCACGGGAGGATAAAAGTCTCTAAGAAAAACCTTGTATGGTGAGATGTAATATTGCTTTCTTTTTTATAGAACCTCAAGTTATTACCGGCAAGTATTTCTTTCGAATGGAAAATATTGCTGTTATTTTCATTGTTGACGGAGCAATGTTAATCAAATAGAAATTCAACCTTAATTACTGTATCGATCTAAAATTTTATTCTGTCTATGAACACATATAACCATTCCACGCCAAACTGATATAGTGGCTCTCAGAGTTTTGTGAACTACAGTGATTTTCCTCTCATTGGATATCTAGCTAATTGCACAGATCTGTAACACCGCCTACGAATGACGGATCTCTTCAGTAGCATGTCTGAAAAAGAATCTGAAACTATTGATCCAAAGCCCCTACGTAGGGTATTTGTAACAGTTGTTATCCATGGTTATTATGCAAAGAAAATAAATGGATAAACTCCTAACCACATCACTTACTACAGTGAATCCTTAATCTAAACTCCCCCCACTAACAACAATCCCTTTCTTGATAATCGCTAGGGAATCACGCTATAGAGGCGACCCTTATGGCCTTCGGGTGGCGAATATCATACTAACATTCCTTCCCTTCCCCTGGTGACTGTAAGGACGTGGCCGGCGTCGTTATAGGCTATTTAAAGTTCGATTTGCCGAAACTTGCGCAAATAGAATAATTTGTTCCTCCCCTTTGTTGTGTTCTTTGTGCAATTTCGCTGATTCAGGACGATCACGGAGAGCAACTTCGAAGTGTACAGTCTACCGACACTGACATTGTACAAATGCTCTTAACGCGTGCCAGGAAGAACAATGTGAGCCTCAACGTTTTATAGTTATTAGTTAAGGGGGACCCCTGTCTTAAGGTTGAAAAATAATGAATTTCTGTGAATTTTTCTCCGATGTTAGGAATAAAGTTAACTGTTCGGGTATTATGGTCATTGTTTAAGGTATATTTGAAGATGTACTTTCCATTTTTGAGTGCACGAATATTGATAATTACTCTGTTGACAGCTGGATGCGTAGATGCTGTCTGAAAATCGGTACCTTGCTGGTGGTATCGATTCTGAAGAAAAGAGATGCCGCAGAACGAATTCCTATGAATATTTTTAAACTTTAGGACAATATCTAAAGCGTTACATAGGGGTTTTAGGCGGCCATTTTTGTTAAAAATGAGTTATTTTTCATGAAAAATCACTATTTAGATGCTCATATAAAATCGAAAAAATTAGATATCACAAAACGGCTATGTAACGCTTTAGATAATTCATTTTTACATGCTGTTAACAAATTTCAGCCGAATCGGTCGAGTAGATCCTGTGAAATCGATACCACCAGCTGAAAAAACAAGGTTACAGAAAAATTAAAAAAAATTCCAAAATTCTAGACTAAAAACCACCTTCATAAAACTACGATGATGATACGAAACTACTTTTCATAGAACTGTAGCTAGAAAAAAACTTTCAGATTTGAGTATAGATAAAACGTTGAGATTTGACTAGTTTCTGAAACAAATCAGTGACGAACGCGAATATTTTTTTTTCCGATGGCGAGTGTCGGATGTAATATTAGTCAAACGATCATTAGGAAACAAGTTCATAATGTCAGTGCTATAAAACATAAAATCTTTGTAACGCAAACAAAGCTCTTGTTTGCCTAATCATTTCTCGCTTTGAAAGCTCAGTATCGTCATCCACAATTATCATCAATTATCCCGCGAACAAAGTTCTTCCTAGGCAATTATTGTAAGCACAGAAACCTCAGAATCATCATGACGATATCATTGTAACTCAAACAAAGTTCATCCAAGCTCTACCATTGTCAGCATAGGAAGCGAAACAATCATCTTCGCACTGATGATTGTCACACAAATTTTTATATCTTTACGCCACACAAATGTCCATCCAAACGCAACACAATCCTTAATGTAGTGTAACACAGAAGGTTTTGTTCATGTCTTTATCATGTCACGCTTATATAACTGATCGATTGGCCATATTTGACTATATTTGTTTAAGTAATGCTCTAGATTCAAGCATGAAGTTAATAGTGCAGAGTGATCAACCTGCCCTAGGGTTGGCCGAGGGGTCGAACCCAATAAAGGAGAACACTGAACGTGATTTTAATTAAACTGAAGCGATATAATGAACAAAGGGCCTGGCCGGGTAAGGGAGTAAAAAGGGCCCCCAAACCAAATTACTAGCTGTATGGCAAATATTTAAGAGGATATCAAATAAGAAAATTTGGCGGTTTTTTTGAACCCCTATGTGGCTTGACAGGATCTATAGTGAAAAACGTACTTTTTCGTTTATCTCACGCCATCCTCAAGAGCTTCGAGATAAAAATTTGAAAAAAATACTGAATGTGCATCTCACTACGGTGTATCATTTCAAGCAAAAATTTCATCAAAAATTTAAGTACTAAAAAAATATTGAAATTTTGAAATTTTGTAACGATTCTGAGAGAGCAGAATCGGTGACGTTATAATTATCACGTCACTTGCTTGGCCTGTTGTATCCTGTCGCTAGGAACACAATCCACGAGGATAACGAGGAAGTAATCATGACGGTGATGGTAAGCTGAATCCCACTGTTCTCGATCCATTTCCTTATCCTCTTATTCCCTAAAACCAAACTTCACAGTCCTATCCCTACATCAGCTGTCATTTGTGAAATGGCTCTCCTCGGCGAAAGCCCTAAACGACAGCCATGACAGGGCGAAGAGTCCTGATGGTGGATACGCGACGAGTGACGAGTTCTTCTGGATTGGGCCGTGAGCGAGTCAACACGTTAATCGACATCCTCATTTGATTAGTTTGTCGAAATTTGCCTTCTCCATTGTAGTTCCGCGAATGGAAGTGTACTAAGTAGAGGCATCCGTTGATCGCCGCAGTCAAACGAGCCAACCGGAAGAGGTCGTGGGTGGACCGTGAGGATAACCGCCAAAGAGTCATCGAGTCCCCACAAGTGGAAGCAGCTTCCTTCAAGACGTATCCTGAACCGACGGGAACGGTTGGTGGAGGTAAGCCTGAACCTGATTGTGACCTGAATCAGCGTCCTCACCGAGCGTGCGAGGAGCGATTAGGTGCAATCAGTTCCTGTACTTGACGGATGAACGTTGTGTCACCGTGAAATTCTCTCTTTTCGTTGCAGACCCGCCCTGCCCTCATAGCTCTATCGACAACGCGAGCTGCTTTCGAATAAGAGAGATAGAACGAACAAAAGAAATTCACGTGTGTACACGCGAACAATTAGTTTATTGAATTAAATATTATTATATCAATTGAAAATACACTGAATTCAAACACGATTTACATCTGCCGAATAAATCCACTTACAATTTTTTTTTGGGATTTAGAAATTCAGTCCTGCTTTAATTCATATTTAAATGTTTTCCTACGGCTTCTCTAGATATGTGTGATTTTTTTTCAAATTTTTTTCAGTGTTGCGTGGTAAAAAAAAATTTGTTTTTTAATATTTCCAAAGGGATTGGTTGGGTACGGGAGGTAAATGTGCCCCCAAACCAAATCACCAGCTTTATTGAAAATATGGTATTGGGTACTAAATAAAACATTTTGACAGTAATACCATATATTTGAGACCTTATGAGGTACACCATAGGATCTATAATGAAAAATGCTTTGCTTTTCGTTTTTTTTTCACGCCATTCACTGGAATGAATTTCCCCAGGATGTATCCAATATATCTAATAAGGCAGCATTCATTGAAAGATGTCGCGAAATTTTCTAGTTTGTAATTTTTTGTATTAGTTTGTTATTTTTGTACTAGTTTAGATTTTTTTTGTCTCAATAATTCGTGGCGCACTTCATGTATACTTATTTTGTCGTTTGTAACCAAAAAAGACAGCAAGTCTTATGTTACTGAAGTATAAATAAAATAAAAAATTAAATTCTCAATAGCTTAGAGACAAAAATATAAAAAAAATATTGAAAGTACATCTTGCTAAGGTGTATTCATTAATATTTCCAAACAATTTTTTCATCAAAAAATGAAATACTAAAAAAATTGAAGTTAATTTTTAATTTGAGATTCAGTACTACTCTAGTTTGTATTCAAATTTCTTTTTTATTGAATTTTTAAGAGGATTTCGCGAAAAAAAATATGTTTTTTGGCCTTTGGGCATTTTAAATTTATTTTCAATTTAGAGACTCATTTATATTTATTTAAATTTTGTTTTTTTTTTGTAAATTTTTTCGGTATATTTTGAGCATTGCGCTGTACAATTGTTTTTCTCGTATCTTAAAATATATGAGATTATCTTTACATTGGATCTAGATGGTTTACCAAATTCATAGGAGTCAGCAGCTCTGTGAGAAAAAATAAAGTCCTTGTGGAAAGATCATTCGGATTAATGAAAAGAACACTTAAAAAATCCAAATTATTATTTTTTTTATTCTAGTCAAACCACGAATAAAATATAATAATCGATTTCAAGAAAATAAAAATAATACTGCAGACGATGAAGAAAATTATTTGTGTGTCTTGCAATGCTTCTCGAAATTCAGGGAAAAAAAACGCCACACGTAGAAAAAAATACACATACGAACGCATTTAAATAAAAATTAGAGCAGAAGTGGATCTCAAAATTATTTTTTTTTCCAAAATTACGAAATACCAGAAAATATATTTTTTTTTGCACCGTGTTTTTTTATCATAAGATTTTCTGATGAAAAAATGTTTAAAGATATGTATCGATACAAATTAGTAAGAGTTCTTTCAGTATTTTTCTTATTGTAGTCTCAAAGCTATTGGGAATGACGTAAAAAAAAGAAAAGGTGCATTTTTCACCATAGATCCTATGATGTACCATATAAGGACTCAAATATATGGTACTACTGCCAAAATGTTTTATTTCGTATATACAATATTTTCCATACAGCTGGTGATTTGGTTTGGGGCACTTTTTACTCCCCTACCCAACCAGACCCTTTGGAAATAAAAAAAAAATATTTTTTTTTTGTATCGCGCAACACTGAAAAAAAATTGGAAAAAAATCACACATATATAGAAAAGCCGTAGAAACAGATTTAAATATGAATTAGAGTAGTATTGAATCTCTAAATGCCGAACATTTTGACATAGGACTATGTCTTTGATTTCTACATAGGGGGGTCACTTCACGAAAAATGTAACGATTTATTAAGAGTTTTCAAACGCATATTACTCAAAATCGTTTTTGCGACATATGTTATGTTATATACCATTAGACTGGAAATTTATCCACCATTTTTTTGCTTAAAACATTAACAGTGAATATAATAGAAAATTTAACAATTTAACGATTGAAATAGGTATGTTTTCTTTCGATTGCAATACCCACTCGCATTCTCCCCGACGCAACGAGCAATCATTTTGCGGGCGTTAGCTCACAATGTGAGTTGATGCGTATAATGAATTATTCTCCATTTACCGATAATAGCATCCAATGAGATCAATTTACTACAGCAGCTACAAGAACTTCCCAAGAGAGCATTCATGGCCATAGAATACTCAATATACATCAGTAGGCTGCAAAGTTATTACAAACAACGTGACAACTAAGGAGAAAATGCTCAGATTATAATATATTTCTGTAGTCATAGATTTATTTGACTTAGGCTTATATTTATGTAGATCCTAACTATTTAGACTTGTGTTTAAAAATGATAAATAATACATAATTGAACAAACCAATGAAAAGGGCTTAAATGGTATTTTTGTGTACATTTTAGAATAGAATGTGATTTCGGATTCTACCACGTTATCTCGTCTAACCCGTTTAAAGGATACAAGTTCATACAGAAAACGGTTTTTTTCAGGGCTTCCATTTGATGTATCAAAAGAGAAAAAAATAAATATTTTGAACAATTAAAAAACTCAATTGAAATGCAAATACTACACACAATCACAGTCCTATGTCAAATTTTTTCACTGTTAAAATATACATTATCTTTATGGAAATTGTTAAACCAAACCAATGAACATAATTTCATAGCAGTCAATACGTCGCACTTTCTTGGGGAAAAATACTTCAATTCATCTGTTATCTGATGAATCTGACCCAAATCCAAAGCAGAGATTGCTGTCGATATAAATGACATATCTTGAATAGATTTAAGGGCAACTACTTCCGGCAATACGTAGCAATACTTCCGACTCTTCATTTTGAATCTGATGCATTCATTCAAATGAAGTTATAGAACTTTAGCTCAAGAGAAACGCCCCTACCCATCGTCTCCCATTCAGTTTCAATTCGATGTCCCAAAAAGATATCGGCTTCCGGATATCAAGCCGAAATTAAGTCCATCAGTGCCGGTGGAAGCATCAAAAGGATCTTCTCATTTATCCGATATCTGGCAACATTCATCAAATTATTTCTAGCAATAAAAGATCCATCGCTCGCTCCCAATCATCTGTTTTTTCTTCCCTTCGCCGAGGACAAAGGATCGTAAAAAGTATGAAGGCTCATTTTTTTCGAAATCTAAAACACGATGGTTATCAAAAGCAGCGGAAAAAGAATGCGTGTTCCCATGTCCTTCGTCCTTGCTTCACCGTTGTAGTAGCTCTCGTTTCTCTCCCTTTAAACGGCTTTCCCAATCGAATCTAGCCGGTTCAAAGGTAGCCAGAGTTCTGTTATTTCTGAAACGAATATTCTGATTAGGCATAGGAATTGCCTCAGAACGAAACCTCTGATTCAATTTCCAGCGAAAATCACTGGCGCTTTGATGTTGCCTGCTTTCCAATCAATCAAATGCATCTTGATAAATTTTTAATTTATTTTATTCACGAAAAGAAAAAAAAAAGAGAGAGCAGAACAGTTTGCGTGTGCTCAACCCGGAACGGTAGAAAGGATCGCTTGGTGTTTATTAATGAACGGTGCAGGCTCCGTTTCGGATTTCATGCCCAATCGATTCTCTTTGGGGACCTCCTGCAGGTGTCCGGTTGTGCCACGTCAGATTGGCGCAAACATTCCGTTACTTATGCACCGGTCTGTGGCGAACGGCGCCGGATTTTGTTTTTTTTCCCTCTCATCTGGTGTCCACACGGCGCGGGGTACTTCACACGCCCCAGGAATCAGCATGAGCGCATTTGGGAGACTATAATAATGACGGTAATGAGGTGCTGCGAAACGGCATACGGTATGAAGCTATTAAAGAACAATATAGCATAACATTATAATAAAACTTTAAACACATAATTTACATGCGCCTCGTCGTGCGTAGTTGACTTGGTCCGTCGAAAGAACATCGCTGTCCGAAATAGGGAGCACAATTATACCGGCAGGAGACACCGGCAGTCGGCGTGGGGACAGTAAATCGGCGGCCAGTGCCGATTGTTCTTGGCCAATTTGGCAGGGATGCAACAGAGCGCCATAAATGAAATGAAACAAAATGCGGACTGCATTCCACTCCGCTCTCAACGTTTCTATATTGCCAATTGTTGCAGTCGCATGCACTGTAGAAAATGTTATTTCGTTTCAGACGGAATATATGAAACGAAGGTTGGAATTGATATTTTTGCTGTGCATTTGTTAGCTTGCGTCACTCAAATTATAAATTCATCCCCACCGGCAAGAATGGAAAAAAACTCCCATATTTTGGGAAGTCTTTCACGACCAACTCGTCCTCGTTATTCACGGTGCTGTACCAATTAGTCCGGTTCAGCACGCCATCGCAAACTTCCCATCCCTCGGATGCAAAAGTGACGCTTGTGTCCCGCGATTTGTCATGGCGTTTTACGACAGCAAAAGTAGGAGCCCCTGCTATCCGCGAGTGGTCCGCTTCAAAAATCAACAAACTTTTTCGTCCATCACTTAATTTAGGTGCATTAAAAATACATTCACGCAACATCCACCAGGGTTGGGAGAAGCAAAGGGAACTATAATCGTCGCGATGAGATATTGAAAAATAAATTACTAACGACAGCAACTGCGCCCAACAACATACGGTTTCGGAATAGCAGCAACGTGTATTGTAATCACATTTTTGGTTGAACGAAAGTGAGTTTCAATATGTAACTGAATAATCTAAGTCTAACATTTATGTTCGATTTTTGTGATAATTCCCCGAACGGTTACTAGAACTAAATGAACTCATTTCAGCTAAAAGGGCATCGCTGCAAGCCACTCATCGGAAACTATGACGATTTACATGCTCATCTTTCGACATCAAACAATTCAGAGCACAGCATGCACCGGCGGAGCCAAACGGCCATTCGACATTCGCTTTACGGCGAGATATGAGTGGTGTTACGGCTTGGAACAAAAACGAGCCCATAAATATCACGTTACATACATCTATCGAATATTTTAAACTCAGTTGCAACCCTTTTCCGCACATTCGGCTCTGATGCAGAAATAGGCTCTCGGCCACTCTGCGCATAGGTGCTTTGCGGGACACATCATCGGCTTAGATCCTTCCATCGGTGGGCCTATCGATGGAAGCCAGACCACAGCGACAGCAACGTCGGAAACTGGAGCAAATAAAAAAGAGAGCACAAATGAACCCACCTCACATTCACCTGAGCCCTGCTGAAAAAGTGCTCCAGTTTCAGAACCAGCTGAAGCTGAAGCCGTTGCTTTGCTACATGCTGATTAATTGCAGTATGAGATCAGATTACGGCCACGGATGGACGAATGGACACACAGGGAAACGACGCTCTGGTATGGTCCCCAACGAAGCCGACTTCTTGCTGTCCGCGTGGCGTGTACATACAATCTGCATGCGTTACCGTGTGGGGCTAGCGCGATAAAAATGCGACCGCAGGCAGTCGGTGGCTAAGTGGACTCCCAGGAACACCCTCGCGCTCGGAAGAGACAATCACCGATCGACGCTGATATGAGGCTGAGGAATGAACCAAATAAAGCATCACATTTAACGGATCAGTATGGTGGAAAACAGAATCGGTACATTTGGTTTTTTTTTTCCATGAACTTATCATAATAACGAGCTATTCTCTTTCATAACATAGATCAAATAGAAACAACTCTCTACTCCATGTCCTCGTGACATCAGAGAAGAAGAGAGTTCCCATCACTTCAGTGTCGTGATAATCAATCTGTAGGACTTAACCGTTCTACTGTTCAAATTTACAACTGGGCTTTTTCTTATGCCAAAATTACTCCTTATTTCCTTATTTCCAAAATTACTACTTATTTCAATAAGTAAAGGTTCAAAAATGTTTTTTATCCGGCCGATAAAAGAAGGACTAATATCTAATATTTGAATTGAAACTGGAAGTGATAGTGATATTCCTATCAAGATCTTACGAATTCTTCTCAACAGATAAAATGATAAATGAAAATGAAAATTGCTCCAAAGTCGTTTTGTTGGTGAATTTTTAACATAAATCCACGGTATTCGAATCAAAATATATGAATACGGACACGGACTCCGATTCAAAGCTGAAACTCACCTCTTGTGATAGTCCTCCGACAATAGCTGATTTCAGGATATACATGCAGTGATTAGATGCTTTACTGCTCTACTTCATGTCACTTAAAAATAGAACCTTCCGAAAGTTTCGAAACATTCGACCAAATGTTCTATTTTTAAGTGACATAAAGTGACACGAAATATTGATTTTAACTCAAGGAAAAATTTTGTTGCTGGAAATACCAATACAATAAAATACAATACACGCTGGATTTCCGTTATCCATAGATAATAGTTTCATCATATGCCTCACGATTTTGTTTTAGTCTTATCGATGCCCTAGATTAAAGGAAGGGGTGTGATAAAAACTAACTACTACTTGCTTAATTATTTTTGAAGCTTTTAGTACATTATCTGTATTATTATTATGTTTTATCACAATTAAATTTAATGTTTCAAAATATTCATTGGAATTGAATATTCTATGACAACCTGTTGCTTTGCGAGCCATTTTGCGTCCCTCAGTATTCATTCATCGACCCTTGTCAATACTACCGAATATTTGTACTAAAGAACTCATTCTTGAATTTCTATAATCTCTCAGATCCCAGTCTCATAGTATTTACCACTAGTACAAAATCTTCATTCTTTTAGATATTTAGTTATACAATTCATACTATAACATTAAATACGTTATATTATAGGAATAGTATTACGCGTTGTATGGAAACCGCGCTATAAGAAACTCCGAATTAAAGGGTGTGTCACATCAAATTGCATCACGGAAAAAACGCTGTAGAAATTCGCCCAGTAGACCGATCCTTTTGAAAATTTTAGACAGTAAAATAAAAACTATTAAACAACTTTTGGCATTTTCTTTTTATTCATACTTCGAGCCCAAGCCCGTATGCTCGCACCTTCCTCTTTACCCCGTCCATAAGGTTCTGTACAACGTCAGGTTGTAGTTTTTTTTGAACAGAAATCCATTTTCTCTTGAAGTCCGCCTCCGATTTGACAACTTTTGGGTTCTTCCGGAGGGCCTGCTTCATAATCGCCCAATATTTCTCTATTGGGCGAAGCTCCGGCGCGTTGCGCGGGTTCATTTCCTTTGGCACGAAGGTGACCCCGTTGGCTTCGTACCACTCCAACACGTCCTTTGAATAGTGGCACGAAGCGAGATCCGGCCAGAAGATGGTAGGGCCCTCGTGCTGCTTCAATAGTGGTAGTAAGCGCTTCTGTAGGCACTCCTTAAGGTAAACCTGCCCGTTTACCGTGCCGGTCATCACGAAGGGGGCGCTCCGCTTTCCGCAAGAGCAGATCGCTTGCCACATCATGTACTTTTTGGCAAACTTGGATAGTTTCTGCTTGCGAATCTCCTCCGGAACGCTGAATTTGTCCTCTGCGGAGAAGAACAACAGGCCCGGCAGCTGACGAAAGTCCGCTTTGACGTAGGTTTCGTCGTCCATTACCAGGCAATGCGGCTTCGTCAGCATTCCGGTGTACAGCTTCCAGGCTCGCGTCTTCCCCACCATGTTTTGCCTTTCGTCACGGTTAGGAGCCTTCTGAACCTTGTATGTACGCAGGCCCTCCCGCTGCTTGGTCCGCTGGACGAATGAACTTGACAAATTCAGCTTATTGGCGACATCCCGGACCGAACTTCTCGGATCACGTCTAAACTGCTTAACTACGCGCTTGTGATCTTTTTCACTGACGGAGCATCCATTTTTGCCGTTCTTCACCTTCCGGTCGATGGTTAGGTTCTCGAAGTATCGTTTTAGTACTCTGCTGACCGTGGATTGGACGATTCCCAGCATCTTACCGATGTCCCGATGTGACAACTCCGGATTCTCGAAATGAGTGCACAGGATTAATTCACGACGCTCTTTTTTGTTCGACGATATTTTTCCAAATTTACGAAAACTTGACAGTGAAGCATGGCCAACGTGATCTATACACTCTTATCTGATTATAAGCGAAAGCTGAAGATGTAATTCCTAAAAATTAAATTTCTACAGCATTTTTTCCGTGATGCAATTTGATGTGACACACCCTTTAGTACAAATCACATCATTCGTACCGCGTAGTATGAATAATCAATAGGAGATCATAAATGGAAATGATAAAAAAGTTAAACAAAAAGTAGATGGGTCTGAGCCTAGGGGCACAGAACCGGTGTTTTTAAATGTAATTCTTTCCATTGCTCAGAAATCTGTTAGTTTAATTCTTTTGAAACTCTAAATAGTAGCCCTGAAAGGTAACTTTTTCGATGGAATAATGTTCGTGTTCGCGACCGATAGCGCGAAAGAGGAGCAGCAATCCAATAAAGTCACTTCCCTTTCCCATCCTTATCCTTTTTCCATCCAAGCCTCTCCTTCCTACCACAAACATAACCACAACCAACACAATAACCAAATGCGCAGTGAAACATTAGCCGAACGCACACAAACAAATATGTGCATGCAAACCGATTCCTGCTAATATATTCATTCCAAATTCAAGTGTCATAAGAGTAGCATCGCAATAAATCGATCCCGTGTGTAGTAATTTTACCAAAGTGTTTTTCCATTTTCCACAAGCCACATCCGAATGGTTGTGGTCTTCCATAAGACCAAAGTGCGACATTACCCCGAATCTGAGCTATCAACCCAGGCCTCCTTCAGCCGAAGGATTCGCCTATTCCTCAATGGTGTGATCCACCAGTTCGTTTGCAGACTATCACAATCAATTCGTATTGGTTCTACTTCCCAATCTATCACAGAAGGAATTGAGTCATTGAGAATTACGAATATGAGTCATGAAGATCAATATTTCATTTTGTTTCATTTTTGTGATGCGATGTTATGTCGATCTCAATAGGTCCTCGCATGATAATCGCTGCCATCCTCCTAGTATTGATATCATTTTTCGCTGTACAATTGCCCATGTTGCCGCAGCTAGGAAGACACTCGCTTATGGTGTCCATCTCCCCGTCATATACAGAAGTCATTCCCTAACTGGACTATCTTCAACTGGACTTATTTATAACAGGGCGTACGTTAACTGGGTGCAGTTATGTATCAATAATAGATGTTATCTCCAATTCGAAATATTGCTTTTGTTTTTTTGCAGCCCAGTTAGCGAGTAAAATTCGATAAGTGTATTGATTTTTCGGCCCAATTAACGAACCTCTTTTTTTTGTTAAATCCACTGTTGATGTCTCAGGCGAAAAAAATGCTGGATAAATTTGCTGTCAAATGGTATATATTATAACATATATCGTAAAAGAGATTCTGTGTAATATGCATTTGAAAACTCTTAATAAAAGTTACATTTTTTGTAGAGTGACCCTCCTATATAGAAATCAAAGACGTAGTTCGACGTCAAAACTAAACTGAAAATTTTCATTTAAATGTTAAAATTTCAAACCTGTCGATGATACTGAAATTAAAGAAGTGGCTTCGCATACTCAATCTGCATTTCTGTAACCATATTTAAAACATACCGATTTTCTGAAAACAAAATAAAATACGCTTGTGCACATTTGTGAACTCTACAACAGTTCATGTTGCAAACGTTTATCTTCGAATAAAATATCAGTAGCAGCTGAATACTATTTAAATAATGAAAGAGTGCAGAATTCATTCAAACTCTTGTGATCATCCTTTCTCTTTAACATTTCAGATAAACCCTCTTCCGCTTTCTGCCTTACTATTTTCTACCGCTCCTCTAACCCAGTTTCAATTAAGACTTAATATTTCAATTTTGGGGCAAACTTGAACGCTTCATTTGTTTGGATTCCACGAATGAGATCGTTTCCTTCGATGTGAATGAGACGAAGGCCAGGCATCGGTAGGCCTTGTTAGATTCTTGGGAAACCAAGGATTTACCCTTCAAGTGTAGAAAACACTGGTTATTTCGTGATCCATCCGTAACAGACGCAACGCGAAACATGAGAAATCTCGTGAGCGGTCCGCAATGTGTTAATAACCAAACAGGCGCACTTTTTCCATAGATCTGCCTTGAACTCAACGAGTAGTACAATAGGTTTGGCAATGACAGCTAATTTCGCAGCACATCTTGACTTGCGAATCATATCCTCTAAGCCAGAGCTTGCCTGAAACCGATGTCGTTTTTTTTTTATCCCATTTATTTATTTAAGGCTCATTAGCATTTTAGCTGTAACAGAGCCGAATTTTAATCGTGTACATGTCACATGGTTATCATATCTATAATTAGCACATTACACAGTTGCCATTCGCCAGTATTCCTTCTATACCATTACATATGGTACATTCACACAGTAGCCATTTAGGCGTAAGGGTATTCTTTCTGTTCTTCCATTATCCAGTTGGACCACCGGACAGCGGAGACAGTTGTTTGATCATTGTTGAGTTATTTATAGAACAGTAGCCCGATGTGTCTGGCAGAGCAGAGCAGTTGTATGGATGAATCGATCTTATTTCGACCGTGGACCGATCTCCATCGCTGATGATTGTTGCGTGGACGTAGCTATTCTGTAACAACACAAAGATGGTCAATGAGGGCCCTGAGTTTTGAACTCACGATCGATCGCTTACTAAGCGAACGCGCAACCAATGTGGCTACGGAGACCCCCCTTAAACCGATGTCGTAAACGGCAAAGAAATTATCTTGAATGTTTATATAAACATATTCAGTTAAAATCATGTATTGGTTGCACGAAAACAACTGATAATACGTGGTTGAAAGGAAACCGCGCTATAAGAGTACCGCGCATTTATGATCAGCTCCAAGTAATACTGCGGCGCAAAAGTCGTCATATACCTTCATGTTGCTTTGTACAAATGTACGAAATTTCACACGCGGAAAAAAATCTGTACCAATCTGTACTTTTTGACGAAAATCTGTACTCTATACCGTACAGAATCTGTACCAAAAATTACGAAAAAATCTGTACCTTTCCAGATAAATTTGTACTTGTGGCAAACTGCTCCCAACCTTCCTGAGTTTTCAAGATTTCCCAGACTTTTTGGCATATTTCCTGATATCCTGACAAACATTAAATTTTGTCTGATTGTCCTGTAATGATCCTGATTATTTCCGGTTTTTGAACTTTTTACTTTATCGGTATAAAAATTATCCACAATAAATATACTGGAATACCTGCCAAAGCTCCCCGGTCCGCACTTATACAATAAGGGTAGTGGGCGCGAATTGGTCACCTGCTTGTTTGGTAGTATAACTATTGACTATAGATGCCGTATTGATAGTCACTTTATGCTTGAAGAATTTAATGACCCTTCAGTCACCCTGTACTTCAGTAGAGCTGTCGCATGTCAAAATATAAAGAAAAAAAAATATAAAGAAGAAACGTCGACGAAGACGTGGTGTGTAGGGACCTGATACTCGTGGCACTTTTGGAGGATCTGCCGCAGTGTAAAAATCTGGTCCGTCGAGCAACCGGGCATGAATCCGGCCTGATAACTTCCCACAAATCTACTTACTATTGGCGAAAGACAGCGGAAGAGGATCTGAGACAAAATTTTGTATGCACCATTCAGGATTGTGATGACACGATAGTTCCAACTTGTCGCCTTTTTTATAGATGGGGCAGTTTACCCCGTCCTTCCACTCCTCCGGTAGCTGTTCTGTGTCCCAGATCCTGACTATCAACTGGTGCATACACTCTACAAGTTTTCTAGGACCTCCCTTGAAGAGCTCCACTACGAGACCATCCTTACCAGCTGCCTTGTGGTTCTTGAGCAGATTAATGGCCTCCTTAACTTCACCCATCGTCGGGGGTGGTACGTCGTCGTTGTTCATTGCACCGGTGTAGTCCTCCTCAACGCCGTCTTGGTCTTCTGTCTGCGCGCTGTTCAGGTGTTCATCGTAGTGCTGCCTCCACCTTTCGATCACCTCGCTTTCGTTCGTCAAGATGCCTCCTTCCTTGTTTCTGCACATTTCGGCCCGTGGCACAAAGCCTTTGTGCGAGGCGCTTAGTTTCTTGAAGAACTCCCGCGATTCTGGAGAACAATAAAGCAGCTCCATCTCCTCACACTCTTTCTCTTCCAGGCGCTTTTTTTTCCCGAAAGAGATGTGTTTGCTGCCTTCGCTTCAGTTTGTATCGTTCCACGTTTTGTCGAGTCGCTCGTTGCAGCATGGCTGCGCGTGCTGCATCCTTCTCATTCAGGAGCGCTCGGCACTCGTCATCAAACCATTCGTTCCGTTGTCCTCGTTGTTCATACCCGATGACGGTCTCTGCTGTGCTGCTAATTGCTGCTTTTAAGGTGTTCCAGCATTCATCGAGGGGAACAGCATCCAGTTCGTCTACCCCCGGTAACGCAGCTTTAAGACGCTGCGAGTATGTTACAACAACGTTCGGCTCCTGTAGTCGTCGTAGGTGATACCGTGGTGAGCGCTGGTGTCTTATGTTATTGACAACTGACAGTTTAGAATGCAGTTTGACCATCACCATGTAGTGGTCTGAATCGTTGTTAGCGCCACGATTGGTTCTGACGTCGATGATATCCGAGAAGTGCCGTCGATCAAAACGTGGTCAATTTGTGTTTCTGATGCTGATCTCCAGGTATAACGGTATTGGAGGCTGTGCTGGAAGAAGGTGCTACGTATGGCCATGTTCTTGGAGGCAGCGGGGTCGATAAGTCTTAGGCCGTTTTCGTTGGTTCGCTGATGGCCGCTGAACCTACCAATTACCGGTCTGAACTCCTCCTCTTGGCCGATCTGAGCGTTCAAATCACCGATGACGATTTTGATGTCGTGTTTTGGGCAGCGATCGTATTCACGCTCTAGCTGCGCGTAGAATTCTTCTTTATCGTCATCGGTGCTAGCTAGATGACCAATCACCCGTTTTTGCATCTTTCGGATGTAAGGAATAAATAAATTGAAATGTTTGGGTATTTTAGTTATTATTTACTGTATATTTGAAGATGTGTTTTCCATTCTTTGAGTGCACGAATAATGATTATTACTCTGTTGACAGCTGGGTAGATGCTGTCTGACAATCGATTCCTTGCTAGTGGTATCGGTTCTGGAGCAACGGGGTGTCGCAGAACGAATTGAAAAATGAATAAGTTATTTTACATGCTGAAAAAACATTTCAGCTAAATCGTTCGAGTAGATCCCGAGATATCGATACCACTAGCTGAATTAAATATGGTTTCGAGAAAAACGCATTTAAATATTGGTACAGCAATACTTTATTTCTTGAGGTGATCTCATACTTCTAGTTTTAATTTTCCAATGAAATCAATTATCGAGAACTCATTTCATAATAACATTTCTGAGGACATAAACTTCCCTAAAATGCAAAATAATAGGGGTAGTGGGGGGAAATTGGTCATGGAGGGCAAAGTGGTCATCTGCTTGTTTGGTAGTATAACTATTAACTATAGATGTCGTATTGATAGTCATGAAGTTTGAAGAATTTAATGACTTTTGAGTCACCCTGTACTTCAGTAGAGCTGTTGCATGTCAAAATACAAACAAAAGCAGAAATTGCTCTCTCGATAGCAATTCGGCCATAGTTCTGTGCGCATGGTATCTAAGGAATTTCTCGTGAAACTTAGTTTATTCAATCTGATATATTGGACAAATCATCAGTTTAGACGACTATTCACATATTCTAGGAGAGGTTAACAGATATCTTCATAATTTCAGCAATTAATCTGCATAGTAATTACTTTGATGTTTGGGGGCAAAGCGGTCATAAGTGAATAACAACTTACAATGTTCTGTTTACTAAAGTTGATATACCGCATCACGTTCTGCTCTTGTAGAAGATTTTTTTGTGGCTTTGACCCTGGATAAACATGCCACTCTAACTAAACCAAGCCTCATTATGCGGAACGTTATGTGTTTTTTATACAACGTTTTTGTATGCATGAGAAAATTTGAATTTAGACTATAGGTGAATAGGCCAAGCTTATTATCATACATTTACCTACTATATCAAATTTGATTTGAATAAATTTGGACGAAAAAACACATAAATCTATTCCATTTAGCTTGATATGTGCGAGTGACCACTTTGCCCCCACTAGGTGACACCTTTGCCTCCAAACAAAAAATAAGTTCGATTTTTTACCTTTTTTCTAATGATGAAAAGTGTACTATTTTGGATTTTTATAGTAAAAGTCGTTTGCTATCTTTAAGAACAATGAGTTGAACTATAATATTCTTCGAGAAACGGGAATCGAATCGGTTTGTGGACGCTGGAAATGGACATGTTCCTTAGGGTGACCACTATGCCCCAACTTCCCCTATTATCAATTGACTTAACCCTCTACCGCCCAAGTTTTTTATTTATCTAAAAAAACCTACTCCACTTTTATCTCGAATTTCCGACTTTCAACATAAAATACTCCTAGCAGAATGCTGCCAGCATAAAAGCAATGTGTAATTGTGATAGATGAAAATATTCTAAAGACGTTCTCGTGGGGGTGAACATTGAAAACAATGTATAAATAATATGAAAAGAGAATCCGCGGAGCCCGTCTAAAGGCGGGCTTGGGCTGTAGAGGGTTAACTGATGACTGATGACACATGCGACGTTGCAGCAACCAGTCAGATAGTCTGCAGCGCTGACCAAATTAATACATTTCCAATTTCAATTCGAAAATGTCCGGCCAGCAAAACGAATCGTGTGGCAGCAAACTACCAGCGACAAAGTAGAATTCACGCCCCCCTTTCTCTCTGTGGGATGGACTCCGGTTGGAATTACTTTCTTTGATTAACGTTAGCGTCGCAGCGTCGGATTTTTTGTCGTTTCCCTCAACAGAAGCAATGTTACTCGACGGATTGATTCGCCATAGAGTTGGAGAGCGTATCGAATGCAACATTCCTGCGTTCGATTGAATGAGCATTGTCTGTTCCCGGTGAATTGTACAAGTGCATGGAATTGGAATCGGAGACAATGTTGGCAGCGAATTCTCACCATCATCGGTTTGTTTTAAATGGGACCAAGAACAACCGGAATATACAATTAAAAAAAAAAAAGAGCTATGGGACGAGGGTAGAGCAACATTAAAGTAGAGCATGTTTTTCTCATGCGAGATAATTTTCTGTGAATTCAAGGCCAGTGTCTGGCGAGAATGAAACTTTGTGCAACACTTTAGCACATTTTATAACTTCCAGCTCCCTCGGGACATACAACAAATTGATTCGTTCCGCGAGTAGACACCGAAAACGCGATTATCTCATTAGGTACTATGCTGGACTTCGCGGCTTATTAATATCCGCAATTATTTTGTTGGCATGTTTCCACGAGCAAAGGCTGGTTTCGATTCATGAAAAGCATGTTCTCCTACTATCATAATTTATAGAATTGCAAAACTGTTTTCCGCCTCGCCGAAGTTGGTACAGGCTCTTTGCGAATCATGCGAATAATGGCTAAATGGCTCCACTGAGTCGAAATGGGGGCCGGCTGGAGATTGCTATCATCACCTCGGAACTAGTCAAACACCAAAGACACAAACTTAGCTGCCGTGACGCTCAGCACACCAATATTAATTGATTTGTTGCATGAACAGCGTGACGATTAGCTGCCGGTGATTAGTTGGTGTAAGATTCCGAGTTTTACTTTGTTCTAATCGGGTGGACCGTACATACAGTAGTCACCATCGGTGGCCATGATATCCCCCCACTCGTTTCGGTTGCGCCCAGAACCGCTTGGAGCGCCGGGTGTTAGCGTCCGATCTTATCCGTGCGTATCTAGAACATATGGGTCGAGTTTGCGCCAATCAATGTTCCGTTTTTCCCCCGCGCTCAATTCGAGTACCTATTAATTTTTCGAAGTGAACACATTAGCTGTTACTGTTTTGTTCAAACATTTCCGAATATCCCCCTGCTTCTAACATCTGAGGATTCATATTGCACCTTTCTCACATAAGTTGAGCGGTTTCGTTACTTGGGTAGCTGCCATAAATTAAATTAAATAATAAATTAAACTAAATTAAAAAAATATATAATTTGAAGGCATTTAAAAACAAACAGCTCGGCGAAAAACTGTTAAATTTATGAAATAATTTTTCTTCGCATAATAGTTAATAATAATTTAATAAAAAAATATAAATAACATAGAAATATGACTGGATATGACCCTCAATTCTACTTGAATCTAAAATTTACTTTTCTCTATGCTCGCAAATCGAATTATTCGAACAAACTCGCATGCGTATGAATCAAGATGAACTAGATTATAAATCTAGTTTTGTTCGCGAATTATCGACGTAAGCACTGGTCAAACTCGCGAACATGGCGTATAGTAATAAAGTGAATATTTACTCGCGAGTGTATTCGTAATGCGAACATTTCAACTTCTGACCGGAACTGGCGTCAATTTTTTTCAACGAACTTTTGATTTGAGGAATCAAGCACCGTCTGTTTGCATCAGTTTAAAGAAAAACCACCTTAAATGTTATTTAAGGGAATCCAGATGTACAATGGTTTGCTTTCAAAAAAGAAGTCTAGCTCGTTCCGTTCTTTGTTAATCATCATGACAACATTGCATAATGGTCCAGGAGATGCATTTAAGTGGAAATTCGCATTTAGAGCTCGACAGTTATTCTCTAGACAAAAACTGTCTTCGACAAAGTTGTTTCATATGATAGATCGCTCATTTTTATGTTATCAAAAAAAGGGTGACCAAACTTGTAGATAAAATAAAAACTATAACTTTCTTATCTTTATAGATAGAGGTAAACATAGTTCGACAATGTTGTAGCCCCAGTTATTTGAGACATCTTTGTAGAACAATGTTTTTTTTTCTATCTCTTGAAATAACCGATATTGCGTCTTTTTTCCAAGTTATGTTAGGGTCGCCATTAAAAAATAATGTTTTCTTGCTCTAACTTTTATAATTCAAATTCTACATGCAAACTATATTCGAAAGACTTTTAGAGCTTCTTCTCTCTTGAATGGCGTTAACGTTCCCTGTGGAACTTTTGCCGTCTCAGCGTATGCATCAACTAGCGTCATTTATTAATACTTAGTTGAGATTTCTTAAGCCAAATAACACGCCTTGAATGTATTCCGAGGGGCAAGCTCTAGAATACGCGTGACCACAGTGCAAATCAAAGGAAATTTCTCTGACGAAAAATTCCCCGGCCAGAACGGGAGTCGAACCCGAACACCCGGCATAATAATGTGAGACGCTAACCACTCGGCCACGGGTGCACTCTTAGAGCTTACTAATACAAAAATTTTGCGATCTTGTATATATCTCGAAGTTATTGATGTTTTTTTACCCAAAAATTCATGATTTCAAATTTAATTTACTTAAACACGAAAAATAACCTAGTTTTGGAGATCACACATCATGTAGAGTAAAATATGCTTCTTCAAATGCCGCCAATAAACTTTGTTTGCCCCAGAAAGAATGACAAACAAATGAAAAGAGCGTGTTTTTGGGAAGAATTATCAATATCTTTGAGTGAAGTTGAGATATTGACAATTTCTGCATCGCAAAATGTTTGTATTAGTATCTTCTAAAAGTCTTTCAAAAACAGTTTGTATGTAGAATTTTAAATATAAAAGCTAGAGCAAGAAAACAACGTAACGTAACTTAGAAAAAAGGCGCTGTATAGGTTATTTCAAGAGATAGAAAAAAAATTGTTCTACAAAGATGTAACTGGGACTACAACATTGTCGAACTATGTTCACCTCTATCTATAAAAATAAGAAAGTTATATTTTTTATTTTATCGACAATTTTGGTCACCCTATTTTTGATAACATAAAAATGAGCGATCTATCATATGAAACAACTTTGTCGAAGACAGTTTTTGTCTAGAGAATAACTGTCGTGCTCTAAATGCGAATTTCCACTTAAATGCATCTCCTGGACCATTATGCAATGTTGTCATGATGACACGCCGTATTCACCAGACATCGCTCCCTCCGTTCACCATTTGTTCCGGTCGTCACTGCCACGTTCGCTTTCACGTCACATCATTTCACTTAATCTTTTTGTGTCTATCATCATTGTCACGGACAGTTGCGTGTAAAAAAGAACTCCGTGGAGTGAAAGTATTCATTCCCGTTTATAGGAGACATGTTGGTTGCATAATGTCGGGTGTTTGAACGTTGTGTCGGTTGCATAATTTCGGACGTTTGAACGTTATGTAGGTAAAATTAATACAGCATACGAGATAA
Source organism: Toxorhynchites rutilus septentrionalis (assembly GCF_029784135.1). Taxonomy (NCBI): domain Eukaryota; kingdom Metazoa; phylum Arthropoda; class Insecta; order Diptera; family Culicidae; genus Toxorhynchites; species Toxorhynchites rutilus. Next base: position 14,819,401 of record NC_073745.1, on the reverse strand, counting down.
TATTCCATTTAATTGATCGCATATTTTAGAATGACAAGTTTGCGATTATACCTCGATGATTAGTTTGTTGAATCAGATGCTGGCTCAAAAATGAGAAGAAATGCTTGGTTGCTCGGGAATAATGTAGTTGTTGAACTAGAGATAAAACATGACTATTATGTTTAATAATCTAAATCTCGCATACTCTTGTACTTAGCTCTGTCTTACTCGTTTGAATAGTGAGAAATATTTTGAATCATTTTTTATCAACTGTACGAGAGTTGCCAACTCCTTTTTGATTATGGCAGATAATTCGGGTATTTGGCAACATGTCAGCATCCACAATCATCGATGATGACAGAGGTAGAGCTAGTATATACATGTATTGGTAGCGCATAGAATGTGATAACAATATTGGCAATTGTCAGTGGAGCAGATAGTTATCATGAAATAGGGGCATAGAATTCAAATTCATGTATTCAACCTTTTTTGTTCTGTAAATCATAGTTAGATTAGTCTCGTGTTCAATTATTACGTGGATTGGCCCTGTATTTCTTCGAAGTGTTGGCCTGCTGGATCGACGAAGGTATTCATCGAAGGAAACCCGTCAGGAACCGGAAACCCAGGAAGTCGTGGTTCAGTATCCCAACATTTTTTGGTCCTTCGAGCCGGATTGGCCGGTCATCATCAAAAGTCATCAAGATTTGGAGATTTGTGCATTCAATGGGCGTATTGTTTGCCATCGCAAAGGAATTTCAACCCATTATCCGGAAGTATAGAGGCCATAAGGAATCAACTTCATCGCTGGGCAAGTTTGCTGTACTTTTTTCAAAGGTAAATTTTAAGTGCAGTATATGTCCAGCCGAATCGAAACGCAATATACTTACACCACATTTCGACTTTCATCTATTGTTCTGCGGCGAACGAGGATAATCACCAGCGGACCCACAACCGTCGACGCATAGTCTTCGACCACCTAATTGGCGGACACAATCATCCGAGCGAATCGGCGGACGAATTCAATCAGCGCACCACACTACCGAGCGTTGGAAATAGAAGAGGCCTACAAAAATAGTTGTCCAGGTTAGTGAACAGATGGTGTATGTCCTAAGAAGCTAGGACGATCAGAAAATACACATTGAAATTGAATTCCTCTTCGAATTATTCATCACGCAATCCCTGTGACACTCTGGTTGAGCATTGGAGCGATATTTTTCTCGCTTGCAATTTGACGGTGAATCAATTGTACGAATCATCAAATATTTTGTGAAGGTCAGTGCTGCAGTATATGCCCAGCCGTGGCCAGGTTATTTTGCATACTACATATATTTTCCCTTCGAACACCCATTGATCAATCACATCATCAATTTATGCTGAGCGTTGGACTGGTTCGCAACAACATTTGATCATATATTTTGGATTGCACTGACGCGCCACAACCTGTTTTGTCAGGTAAACAACATAGTATATGCCTAGCGAAGCTAGGTCTTACTGCACTTACTACACCTGAATCCCAATTTCCGTTACGTCATCATGCCGAACATATCTGCTACCATAAAATCAGCTTCGTTGAAGCGCCTCATAGTCTCTATGAAGGATGCTCAATCAAGTCTTAACGACATCTGGAGATTTGTGGAAGGTTCCAAGAACGTCGAGACTGATATCTGCCAACTGGAAGTACGTTTGGAGAAACTAGATATTGCGTGGGAGAAGTTCTCAGAAACTTTAATCGACATCAAATGTCACGATGATTTCGATGACGAGGAAGATTTTTATGAAAAAGAGCGAGTTGAATTCAGTAATCGTTATTATCAGGTCAAATCATTTCTATTGAGTAAAGTTAGAGAGAGACAGGAACAGTCATCATCAACACAATCCATTCCAGCTAATGTTACCATGCAACATGGAACATTAGAACATGTCCGCTTACCACAGATCAGATTGCAATCATTCGATGGCAACATCGATCAATGGTTGAGTTTTCGAGATTTATACACCTCACTCATACACTGCAAAACTGACCTGCCAGATGTGGAGAAATTCCACTATCTGAAGGGGTGTTTACAAGGGGAGCCGAAGGCTCTCATTGATCCACTACCGCTCACGGGAGCAAATTATGAAATCGCCTGGGATATGTTGCTTCATAGATACAACAACAGCAAGCTGTTAAAGAAACGTCAAATTCAATCACTTTTCCAACTACCCACAAACACTAAAGAATCTGCCAAGGAATTGCATACACTCTTAGACACATTCGATCGAGCTGTCAAAACCCTGGATCAAATTGTGAAACCAGAGGACTACCGTGATCTGCTGTTAGTAAATATTTTAACAACACGGCTAGACCCTATTACACGACGCGGCTGGGAAGAACTTTCGGCAAACAAGGAGCAGGAGACTTTGAAAGATCTCACTGATTTTCTACAACGCAGAGTGCAAATGTTGGACTCACTACCTTCACGGATCGATGATCATAAAAACAACATTTCTTTCCACCCACAACAAAAACATAAACAAACTTTATTCAAAACTAGTCACTATGGAACACAATCAACAAGCACTAATTGCCCTGTTTGTAAGGAAAAGCACTTTCTTTTCCAGTGTAATGCATTCCTCAGGAAAACTGTCCCAGAAAGAGATGCAATGCTAAAAACACACTATCTCTGTAGAAACTGCTTCAGAGCAGGTCATCACGCGAAAGTATGCCAGTCGAAAAACTCCTGCCGAAATTGCGGCGGTCGGCATCACACTCTGGTCTGCTTCAGGAACGAAAACAGGAACTCCCGCGCTGTATCCTCCGCTGCATCCTTGGAATCTGCTCCAATTCCGTCGACATCTGAAGTGGCGAACATAGCAGCCACTGATGTTTTGGTTTCCAGTGCTGCTCACTGTTTTTCATCGCAGGTTCTATTGGCTACGGCTGTTGTCATAGTTGTTGATAAACACGGCAATCGGTACCCAGTTCGGGCTTTGTTGGACTCGGGATCGGAAAGCAATTTTATTTCCGAACGAATCAGTCAGAAGCTCAAGGTGGATAGACATAAGGCAGACGTGTCTGTTGTGGGCATTGCAGAATCCACCTCCAACGTTAAACAAACAATAGATGCTACGGTAAAATCACGGGTGACGGAATTTTCACTCACAACAAATTTCCTGGTATTAGCGAAGGTGACTGTAAATCTACCAACGGCAAATATTAACACTAAGGGATGGAATATACCAGAGGGAATACAATTAGCTGATCCTTCGTTTTGCCTATCTCAAGCTGTGGATATGATTCTGGGAGTAGAATCATTTTTCGGGTTTTTCGAATCTGGACGAAAATTATCGTTAGGAGAAGGATTACCGGTTTTGGTGGAGTCTGTTTTTGGATGGATTATTTCTGGTGGAGCACCCCGTAGAGGGCGTTCGGTTCAAGTCAATTGCAATACTTCTGCATTAGAGGATCTCAACAATTCAATTGCTCGGTTTTGGTCATGTGAGGAAATCGAAACAGCGGTTAATTATTCACCGGAGGAAGCACGTTGCGAAGCATTATTCGTACAATCTATTCGGCGAGTTGCCGAATAGATTGTACGAATTGTACGAAGTTGCCATGGTTAAACTTGAGAACTCAAAAGATATTGCACTTCGTCGTTTGCATGGAACAGAGAGACGATTAGCTAGGGATAATAATCTAAGGGAACATTATGTGGAATTCATGCAAGAATATTTACGTCTGGGGCACATGAAGAAGATCGAAGACATGATTCAAGGTTCGGTTAAGCGGTGCTTTTTACCGCATCATCCAGTGGTCAAGGAGGATAGTACCACTACTAAGGTTCGGGTGGTCTTTGATGCTTCGTGTCCCACTTCTTCAGGAATATCTTTAAACGATACACTTCTATCGGGACCGGTAATTCAAGAAGATTTACGGTCAATTATTCTTCGTTCCCGAACAAAACAAATTATGTTGGTGGCCGATGTTGAAAAAATGTTTCGGCAAATCTATATCGTACCGGAAGAAAGACCATTACAGTCAATACTTTGGCGATTTTCGGAATCAGAGGAGATAGGAATCTACGAGCTGAGTACGATTACATACGGAACCAAACCCGCTCCGTTCCTGGCAACGAGAACTCTTAAACAATTGTCATTGGATGAGGGAGGTAATTTTCCACTCGCAGCAAGGGCTGTGTGTGAAGACACATATATGGACGATGTTATAACGGGAGCGGAACATCTTGATGATGCGGTCAATTTAAGAATTCAATTGGAGAAAATGATGATGAAAGGTGGTTTCAAGTTGAGGAAATGGGCGTCGAATAATTCAAAGGTTCTTGAAGGGATTCCCGAGGATAATTTGGCAATACGAGTGACCGAGGAAGTTGACCTCGATCCCGATCCAGCTGTAAAGACACTTGGGCTAATTTGGATGCCTAATTCAGATACACTGAAATTGAAAATCAATATTCCAACTATGAGCGACAACGTAACTCTAACGAAACGTCGAGTTTTATCAATCATTGCTACATTATTCGACCCACTGGGACTTGTTGGGGCAACTATAACAACGGCTAAGATATTCATGCAGCTGTTATGGACTATAGAAGATGAAACGGGACAGATAATTGGATGGGACCAACCATTGTCTTCGACGGTGGGTGAGCTTTGGCGAAATTTTCAAAATCAGCTACCTTTATTAAACCACATTCGGATTGAACGCTGTGTGATTATTCCAAGAGCGATTCGTATGGAAATTCACTGTTTTTCCGACGCGTCAGAAAGAGCTTATGGTGGATGCTTGTATCTTCGTAGTCTGGATGCAACAGGAAATGTTATGGTTCGTTTGTTAACTTCAAAATCCCGAGTGGCACCCCTCAAATGTCAAACTATTCCTCGTTTGGAGCTTTGTGGAGCGCTTTTAGTGTCTCAATTATTCAAAAAGGTGAAAGAATCTATAAAGATAAATATCGACGCTTACTTCTGGACAGATTCTACATGCGTTATGCGCTGGATTAAGGCATCACCTACTTGTTGGACCACTTTTGTAGCGAACAGAGTGTCCAAAATCCAAACAATCACGAACGGATACACCTGGAGGCATGTTCCGGGCATTCACAATCCGGCAGATCTTATCTCGAGAGGAGTATTTCCAGAAGATATCGTAAATAATAAATTTTGGTGGAATGGTCCAGGATGGCTTGAGCTGGAACAGAGCAAATGGCCAGCTTCTAATGAAGAAATTCCTGAAAGTGCTGACATAGAAAAACGGCGAACGGTTGTTGCAAATCCGGTATCACCGGCAACGGAATTCAACGAATGGTTCATTTCAATGTTTTCGTCGTATTCTGATCTTTTGAGAAAGACGGCTATTTGGCTGCGGTTGATGAATCTTCTAAACCGAGAAAACCGAATCACTGGTTTTATATCCACCATAGAATTGGAACGGGCGGAATTTATTTGGATCCGACGAGTTCAGCAGGAAGTTTTCCCAGAGGAATTGAAGGCCTTGGCTAAGGGCGATGCAGTTCCAAGACGGTCGCCATTGAGATGGTTTAATCCATATATTTCTGCGGACAATATTTTGAAGGTGGGAGGCCGATTGAGGCATTCGAATGAAGCGGAGGATACTAAACATCCCTCAGTATTACCAGCTCGGCATACACTAACCCGTTTATTATTGAAGCAATATCACGAGCGTTTACTCCATGCTGGACCTCAGCTAATGATGAGTGCAGTTAGACTCAGATATTGGCCACTTGGCGGAAGAAATGTAGCTAGAGAGATTGTCCACAAATGCGTGAAATGCTTTCGTTCCAAACCCACACTAGCACAGCAGTTCATGGGTGAATTACCAGCTGCAAGAGTTAGAGTATCTCGTCCATTCTTGCATTCAGGAGTAGACTACTTTGGACCAGTCTACATACGTCCCGGTCCCCGACGCCAATCTCATAAGGCATACGTGGCTGTGTTTATTTGTCTCTGTACAAAGGCAGTCCACCTGGAATTAGTTTCGGACTTATCAACGGATCGTTTCATACAAGCGTTGCGTCGATTTGTTGCTCGTCGTGGAAAATGTAGTAGTTTGTACTCCGATAACGGCACGAATTTTGTTGGGGCTCGTAATAAATTAAAGGAATTATTGATTATGCTGAAGGATCAACAACACAGAGAGCAGGTGTCCAAAGTGTGTGCCGATGAAGGTATGCGGTGGCATTTCAATCCCCCCAGTGCTCCCCATTTTGGAGGTTTATGGGAAGCAGCAGTGCGATCAGCGAAACACCATCTATTAAGGGTTATTGGAGAGAATCCTGTATCATTAGAGGACATGAATACCCTTCTCATTCAGGTTGAAGCATGCCTGAACTCAAGACCCCTCACCCCGCTTTCCGATGATCCAAATGATTTGGAGCCGTTAACTCCCGCTCACTTCTTGGTTGGTGAATCATTACAAGCTATCCCGGAACCGAATCTTGAGGAAATTCCCCTAAACCGTTTGAATCAGTGGCAGCTTATTCAACGCAGACTTCAAACGTTTTGGTCTAGATGGCGAAAGGAATATTTATCGCAACTACAAGCACGAACGAAACGATGGCGTCCAGCAATTAAAATCGAAGTAGGAAAATTGGTAATAATAAAAGACGACAATTTGCCACCCATGCGTTGGAGGCTGGGCAGAATAATTGAAGTCCATCCTGGTGCCGATGGCATCGTCAGAGTGGTCACTCTTAAAACGGCGAATGGCAATCTAAAGCGTCCAGTGGAGAAAATCTGCATCTTACCTGTGTAAGAAATTACTAAGCAGCATAACCAATCATGATGAATCAGCACAACCAATGAGTGATCCTTCCCCCTCCCTTTCCTAAATGTTCGAAGAGAATTCTATCTTTTCAGAAATTATAAATCGTCAATTTCTGGGTGGGTGAGGATGTACGAGAGTTGCCAACTCCTTTTTGATTATGGCAGATAATTCGGGTATTTGGCAACACGTTCAGCATCCACAATCATCGATGATGACAGAGGTAGAGCTAGTATATACATGTATTGGTAGCGCATAGAATGTGATAACAATATTGGCAATTGTCAGTGGAGCAGATAATTATCATGAAATAGGGGCATAGAATTCAAATTCATGTATTCAACCTTTTTTGTTCTGTAAATCATAGTTAGATTAGTCTCGTGTTCAATTATTACGTGGATTGGCCCTGTATTTCTTCGAAGTGTTGGCCTGCTGGATCGACGAAGGTATTCATCGAAGGAAACCCGTCAGGAACCGGAAACCCAGGAAGTCGTGGTTCAGTATCCCAACATCAACCGTTTCTACAATTTTGATGAATAATATTATCTTCCATATCTCAGAACAAACCCGAATTTATTCACCCCACGATCAGTATAATCTGAGCTACTCCCATAAGGGATTCTGAAGTTTAATCCTCTTATCCCTCCCATTCTCGTGTAATTTGATATACGGGACATGTGGTTTGATTTAATTATTTAAACAGAAACTTGTCAGCAGCGTCAGTCAGAAGCATAATCCTCATAGAAAACATCTGATGGGTTTCAAGGAATTTGATAAAAGCGGAAAGTGATTCAGATTTTCTTTAGACGAATATCAAAATTATGAAAAAAAAACTAAAGAAGAATTTGAAAACAATATCTTGTGAATGCTTTGCAATGATAGATTCATTTTTTCCTTGTTTGAAACTTATTATCACTTTTTTAATATTCTTTCATTCTAGATATAGATAAAAAGTTATAACTATCGTCCCGATTCTGGTCTGGTCCGCCAACTGTGAATGTTTGAATTACAAAAAAAACTAGCTCTGCAATGTTGGAAAAACTTTACAGTTATTATTTTATATTCAAAATATCAACAAATCAATATTATACATAATCAATCATAATGATCGTATTTGGGCCAGTGGCCTCCATTGCCATTTTATGGTGTTGCAACTCTCTCTTAGTCTAATCCTAAAAATAAAAACAAGAAAGATCTGTTCATTCAGGATAATCGGAAGTAGACCTTCGCCATGTGCCTACGGGAACTACATTTTTAATTTTTAATTGCATCCCATAGCGCATTTGGCAAATCCAAATAACCAAATTTACGTCCTCTGGATACGTCAGAATTTCGGTAAATTGCTGTTTGTTTATCTTTTGTTTCTTAAACAAGTCAAGACATTTCAAAAACATTCGCTATCCAACTCTTGACGAGTAAAGTTCAGTGTCGTTATTGTGCGTTGCCACTTTTACTATTGTGCGATTGGTATAGTGTACGAGTGAAGGTCATTGCTGTCCGCTTTCGAATTGACCTTTTGTGAAGTGGAACAAAGGAAGCAGCGCTCTTGCAGCTTGCAGCCCTTGGCGGCTGTTGAACATCGGCATAACGGGATCGCCATCGTGTGGCTGTCGTTAACGGGAATTATCATCACGTGACCGTATGAGCTATTCTTGCGCTATTGTGTTGATCCATAGCGCGTAGCCTCTGTCTCTCCCTGGTTAGGGCAGTAGAGTGCAGTATCGGAACAACTTTTATATTAAGGTACACATATTTAATATTAATATTATTATTCTACTCATTTGTTCATTGTTTAATATTATTATCATAATTTATTTTTGTTTTGTTTTTTTTTTCGAGATTATTGTTAAAATCAATAATATATTAGAAATAAGACAGAAATTTTTGTAAAATGGAGGATAGTGGAGGATCTCCAGAGATGGAGATCTCCGATAATGAATCCCATTCAAGATCTGGGAAAAAACATAAACGAGTCCCTCAAAAAGAAGATAAGGTTCTTCTGCGGACGAATCTGCTTATCCTTCCAAGCCCCCCTCTAAGAAAATAGCAAGCCTCCCTTCTGAACCCACTGTTACTTCCACTCCCCCTCTCCCATCATCGATTTCGCTTCCCCCTTCTGATGTTTCCGATCCAACCCAATCCTCGTCCTCGTCCTCGTCCTCGTCTTCTTCCTCTGTTGTCTCCGCTCCACGTGTCAGAGTTTATCCAGAAGATGCACCTGGAACTGGCCCGTGGGTTGTTTTCTCCGGCCAAAACCAAAAGGAAAAAGCCTTAACGTGATTCAGATCATGAAAGATCTGGCCAGATACACTTCTGTATCTGAAATTCGCAGGGTTAGACCGAACAAATTGCGGGTTGTCGTGAATGAACGGAAACACGCAAACGAGATTGTTGCTGACCAACACTTCACTCTCGAATATAGAACATTTATACCCTCCCATAACGTAGAAATTGAGGGGGTGATAACTGAAACGGGTCTGACGAGCGAACAAATAAAAAAAGAAGGAAAAGGCAAGTTCAAGAAGCTTCCCTCAATGGAAGTAAAGATCTTGGACTGTCGCCAACTCGGGAAACTCTCCCATGATGGGGACCAAACTAAATTTACGCCGTCAGACTCGTTTCGAGTCACCTTTGCTGGTGCCGCCCTCCCTGACTACGTTATGGTGGACAAATTGAGACTACCTGTGCGACTCTTCGTGCCAACCCATGAACCCAACCCATGACTTGCAACAAATGCAAGTCAGTTGGTCACACTTCAGATTATTGTAGTATGATTTCCAAACCCCATTTCCAAATCTCAAATTAAATCCCATATTTCATATTTCATATTCCATATATCATTCCATGAACCATTTTAAATCCATCTCCAAAACCCATCCTCATAAGCAGTCGCTATATCTCTCCCGGGGAAGGCCTCCCGGGTCATGGAGGCCTTGCCAACCCGCTGTCTCCCGGGCAAAGGAGATACACCCAGAAAATGGAGCTACGTTCACGAAGAGTAATTAGAATGCGATCACCCGAGGAGGGTCCCCGAACTGGAGCTGGTCCTGGAACGGGCGTAAGAGCGAGCGGCCAGCGGCTGGAGGGCGATGTGCAAGAGCGGGCCACCAGCCGGGTTCAACCCGAAGAGCTACCGCCACACGGAAACAGCAGCCATCGACATCACCCAAGAAACGCTGCGCCTACGAGACGTGTTGCGACTGCCAGACGACAGTCGTCCACACTTGTGGGTACCACTAGGCGCCGGATCATGTGGACACACGAAATGAATGAATTCGTGATCCGCGCCTATTACATCTGCACTGCTTTGGAGACGGACATGAGCGGTCGCCCTCGAATACTAACAATGTTCGAGGAAGCGTATCCAGAGTTCGTCGGGAGGCTTGATCAGAACGCGATGAACGCGAGGCGTAGAGCGATAGTACGCAAAAACATGCTCTCCCAAACGCAAATCGACGAGATCAAGCAGCAGGTGCAGAGAGAAATAAGCTCCAGGAACAACAGAGCAAGCGATGTGTCGAGACGAAGTTCAGTACGGCTGAGCAATTCATTCGCGAGTGGGGCACGCGAATCAGCACCAGTGGAGGCCACAGTACAACAACCCCCTGAGCCGGAAGATCCACAGCCAGATCAACAACTACTACGCGATCTGGTCTTCCATTACGACGAGGCGATCTCACAGTTCCGCGACACGGACCCTTTGTCGCGCCCCAGGATCCCGAAGTTGCAGCATTCCCGCAGGCTGACAAGTGCAGTAAAGCTCATGAACGAGCACGTTCTTCCGCTGCACTTGGTTGATGCTGAGAACATGGAGGAGCTGCAACTGAAAGTTTACTGTGCTGCTGTGGCGACCGCCAAAAGTTTAGGATACCGTATTAGGCCAAGAGGCGGACTGCTCCAACATCTCCGTGAAAGGCGTGAGCCTCCATGGCGAAGGAGATTGGAGCAACGGATCCTAAACAAGCGCGCCGCAATTGGAAGACTGATGGCGTACAAAAGAGGCAGCAGATCGGCGAAATTATGTCGCCAAGTTGCTGTGATCGTGCGGCCTACTGAACTTCGCCAGCTGGGAGCTCACCAGCTGACGGAAAAACTCGACACACTGGTACAGCAATTGAGCGTCCTAACTAAACGGCTGAAACGTTACTCTGACTCTGCAAAGCGCCAGGAACAAAATCGGATGTTCAGAGATAACGAAAAAGCGTTCTACGACCACATTAGCGACAAGAAGCCCGACTACCGCGAAGGTTTGCCAGATATTAGCGATGTGACGAACTTCTGGGCTGGTATTTGGGAAACCCCAGTACAACATCGCGAAGGGCAAATGTGGTTAAGACGGGAGGAGGAGAGTTGTGGTGAAATTGGAGAGATGCCAGCTATCATCGTCGGAGAGAACGATGTCCGCGAAGCCTCGCGGTACCTGAGGAACTGGGCAGCACCGGGCCCCGATGGTGTCCAGAACTTTTAGCACAAGAAGCTGGCCGTCGCACATCCAAAGATAGCTGAATGCTTCAACAAGGTGCTACGTGACCCACACAACCTTCCTGAATTCGCCACCCGTGGCGTCACCTTCCTCCTCCCGAAAGACAGCAACACATTGAACCCATCAAAGTACAGACCGATAACGTGCCTATCGAGTCTGTACAAGATATTAAGCAGCATCATAACCGCCAAAGTTTCTGCTCACTGCGAACAACATCACATCATCGCAGAAGAGCAGAAAGGATGCAGGAAGAATACGCATGGCTGCAAAGACCAGGCCATCATCGACGCAGCCATCGTAGGCCAGGTGGTTTATAACCAGCGGAACCTAAGTATGGCCTACATCGATTACAGGAAGGCTTATGACTCCATACCTCACTCGTTTCTCGTCCGGGTATTGGAGCTCTACAAAATTGATCCCGTCGTCGTTAGGTTCCTGCAGCATGCGATGAGGCAGTGGAGTACGTCTCTGCACCTCAGTGATGGGGAAAATGTGTTTCAGTCTAGAACGCTGCAGATAAAGAGGGGGATATTCCAAGGCGACTCATTCAGCCCGCTTTGGTTTTGTCTGGCACTGAACCCCCTCAGTAGGACGCTCAATAGAAACGGTCATGGCTATAAAATAAGGTATGGCGACGGCGCCCACGAAGAAGTGATACCCATACCTTCTACATGGATGATCTCAAGGTCTACGCTGATTCACGTCAGCGTCTAGGTGTAGCTATCCGGGTTGTCGAAGACATAAGCAGGGACATCTGCATGGAGTTCGGCCTCGACAAGTGCCGCTGTGTCCATCTGCTGAAAGGACAGCTTACCGAATCCGGAGGTTACGAGGTCTATGACGGCGAGTTCATAAGAGACATGGTTCGTGGCGAATCCTATAAATATCTTGGATTCCGACAGCTCACCGGGATTCGCCACTCCGACATCAAGACGGAGCTGCGAGACAAGTTCTTGAGTCGAGTGAACTGTGTCCTGAGGACTTTCCTCAACGCGGGGAACAAGGTACGCGCGATCAACACATTCGCGGTTCCCCTGCTGACCTTCAGTTTTGGTGTAGTCAAATGGAGCAAAACTGACCTAGAGGACCTTGAGAGGAGGATGAGGAAAGCATTTAAAGAGGCCGGAATGCACCATCCTCAATCGGCACTGGAGAGAGTTTCACTGCCACGCAAAGAAGGGGGACTTGGAATAGTCGACATATCTGCACTGTGTGTTGCCCAGGTACGACAACTGCGCGAGTACTTCGCAGAGCGCGCCAACCAAAACGCGCTATACCGGGCTGTCTGCGCCGCCGACAGAGGATACAGCGCTCTGCACTTGGCGCAAGCGGAGTACCAACTCAACTGCAATCTGCAGACAGTGGAGGAGAAGATTGCAGCTTGGAAGCAGAAGGCAGTGCTTGGTGCCCACCCCCATCAACTGGACCGGCCACACGTCGACAAGGCCGCATCTAATCTGTGGCTAACGCGTGGTGAACTCTCTTCAGTAGTAGAAGCCGACATGATAGCCATCCAGGACAGGATAATGCCGACGAGAAACTGCAGGCGGTACGTCTGGCATCAAGACGTTGATGACATTTGCCGGATGTGCCATCAACCAGGTGAAAACATAGAGCACATTATGGGAGGCTGTCCCGTTTTGGCCAACGCAGCCTACACCGAGCGCCACAACAACGTGGCCCGTATTGTTCATCGACAACTGGCGCTCCAATGTGCTCTACTGGAAGACAACGTACCAAACTACCGGTACCTGCCTGCACCTGTCCTGGAAAATGACCGTTTCAAGCTGTACTGGGATCGCACTGTTCTGACCGACCTCTCGATCCACCACAACCGCCCAGATATAATGGTTTACGACAAGAGCGACCGCAAAGTCACCATCATCGATGTCGCTATTCCACTGAACCAGAATCTGGAGGAGACCCACGGTCGCAAAATCTGCAAGTACCGACCATTGGCCGTGGAGCTCAAGGAACTGTGGGGGCTAAGGGAGGTCCCAAGAATTGTTCCAGTCGTTCTCTCTGGAACTGGAATTGTCCCGAAGACACTTCTGGAAGCGCTAAAGGTGTTGAATATGGAGAAGGAATTGGCCGGCATCCAAAAGTCGGTCATCCTTAGCACCTGCGCGATTGTCCGACAATTTCTCGGTCAGGACTGAAACAGCACGAGCATGCAGATACGTGCATTCCGCAGAGCCTAGTCCCCCTTTGGCATTCAGAAGCCCGGGGGCAGGTGAAAATTCTGGCTAGGTTCGCCTAGTTAAGAAGTGAGATAAGTCTGCCAAAGAAAACAATTATCAATTTTTCTCATCAGTAAAAACATGTTACATCAATATAGCGAGAACATATTTGAAATGGGAAAGGTAATTTTCTTTTATAATTTTTACTTTCTGAGTGTTTATTCAACCCAATGCGAATTTAAATTGGACTAACAACACCTAATACTATATGTAAAGCAAATGGGAAATCATTTTTTCGAATATTTCTTTACTTTTCCAACTTTTCTCGCTGTATGAACTTTCCGTGGGTGAAAATGAACACAACTTTACAGCTTAAACCGAACGACAAGTTCTCGAGCGGGAACACACCTTGGTTTCTATTTAGGAAAATTGAAGTAAATCGTTTCATATATTAAGTCATTTTTAACACAAATGCCACCATATACAATTTTACACTTACACTTGTGCTAAATTTTTCACAATACATGATCGGTCATTGATATGAAATTTCACGAAGCAACCAACATTAAAGTTTCAAATTCACATTTTATTTGCTAGAATTGATCGTGTCACTCACCTCACTTGCAACATAAAATTGCCCGCAACTTGCATATATGTGCAATGCCGATTTCTCCCGGGCACCTTGGTTTAGATGTCTCTGTTAGGGAACCGCCGCATGTGTCGTCAATTTCGATCAATCAGATGTGGGTACTTCCGTTAGGATAGGGGTTGAGATTTTTCACTTGTTCGATAGTTAGTTTCATGACATATATTATTTTATCCAATATAAAAAATTTTTATGGAGTGCCGAAATCGATTGACGCAAAAATTTCATCAATCCATCATGAAGTGACTGAGCAATACGCGTTTGAAATTGGACAATTTTTAAGATGTGCTCGATTTTCGATTTTCAATTTGTACCCCAATATGTTCCCGAAAGACGTAATCCTACGTCAAAAATACTAGACGGAGACAAAATTGGTCACTTGAGCATCCTGAATCTCTTACCCGTAGGACCATCCTCAGAGATGAACAGTGATTGGATGGAACCTAGGACTAACTACGACATTCCATACAGTGTAATCGAACCTTCTCGTTCAATATGGGATGAAGGCGGTCCCAGTGTTCGTAATGGTTCAATCATGTTCTACACTGATGGGTCAAAAATGGGAATCAGAACAGGTGCTGGAGTGTATGGTCCCAGAACAAAAATCTCTGTAGCTATGGGAAACTGGCCAACAGTTTTTCAAGCTGAAATAGCTGCGATAATAGAATGCTCAAATGTCTGCCTTAAAAGAAAATATAGACATGCTAACATCTGCATTTTCTCAGACAGTCAAGCGGCACTTAAAGCTCTAAATGCTGTTAAATGCTCCTCAAAAATTGTCTGGGAATGCATTCTCCTCTTACGGCAACTAAGTCGGTTAAGTTCGGTACAACTGTACTGGATTCCTGGCCATTGTGGAATAGAGGGAAACGAACGAGCAGATGAACTTGCCAGGAACGGCTCAAGCTCACCTTTCACTGGTCCAGAACCATTCTGTGGAATATCTGACTGTGTGTTGAAAGGTGAGCTGAAGAACTGGGAAGACCGGGAAGTGTTAGCCAACTGGTTGGCGGTACAACTTAACCAGTCAAAAAAATTTATCACGTCGAGTATTAAAATTACTCAACAATTGCTGAGTCTTAATAAGAAAGACTTAGGCACAATCACAGGCCTTATAACAGGACACTGTCCGAGCAAATACCATCTCAAAAACATAGGTTTAGTGCAAGATGATATTTGTCGTTTTTGTAATACCGAAAGCGAAACCTCGGAACATTTGCTCTGTAATTGTGGAGCTCTAACTAGACGCAGACTTCAACACCTTGATAAGGCTATTCTGGAGCCCAAGGAAATTTGGTCTGCGTCGCCGTCGTCGTCGAGGATTATAAAATTTATCAAACAGAGTATTCCTGATTGGCACCTATCTCGCTATAGCTTTCAGTCTACTTCTTCATCAATGAGCAGTAGGTAAGCTTGAAGCGGAGTACAAAAAAATGGGATATACCACAATAGTTCAGAATAATGGACGCAGTGGTTCACATCCAACAGGGAAAAAAAAAGGTTAAAACTTGAACTTGCCAAGAGTTGTGCATTATTATTTTTCCAGAATCGTTTGAAACTATCACTATTTATTTTACCGACCAACATTATGCATTAAAAAAAAAAAACTATCAAAATAAATTGATAAACAAAGAAGCTTAATTTTTCAGAATATGAAATCCTAAGATTGAATGCTGCAAGTTCCGTGATAATATTTTTGAACACAGGTCTTCCTCATTTTTGGACAGGTATTCGAATATTATTAAATCCGTAACATTTGCCAGACTTAGTTTCTTAGTCACAACAAACGGTTCCTCTTTTCCCTCCTCACAGAACCGAACTTAAGCCTGATCTTTGTATTCTTCACGCTCCTCGCTGCTGGATCCAAAACAATTCGAACAGTAATTTACGATTATTTATGTTTATTGCCGCTCTTCTGGTGCGCTTTAAGGCTGCCGATCGCTTCGGGAGAAAAGTTCCCCAAATGAAACGCATCAATAACAAATATGTTATGCGAAATCAAACAAGGGCTAGCCATTTAATGATTCATTTGTTTTGGCAGCTCTCTCGCCTCCATCCGCATCGACAGATTTCCTCCGACGAATCGGTGGTGTCGCTGTATCTAATGTTTGTACGCGCCTTCGCTCCAGCTCGCCCGGATTGGACACGGACCAGGTGCTGCCGGCAGCAGATCAACAAGTTCTCTCCGTGCCGCCGTTCTTGGCCGCTGGTGGTGTTTCTCTCGCGCGGAAATATAAATCATACACAAAACGAACTGTTTACGATAAAAAGTGTTCTTTCGCCGTTTGCTTTCAGCACTTCCAGCTGTGAGTTTTTAATTGAACGTCCTCGCTTGATTGCCTCCCAAAGTTCCCAGCGAAGAGAGTGGCCGGCACAGGTGGACAAATTGGATTCGGGTACCGGGTACGGACGGTCGGTTGATGCGTGAAACTGGAATTTGAACTTTGTCACGTTCCGGATTCTCCGGCGAGCGGGATTCCAGCGAGCGAACACCTCTTTTTTGTCCGTATCCACCGGGCGTGTGATCCACTCGAGTTTTGCCTCCAAATTGCCACCGCTTCGCTTGTTTTCCATTTCGATGAATAAATCAACAGTTAGTAGTGCAAACGAAGTTTATTTAATTTTATTTTCACCGCACGGCCAGTTCCACAACACAAAAAAAACTCGAACGCAAACAAATCATAATTATAGACGATAGACGGTTAATAGCCGTGGCCGAAGAACTTCCTCCCTCAAATGGTGTTGAAACGGGTGAGGTTTGAATTAAAGAGTTGACCGAAACTCACTGAGCTGGAAAAATAGAGGAAAACATTTAAGCGAGTGCATGTTCAGCTTTGACAGTGAATCAGAATCTAAGGTATGTTTTCTGAAGTCCATTGTTTTTTTTTCAAGTTTTTACCACACACCACTGTTTGTGAGGTAAGTGTATCGTGAATGTGGTGAAGCGATAACTTCTTGGCCTCACGTATAGGCGATTGAACAACGCTTGCAGCAAATCCCGTTCTCCATTCAACTTGTCATCGGATACCAAAAGCCCTGTTGTCAGCAATAATTAAAACGCAAATAATCCGAGCCCATGTAAGATCAAATAAATCATTTCACCTGCCCGCTGGCAGTGTGACAGGTGTGTTATTATTTATTCATTGGCACAAAGTTTTTTTGTCTCTTCTCTTTTTCTGCCGTTTGCACCGAAGTCGCGAAAAAAAAAACTGCTTGCGGCTCTTGTGGGAGATCTTGAATGCAAATCGATATCTGTGTTCTTTCCTGTCTCGCCTCGATACCGCACTTTGCGCGTTGGCAAAGTGACTGTCCGCCTCCTGCAATCACACACACTGCACACCCAAGAACAGATAGGGGCAACACTTTAAGGTCATTGCAATTGACAGCAAACTGACCACGGAGCTGTCGGACGCGAAGGGTCCCACAGACCGAGAAACTAATTAATTTAATTTCAAGAAATCGATGATAAATCGATATATCTGCGTTTATTCACACATCGATTTTCTCTCTCTCTCTCTCTCTCGGCTGGGATGCCTTTTTATTTCACAGTTGACTGCACATCGCTCGCATCCTCGATCCCCGTCGGGTAACTGAACTGGAATGCAATCTCCTTTTTTTTTGCCTATAGCCTCTCTGCCATTTCGCTTACGGTTGGGCAGAGGGCGCGCGGCTAGCGAAATGGTGTGAATTTCATTTCATGCTATTTATCTACATATGCTTCTTGCCTCTGCGCCGGCGGGGGAAGGATTCCCCACCACACTCAGCACAATTTGTATTAAAATGTGTGACTCGGAAATGAGCCGAGCGCTGCAAGAGCTTGCCATCTGATCAGCGACCCGTACAAACAGACTATTAGTTTAGATTAGTTCTACTCTTCAAAGTGAACCACCGCGGGAAACGTATTCCGCACTTCCGACGCCGAGTGAAGAGCCTTTTTTGCATACACGAACTACTTTTTGGTGATAAATTGCTGCACATCAACCAACAGTCTAGAAAGTGTACCTTTTTTCCTTTTTTCATTCGAATTGATTAAAGTGAGCCCTCGCAGTGTTACGGCTTTGCATGCCGGAAAGGTGAATAACTGTATCATTTCGTTGTGAAAGGAGAGAAGAAAAAAAACACTTCCGCACATCTCATGCCCTCGCAGAGGGATTGGTGAGGTGAATATAATACAAATAATAACGCACCCCCCCTCAAAAATATATCGCTGGTCGTTTTTCTTCACATCCAAAAGTTAACAAGTTTATGACGAAAAACTTACACACTCACACACAAAACATAACAATCGTAAATCAGATTACGGATTTGAATTTCAAATTGCGTTTAATCCCCACGCAGCATCAGCAGTGATGGCGACGTCACAGGACTCGCCAGCTGGAGGAGCAAACCCGGTGTAATTTGTCATCCTCGGCGGTGGAGACGGGCGAGGGTCCGAGATATTCTTTGTTTCCTAGAGTTCGGGAGATGTGGATGGGTGTTTCGTGGTGCCATCGATCGTCGGCCTTGACACGTGTGAGGGTGAAAACGGTCTCAATGAAGCTATCAAAATGACACAAAAAATGAAACTATCAAAGCTATCAAAATGGCGTGATGGGTCGGCATCATATTTGTTTGCTAGAATTTATGAAGTCTAACTACTTTAGTATACAACAAGATAAAAACTATTTTAAAAATTGTTGATTAACCCTCCTATACTCGCGCATATGGTCTGACAGACCGATAATCAATGAGGTGACTGGATCAAATGAGTATTAAAATTGAATGTGAGTATAAAAGTTACGATTTTTCGCGCGAGTACAGGAGAGCTAAGGCTCAGGACACCATGTTTCAAACGTTTTCAAATGTTCATAATCAAACATTATTTTCATTCAAATTTTCACAATCTAATACTGCATTCAGATGTGCCAATCTGAACGAGACATTCGCTTCACGTCAACTGAAAACTCGATATCATCCGTTGTTGATAAGATGTTGAAAAATCATTTTTTATATCGCGGTTAGAAATAAAACCGTAGTTCTCTTTTCTCTCTGCGAAGGTATGGTGTCGTTGTGTACAAAAGTTTATAGTGATGAATATGTGCACTCCCTTTTATATAACATTCCCCAATTTAGCTCTAAATTGTTTAGACTACAATGAAAATAATTGATGTTTGCATAACTTTTCGTTGGAAGTACGTTTCTTCCGATATATGGATGACTTGTTGGTTATTGTACGATCTTTTCTCGTACATATGTACAGCCATTCCATGGCAAACCGATATAGTGGTTGTTAGATTTTCGTCAAAGGTAGTTATTTTGTTCTCTATCGCAAAACATTATTTTATTTATTTATTTATTTATTTATACACAAATAATTGTAGCGTAAGGAATTCTCCTTTTCATGTACTACATTTAGTTTTAATTCATTGAGCTCTTCTATCTACTTTTACTTATCTATAATTCTAAATTTAACCAATTAATTTTGTTGATTCCTCCTGTTATACCATTCAACGCATTCCCTATGAAATCCACTCACACTATTGATACTCTTAATTTCGTTAGGTAACTGATTCCAAAAACCAATGCCCCTGACAAACAATGTATTCGCATAATGCGATGAATTATATCGTGGTATCACATAGTTCCTACTACGATTGCTACGAAAGGCAGACAGTTTTTCAAATAAGTATGTAGGGGAACGAAAACGAATAATTTGGAACAAAGTTAGACATGTTCGCAACTTTTCAAATTTATGGAAGGGTAGAACATAATGCTCATGAGATACTCTAGTAAATCTACCTAAATTAAAAACATATCTAATACAACAGTTTAAGACAATTCTAAATCTGTCAATCGCTCGAGCAGATGCGTTCAACAGAAAAACATGTCCATACACAAAAATGAGGAAGAAGCAATGATTGAAACAGACGTAACTTTATAGGAGTTTTTTTTTATTAATTCGTTTATTTTTACAGGCTCAGTTACTTAAGTTTAAAGGAGCCGAATTCTTAAATATAATTTTAAAACTATATATATAAACAATTTTCTTAGATCTATGGTTAGTAAGGTGGAAAACCGATTACTCGCGGTGTACTCGAGTTTAGGAGGGTGACATATTTTTAGGAGAAGGATGGGATATAAGGAAATTGTAACAATGTTGATGAGCACTAAATTCTTAAATCTATTCGTATATCTATAGTGTATTTACATTTCAACTTATTCTACTATTTATAGCAAGGGGACGATTTACCCGCAAAGGAGAAAAGGAGGGTATAAGGATGTAGGGACACTCACACACGAAGATCTATAGCTTTAAGGAAAACATATATATGGGACATGTAATCAAGGTCTAACCGAGCCAACACATCTCTCACCGGCACATTGGGCTGCCTTCCTCTAGCCCGAAGGGAGTTTTCTAAATTCGATCTGGCAACAAGATACACCTCACACGCCCAAACAACGTGTTCGATGTCGTGGTAACCTCGGCCACAAATGCAGAGATTGCTACCGGCCAGATTGAAACGAAAGAGTAACGCGTCTAACGAACAGTGATTGGACATGAGTCGGGAGAAGGTGCGAATAAAGTCCCGACTCAAGTCTAGACTTTTGAACCACGGTTTGAGGCTAACCTTAGGGATAATCGAGTGAAACCACCGGCCCAATTCATCTTCATTCCACTTGCGTTGCCAGTTAGCGATGGTATTTTTGCGGACTAAAGAATAAAATTCATTGAAGGCGATTTGACGCTGATAAATGTCGCCTTCAATTGCACCTACCTTTGCCAATGAGTCAGCCCTCTCATTACCCGGAATTGAGCAATGTGAAGGGACCCAGACAAAGGTAATGACATAACAGCGTCTGGATAAAGCACTCAAAATTTCTCGTATTCTCTCAAGGAAGTACGGCGAGTGCTTTTCCGGCCTCACTGAACGGATAGCTTCGACAGAGCTAAGACTATCCGTTACAATGTAATAGTGTTCAACAGGTCGTGAGGTGACGCTGTCCAGCGCCCAATGAATTGCTGCCAATTCAGCAATATACACTGAGCAAGGATTCTGAAGACTGTGTGAGGTGCTAAAAAATTCGTTGAACACTCCAAATCCTGTGGACCCGTTTATAGTGGACCCATCAGTAAAGTACATATTATCACAATTGATACCCCCATACTTTTCATCGAAGATCGTTGGAGCGATCCTCGATAGTTGGTAATCTGAATATCCATGGATATCTTGCTTCATGGACAGATTAAAATGCACAGAGGAATTGATGTAGTCAAGGAAACAAACACGGTTGGGAATATACGAAGAAGGATTAACCTGCATGGAGATGAATTCATGATATGAACTATGAATCCGGAGTGAAAATTTAGCTCGATCAGCTGCTCAAAATTTCCGATCACCAATGGGTTCATAACCTTACACCGGATGAAGAACCGAAGAGATAATAAATTGAAGCGATCGTTTAGTGGGAGTAGGCCTGCCAAAACCTCGAGACTCATGGTATGCGTTGAGGGCATACATCCCAACGCGATACGGAGACAAAGATACTGAATTCGCTCGAGTTTAATGAGGTGTGTTTTGGCAGCTGATTGAAAACAGAAACTGCCATACTCCATCACTGAGAGAATAGTTGTTCGATACAACATTATAAGATCTTCGGGGTGGGCTCCCCACCAGGTGCCGGTAAATTTATAGGAGTTGAAAGCATGTAAGATGAAAGGCTCAAAAGTCGTAAACCAGCGAATATTCTGCTACATTGATTGTAAATGTGTTCGTCCCATTCTAGATTGTTTTGGATGATAAACCTGTGTGGGACACGACATAACTGCTGTATGTCACCCTGCATTATATACTGCATATGCCGATGTGTAGTAAGATATTGCACACAGTTCCGCAGTGAGAGTCTAACAGCCTAGCTGGTAAGACAAGTGAATGGCGTAATGGGAGATTTCCTAATGGAGTTAGATGTTACACATTTGGCGACCGTGGCAGTTTTGCTGCGGATAACTTGCAGCATTTAAATTAACCACATATAATGGATATTCAGGAAAGGAAATCCCCCATTGTGAATCGAAACAATGTGCCTTGTGAAAACAAAAAAGTGAGAGAGAAAATGTTGCGCGTTGAGAGAACCGCAAAGAAAAAAAATAGTTTGTCGTGAATCAGGTCTATGCGCGTTGAGAGGACAGCATAGAAAAAGGTAAAAAAAATGTGTGCATGAGAAAAGCTCACAAAGCGTGTTGAGAGGACCGCATAAAACAATTGATTTACATTCCTGTAAATGCGCGTTGAAAGTACCGCATAACAAAAGGTTAGAAAAATTTGTGCTCGAGGAGAGCCCACAAAGCGCGTTGAGAGAACCGCATACCAAAGCATTGGGAAAATGAACTGTGTGCGTGAGAGGAGTCCAACGTAAACACATAGCGAGGTTGAGAGTACCGCTGAAGTGATGTATTATCTGCAGCAGGAAGAAAAGAACAGCAAGGTCGGAGTGATTAGACGATCCATTTGATTTATTTGCTAGTATTTGTATAAAGTAATGTACATGAAGGCATGTTGCATATTATAAGAAGGGATATGGAACTGATACAAAAGAACTACGGCCGTATGTAATAGTAATGAATAAAATATACATATACGTATGGCGGTTGCCTTATAACAGTTTGTGTAATGGTTTAATGATACAAGCATAATGTGTAAATTATTTTCAGCGAGCCGCCATTACACAGTGTCCATGAACAGAATTAAGGTAATATTATATTATCAGGCACGTAGCGTAACCGGCACGGCACGTTTCATGCAAGTGCTGGATAATATAAAACGGCCTTTAGGTAGAGCAGACGGAAAAGTTTGCGAGCGTAGGGTGCGTGATAGCACGCGCTACCACACCTCCTTTCACGTCGTGACGTCAATTATTATTTTTCTTGTTAGCTCATGCTTAAGTTAATGCGACGTAATATCATTTAGAATAGTAGGAAGTAGACACTCACTGAGAAAAAAACAAATTTGTTTTCTATTACTCGAACGCCACATCCGAACGAAAAAATCAACATGTCCTGTGCGGAAAAGTATGCCCAAAACCAGCGGAAAGCTTTGAACACAGTGTGGGCAGAATGACCTTCATTTTCAATGAATTGCGTAAAGAGCCGAAACTTGAATACGCGTGACCACAGTACAAGCCGAAGGAAATTTCTTTTGACGAAAAATCCCCCGGCCAGAACGGGAATCGAACCCGAACACCCGGCTTGATAATGTGAGACGCTAACCACTCGGCCACGGGACATTCACTGGCAGCATGTTCCGAATTGACCATCAATAAATTCTACCCAAATCAAAATTTATGAAGTCAGATATCATAGGCACTGGTGAACCTTCTACGGCCAAGTAAAGTTGCACAACATCCACGAACATGTGAATCTTGCAGTGCTTCAGAACAGACGGTAGATCATTGATAAAGCATGAAAATATCAAGGAGCCCAAAATTGAACTCTAAGGGACACCAGACATAATTGGAATGTGTTTGGAATATTTTCCATTTGCAAAAACAGCTTGCGTTTGTTTCGATAGATACGAGTGAATCATGCTAACAGCTGAACGGCTGAACGAAAACTCCGAGGATAATTTTTTTCAAAATTTAGTATGCGATACTTTATCGAAGGCTTTAGAAAAATCAATCAGTATTAAAACAGCAACACCTTTCCTATCAATAACCGAGTGAATATCATCGTGCACTTTCAAAAAAGCAGAGTTGTGCTATGTCCACGGCGAAAACCTGATTGAAGATGGTGCATTGGATTATAACTAATAAAATGGTCTTGAATTTGATTTTTTATCAATCGATCAAAGACTTTTGACAGGGCGCGCAGAATGCTTATCGGTCTTAAATTAGCGAAATTAACGCTTTTCCCTTTCTTTTGAATAGGAATTATTTTAGAAAATTTCCAAGCTTGCGGAAATTTAGAAGAAACAATAATAAGATTGAATATATATCTTAATACAGGACAAACCGAAGGAAATAAAAATTCAATGAATTTCAAAAGAATTTCATCAAAACCCACTGCATCAGATTTAATTGAGTTTATTGATATAATAATCTCGTTATTAGAAATTGCTGATAATGCAAAGCCATTTGTACTTTCTGTAGGAATAGGAATAATTCAGTGCCCGTAGAGAAATTGGAGCTAAAATATTCAATATTCTCTTCGTTAGTATTATCAAACAGTTCAACATGTTATGAATTTTTACACACATTAATGCTTTTCAGTTTATTCCACAAGTGCTTTGAACATTGAAAATGTTCAAAGCCAAATCGGCATCGGTTATGCTATAGAGATATGCCCAATTAATTCTCTCAAAAGCATCCATAAGAGACGACAAATTCAAATTCCGATAATCGCGGAAAGTATGGATAGAATCGACATGAGATCGACTCATTTCAATGGATGAAAATAAAACATCATGTCTTGGGGATGCTGGTGCAGAAACTTGGTTGAAATTTAAAACAAAGTCTGCATTATTTGTTAAAAATAACTTAATAGACGAACTACCATCTGAAAACTACCAAATGAGAGTTCGTAGAATTTATGCATTTCAAGCCATAAAAATCAAGACAACTTTTCAATCTTTCTGATCTACTATCAGTTCTATTTATTAAAGTCACAGATTATTATTAAAGTAAATTCACAGATATATCACGCAGTTTGTCAAAAAGAAGTTCAGAACAATCTGTTCTAGGAGGGTTGTAACAAACCCCCAAAAGAAACTTCTCCGAATTATGCATTATTTCTAGAAACATGAATTCAGTGCGAAATATGCTACCAACCCCGACAAGTATTTCTGATGCGGAAAGTTCTTTACACTTCAAGAAGCTTCTGTAATAAACACTAACGTCCCCACCACGGCTGTAGTTGCGATAATTTCTAACGATGTTGTAACCATCAATTTCTATAAAAGAATCTGGGACATCAGCAGTCAGCCAAGTTTCACTCAAACAAATTATATCGATCTTACTGTCATAAAAGCGCATTTTGAATTCATTTAATTTACTTAATTGGCGCGCACAAAGACTTTGAATATTAACATGACAGATATTTAAGTTATCTGTCTTTAGTGCACAATTCATCACAACACGAGGGATACAAACATTCGCAAGAGCATTGTAGGCACCATCATCTAACATCGAAACAAAACGAAAGAAGTGGAAACCACAAAAAAATGCGTCATATAGTCCAACCCATTAGAATCAACAATTGAATAGAGCAATGAGTAATCTTCCGTATAACTTCTTCATTGGTATTTCGATTATTTCAATTAACATTTGTGAGAACCTAAATGAAATATCTCGGAAAATGGTTCAAGTGAAGAATGTCGCGGTCGTAACAGCAGCAATAACAGCATGCACAGAAACAGCAGCAGCCTAAGCTCATCTGTACACCCGTCCCCCCTTACTTTTAGGAAGGATGGAGATAGGGAGTAAATTGGAAAGGATTCATGGACATAATTGAGAAGGAATAAACAGTGGAGTGGCGCCAACCGAGATGTTTCCCCTAGCCAAACGATTGGCATATATCAATGGCATACATTGTTCATTGTAACCAAGGGCGACGCCAAATTTTCCGAGATATTTCATTTAGGTCCTCATTTGTAGTGTAGTGGGCACCAGCCAACAGTCAAGTCAGAACTCTTCTCCATTGCACGTACTCGATTATAGTTCTGGTAGACATCAGTACGAATCTTGTTTACAGATGAAGATGGACAGTTGATTTCTCTGCTGCACTCCGATTTGAAAAGCTGAACAACATTCCGTAGCGTCGAAAATTTCCATCTGCAGATCATGCTTACAGGAATCAATCCTAGCGTTTGTGTTTTTTATTGTTTTGATGGCTTTGGACAAGAGGGCGCTATATTTTTTTTTAAATTTTTATCTGGAAAGCTGAGGATTTGCAAGTTTACTTTTAAGTTTATAAAAAGTTAACTCATTACCTTCAATTTGATATGTCGATCATCTAAATCGGTTTAGTGGTTCAAAAGTTATGATTTTTTTTAAAAAGCCAATAAAAAAAAAGCCATAAAAAAGCCAAAGCCAAAGAGGAAAAGTTGATTTTTGGACCACCCTAGGAAATAAGTACCCAAACGAAAAACATTAAAAAAACGGGTCTGATGTTTTACGATAATGAACAAAATGACCACTTCTGACGAAAATCTAAGAACCACTATTCACTTTGTTCAGTAGTTTAAAAACACTTTTTGCTACAAAAATAAAATTTCATTTTTACACTTCAAAAAAAAAAGTTCGTATTTTTGACCCACATTTCATTCTCTGGTAAATTTTTTTTAGCTATTATAGCTTTTGAGTCAGATTTTTTTTCTAATAAAATTTTCAATTAAAATTAAATTTTTTCAAAATTTATTTTTTTTTATAAATTATGAAAAAAATATACGACTAACTCATACAATAACCAACAAGTCATCAATTCGTCGAAATAATGGCACTTCTACAGGAAAAGAGTTTTTCTAACAACAACATTTGCTCTTAAAAAATCCTACTAATGTTTAACTCGTTAGATTTTTGGGTGTGAATTCTCCCGATTCACAATGTTTGCAAATTTTTTTTCTATTTAAAAACATGTCAACAACTTGTTAATCCCCAGAATTTACATTAGAAAAAGTTACGAATAAAACAATAGTTTTACAGGAGTCTCCATGCAAAAATGTCACACATTTCAAAAGCTACAAATGATAGAAAGTTGACGTCTTTGACAAAAGTCCATATTTTAACATTATCTAAAGTTTTTTCGAATACACTGTATCCTAATATTGACTTCAAACAAAATTAGGTTCGGTTGTAGTTTTGTTCGAAGAAAACATAATAAGTTGTTAGAAAAACATTTTTGAAGTCCCCATCTTCCGATGATTGATTTACGGTCATTGATGCTGTCGTTGCCATCTAAAAGGAAGCACCGAGTCGGATGGATTCGTTAACACAGGGACTCTGAAGCAGTTGTACGTTAAACTGCTGACCAAGAAAGCAGTTTATCTTGGATGGCGAAACCTAAAAAAAACGATTTGGAAATCTACCGGGACCGTTTCATTCCTTATAGAAGAAAAATTATTTTTCTGAATCAGTGAAAGCCGCTTACGCCAAAACAATCGACAAAAAAGTTAAGGAGTTATGGTATGTTATGGCAGTTCATAAGCGAATGTGGAAAAATGACTTGTTCATTTATTACGACGGACACAATGAATTATAAAATCAACGTAAAAAAAGTGGCTGATAAAAAGATTGCTACCCTTGATCAAACAGCAAAATAATCCTGAATCTTTTGAGCTGATTTTGTTTCCTGCCATTGCCACGTCTCATATGTAACAAAGGAGATGAAACTGAAGATTTGCCCATCGAAAATTGTTAAGCTTTGACAAAGGCCAAGCAGAGGAAACACATGAATTCAGTCGATAGTGTAGAAAAATTCAAGAAAGATTGGCTTAAAGAAATGATTGTAGAATGCTTTGTGCAGAAGATTTCTAAAGTGTTCAGAGAAAAGTAAGAGTACTCGACTGTCATATGGAAAAATAATCCAACTTTAATTATAAATTGAAATAAAACGTAATTGAGGTATATTTCGGAATAAAATATTTAAAAACCCACCATGAAGAAAATTGTTAGTTTCTAGAACATTCAAGTTCACATTAAATAAATATGAGTATGAAGGTTCCAGAAACTAACAAAAAGTGGGGAAGCAATTTGGAACAGTCCATTTCTTGCTAAGATTTATACCAAATGCAACATTAATTTTGTTTTGTTTCTATTCAGGATAACTGAATTAAACCGATAGCTTCAACGAACCTATATAATAATGAATGTAATGATTTACAAATGACTAGTAGATGATAGTTGTGAAAACAACTCACAGGGCAATTGATATTTAGTTGACAAGCTGTATTCCAATCGCCTACGGAGCATGGCGAAGATTCAGAATTATCAACTATGCCTGCAACACTTCGTTTCCACGTGAATCTAACGAGATGCGAATGGAAATGTGCAGGAGCACATGTGGAATTTTTGCTCACACGATACGAGAGATAATGTCGTTTTACAATCGTGTCATTGCTTAAAATAAAAAATGTGGATTTATTTTGTGAATCTCAAGTGCACAAAATCATGTGTAAACCCAATAATTTTATCCCAATCAACCGCTTAGCGCAAATGCGTCAACTAGAAGACTAGACCTGAAAGGTGTGATCTGTTGTAAGATCTTTTTTTCTGCCATACAAATGAAACACAAATTTCTGCATTACTCGAGAATTAATCAAGCAAATGAAACCAAATTAGGCATATGGAAGATTTAGGGTACAATAAATGTTTCTATGGTGGTGAGACACTCCACCCCCTCTCCAAGGGGAGGCTGCCATACACAAATTTCTGCATTACTGCATTACTCGAGAATTAATCAAGCAAATGAAACGGAATACTTGCACGAGAATTGTGTCTTAAAATAATCTGATATTATAATGTCGAGTTTTGGTGGAAGTACAAAAATTTTATAGCAAAAAATAATTTTAAAGGGTAGATTAGAAGATCAATCAATGAACATATTGGACCCATGAACGTACGCTTATTAAGCAAACGTGGAGGTGATAACGAAAAAAAATGTTGGCGGTTTGAAGTTTGCCGGGTTATCTAGTTGTAAATAAAAACAAAAAAGTAATATTCGGAGAGCAACTCGATTTAAATTTTCGTCTGCAGAAAATAAGGTTTTCATTGTTATCGAGTAATTTTTTGAGGTATTTTTCGTTACGTGAATGTTTTACCATCACTTCTCTTCCAGTTTATCGAATCAGCGGTAAAGTTTCCTCATTTTTACTCCAGAAGTATTGACGAAAATAAAATACTAATCAAGTTGGGTAAGACGGAAACTACACCGACAAAAGACAAACATTTAGTTTTGAAAACAATTTGAGTATCTTCTTTTTTATTAGCAGATCCCCACTATCTATGTTTGCAAGCGCAACCACATATCTTGGACGAATCAGCAGAACGGTTTAAATATCGGAAGCTATTTTAAACATGAACAAATGAGAAAAATTACAAGCCCTTCTAGGTGATTTTAATCTAGCCTTTTTGTTAGATCATCTCCAAAAATTATCGAGTACATAAACATGAATTTTCAGTTAGTGTCCGTCTTTCCCGACTCAATCTTATTTTTTCAAAGATGCCGGACACAATCATTTTGAAAAATTTCCGCCTCAAAGACAAATTTTTTAGGGGGGCCTCCGTAGCCACATTGGTTGCGCGTTCGCTTAGTAAGCGATCGATCGTGAGTTCGAAACTCAGGGCCCTCATTGACCATCTTTGTGTTGTTACAGAATAACTACGTCCACGCAACAATCATCAGCGATGGAGATCGATCCACGGTCGAAATATGATCGATTCATCCATACAACTGCTCTGCTCTGCAAGACACATCGGGCTGCTGTTCTATATAAATAACTCAACAATGATCAATCAACTGTCTCCGTTGTCCGGTCTAACTGGATAATGGAAGAACAGATAGAAAACTCTTACGCCTAAATGGCTGCTACTGTGTAAATGTGTACCATATGGAATGGTATAGAAGGAAATACTCTAACTTTACCACCCTTCCCCTACTAGCGTCATTTTTATTAGTACTTAGTAGAAATTTCTATGCCAAACAACACGTCTTGAATGTATTCCGAGTGGCTCTAGAATACGCTTACTACAATGCCCGTTGGAAAAAAATTCTTCAACGAAAAATCCCTCGGCCCGAACCCCCCAGAATGAGGAATCATCAACAACACCGTACCCAAAAAGTAAAATTGCTTCAGAATGAAATCACAGTTTCTGGAAACGAACTTGTGTAGGATTGGTGGACAAAAGTTGGATGTCTAAAAAGAATAGACGGTTCGCTCGCAATTACTGCCCTTCGATACTTGGCTCTAACGTTCTCACTACTTGGCAACCGTCGAGCGATTAAGTTTCGTTAATAAGTTTCGATATCGGCTCAGCAATCGACATGGTCAATGTAATTTTAAAATGAAAAGGTTTGATTAAACGTAGTCGTGAATGATAGTACTCAATCTAAATTAAGAAAGACTAACGGGTGTTAAATAAAAAATGAGAATATTTTCAATCACATATAAAATGATTTTTTCAATGATTTCAGTATTTTTTATTAATAACATAATGTATTTTCTACAAAAAAAATGTCAGTGAATGTTTGAGTAAGGGACGTGGTCTGCTGTTCGACGCAACTTTGTCGCGATGCTCTCACAAGAACGTTGTACGGCACTTACGTCCATTTTCCGGATACAATTCCGGATTCTTGTAGTCAGTTGCTTCGTGTCCTTGGCCCTCCAATTGTTTTTATACACTAGGGCACTGAGTGAGCCAAAGAAATTCTCTATTGGGCGGCACTGGGGCAAGTTTGTTGGGTTACGATCTTTCGGCACGAACGGTATCTTTTTCTCCTCAAGATACGCCAGCGTCTTCTTGGCGTAATGGGAGACGCCTTGTCCGGCCAGAAGACGTACTTCCCATCCGCGTGATGCTCGTTCAGGAACGGCAGCAGGATTTTATCGAGGCACTCTTCTCGATAGATTTGTTGGTTGATTGCCAGACAGCTCGGCTTAAACCAAGGCTTTGAAATGTCCCGGTCGGAAATGGCGATGTACAACATAACCTTTTTTTCAAACTTGTGCTTGAACTTGTATTTCACTTCAGGCGGTGTGGATGACTTGTCGTTGGAGTAGTGATTATCATTTCCTGGAATATGCGTTTTGCACAGCGGAAAATAGCTTTCGTCGTCCAGAATGAAAGACGTCCCGCGGTATTTTTTGGTCATCCACCGACACTGTGATTTAACCGTCTCAATCTGCTCCTCCGTGTACTCCGGCGACCTCGTCTTCTTCCTGCAGACGATTCCTTCCATCTTGAGGGTCCGATTGAACAAAACAACATTGAGGTACATGACGTCTTTTACGCCGCAGTATCGCTTGGTACTGCTGATCATAAAAGCATTTACAATGCAATGATTGATCAGTTTCTTAAGGACGAAATTCCTTACAATGTTCGTCTGAATGGATTCGCATCGGACGGTGCGACGTATATTCTACCCCAGATCAACAGATTGTGTCGTTTGTTCTAGACTGAAAAACCTGAGTTCACGATGCTACATGAAGAGCTGAAAGATTTTTTTTTATCATCCTCACTAATATCTGCGAGGAATCTCACGTTGTTTCAATGTCCAATGTCATTAAATATGAAGATCATTTGAAAAGCGACAAAAATTTTGGATTGGAATAGCAGCCGAAGAAATTATCAGAAGAAAGGACAACGAAAGGCAAATCATTTCAAAGGATATTTGTCGCAGTTTTTTCGTGGAGCTGATCAAACAAATGAGTAAAAGATTCGATTTTAATGATTCGACGCTCAAGTCTGTGGTAATGTTTAATCCCGGAAGCTTTCCCAATTTGACAAGCATTAACGTTGTGTCAGGAGCGTTTCCAGGATTCTTGAATGGAAATGTACAAGATGTGGAGAACTAATTCCGTACCCTAAAGAGAAAATTACTCCGTAAAAGAATTGACGGTTAGCTCGCCTATTCGGCCCTTCGATTCCTTTTTTGTAACGTTCTCACTGTGCCTCATTCCTTGGCAACTCTCGAGCGATTTTTTTCTGAATATAATCAAAACAAAAATAAGCTTTGAAATCGATTCAGCAACGATACGATAAATGCTATTTTGAGATTAAAGGATTTGGTCAAACATCGTGGCGGCAGCTCGAAAATTTTAATAAATGATAGTATGCAATCTAGATTTAGAAAAAAAACTATGTATAAGCATCATCAAACACACGAATGACTTGTGAATGTGAATGTAGTATTTGTAGTAAATAAATGAGTATTTTTTCATGCTAATAAATTATTTTTTTCTCTACAACAAATATTTTCGTTGGTACAGATTTTTGGAAAAAAAAGTACTGATGAGAAAGATTTTTGACCCCTCTGGTACAGATTTACATGTGGCAACAAGAAGTGTATTTTCGGAACAGAAAATTAGAAACTTTTTTGCTTTTGTTTGGTACATGTAAGCCAAGCGGCAGGAATTGTGTAATTATGTTTATAGTCCCAATACTGTAACAGTGGGTCCCGAGATCGAGAGCTAGCGTCACACATATTATGAAGGGGGCTTCGGGTACGAGTATATGCTGCACTACGTGAATACATTTTTTCTAAAAATCGTCAGTTATATAAGTGAATCAAATTAATACATTTATTTTGACACATTTACGTGCCCAAAAACACTGGAATTATAACGAAATAGAAGAGCACAATAAAGAAACAATGAAAAATATGGATCAACGCATGAATAGGGTACATAAAATTGCTGTGGAGCCTATTACTTAGGACAGTTTTTGACGTAGAACTACGTCTTTCAGGAAGGGTGCCAAATCAGAAAACAGGTCACATTTTTATGAAATAAAGTTAACGTTAATAACTATTTTCACTGTGAACGAATTCTCATGATTTGCATACCAATCGAATCGGAAATTCTTTAAGATTTGTTTGATATGCTATAGGGTAAATGATGTTGGTTTGTCCGATTTGGGGTGTTTTTACGCTACTAGTTGCATTTATCATTGCTTGAGTTTATTGTCATCATATTGGTCCATTCATAATTTAGGCTTTCTTCCGAATAATAACTTTTCTTGGGCATTTTAAAAGTGTTACCCTCAACACACTCTACACAGAAAAACTTTATCTATGCTATCCGTGAAGGATACAATAAACGAACTGCAGCGCGCCAAGCGGTTGCCATAGAAATCATGTATATAAATAAATAACACCATTAAATAACATCATTAAATTAGACAACTCATGATCAGAATTGATTTCATCAAAATGCGTTAATTCAATGGTTTAGCTATGTAAATCTGATACAAATGGTATGCAGTATGCAAGCATGATGTTTACAATATAAGTGTTATAATTCCAGAAAAGGTCTGAACACGTGCGAAATAACCATCTGGTGATCGATTGAAAGTTGGCTCGAATGAGAGGCGCATCGACACAAATAGAAGGTGTATTTTATAATTCTTCAAAACATGTGATTCCGTAAAAATATACTATAAAACTACTGTAAATCATGAAAAAGACAATTTTATTTATATGTTTTGAAACATTCGAATACCTTAATTGACCCAGGAGCGCTGAATTAGAGCACTCAAAAAAGTGGACAAATCAAAATCATTTACCTTACATTACAACTCTCTAATCTCTAAATGGTTCGAATTCATGAAAACTGGAAAAACTTCCTTTTTTCTTATACACTTGTTCTGCCGATTTGTGTGCTAACCCTATCCGTATTTCGAATGCTTATAACTCGAACATTTCTTAACAGATCGGAAAGATGTTTGCATCAATTGATAAGAAAAAATTCCTACGCTCCTTACACAATTATTAAATTAATATTTTTCATGAGATGAACAATTGAATCACTGTAAAATGTTAAGCGTTATTTAAACGCCGAGGCAGTTTTGATTGGCCCGATTTACGGTTTCCCCAACACAGACTTTTAAATCGATGTACATGTGGAAATCCACTCTGCGAATATACGTGCAAGTTGGGGGTATTTTTGTTCCCACCGAGCTGTGTTTCTCTAACACGGACTTCTAAATCAATGTGCCTGAGAGGATCCGCTTTGCAAATACATGTAAGTCGGGGGTATTTTTTTTAGTTTACTAGAGGTAATTATTACTAGAGGTAAATGAACTTTCGCGGTTCGAGAACTACGTAAACATGAGATGTGCAATATTTTCAGAGGGAAATGTAAAATACAATGATCGTTTGACAATTCTTCCGTTCACATATTTTGGTAGTCCTAGGCTTCATATCAAACGTAAAAGGACGTAAAAATTTCGACGAATTCTAAAATAATATTCGAAGTGGTAAACAAGTGGATTGCATGATATGATTGCGTAGTTCTACGTCGAAAATATGCGGTCGTGTCCTAGATACAACTCCTTACAATTTAAAAAAAAAACTTTTTGGTCTGAATTTTCAAATGCTTTGATAATTAAAAATTCCGAGGCAGGCAGGTTCTACAACAAAGTAATTATATCTGTGAAGTGGTGCACGAAAGTAGAATAAAACGATGAATATTCTCATCATTCTAGCATAATTAATATTGGAATGTATTTTTTTTAAATAATTCTGTGAAAAATAAAAAATCTGTTATCTACACTATAAATTCTTAATTTCAAAACAAAAGTTGAAAAATCTGAAGTTAAACCTATTGTTATAAAAACCGTGGCGAAGCTTCGATTTTGAAATTTTGAGAATTTCGGGAGTAATTTCGAAATCAAGTGACCAGAACTTATTTGCTCCCATCTTTCTCAAATTATTCGAAACGGTTAAAAATTGAAACATAGTATTCGTTCATTCATTGTGCTGCTTACCCTTCTACCGTGATTATTATTATTCTGGAAAAAGTGGGTCACTGTTGACTAGTGAGTCATGAAGAATAATGCAGAAAGTCGAAGAAGAACAATCGAAACAAACATATATCAGCGTCATCATGGCAAAAAAAAAGTATTTCATACGAATGCAACAGGCCTCTTCAATTATTCTTCAAAATCAATTAATCATCAGATTAGAAACGTAACTTAGTAGCATAGCGGGGCTGCCAGAGAGAGAGAGAGGGAGATGTAGTAAAAACACATCGTTTTTCTCATTATTCTCCGACCAAGCTAAACATCTCCTGACAGGCCAACAAGTGCGCTGTCATTGCTATCGCGTCCTTTCCGGCCTCTTGCTGCCCCTCTCTGCGTGCAGTTGACTTTGCTACGAAACCGCACCATCTGCAAGACGGAGCAACAAATGCGGAGAGGTACAAACATTCCACAAAACCATTCCTGAGCGTTCAACCTCGCGGAAAATAGCCAAGACGAAGGACAAAAAATAAATAAAAACCGCTAGCGAAATAACACAACCGAGTCAAACAGATTGTGAACACAAAGAAAATTTGTTCTAGTCAAGCTTTTACGGATCGCGCGGTTACAACTTTTTTGCCTCCAAGTCTCTCTCTCTCTCTTTTCTGCTGTGGCTCTGAAACCGATAAACGGTTCACATCACGTCTGGCTTGATTGCTTCTGGCTTTTCCGACTCCGGCTAGAAGTTACAGAGGCAAATTTGGTATCTAGAAAATCGAGACCGAAACTGCACTTTAACTGCAGTTGAGCAAACTGTGAAATAGGTTTTCGTGGGCACTTTTCTTTCAGATTTTAGAACCCCATTGTATCACGCAAAGTATCATGTTCATAATGACACACAAAATGGATCGCTTTTCTCGTCTTATTATTATCCGCGAAACGACTAACTTCGGGCGATTGTCGATTTTTCCTTGGATTTTCGTCTCGATTTCATTCCCCCCGACCCAAAACGCCACAAACCGGATCCTCAACGGGCAATTTTCTCATCACGACAATCCAGCCACTTCGCAGTGGCTCGGTTCTTGAGCTCGTTCTTCATAATTTCCGTCCTCGTGCCGAGACTTCCTCGGTTATTGAAGCAGTCGCAGTTTTAATGCCCATTACTATCATCAGGCAGCATATCGTGCGTTGAGGGAAGAAGGTCCAGCAAGGGGAGCCTCGCAGCCTCATGAAAACGAGCTGATGAAAAGCGAGCTGCACTCGCTATTGATTTTTCTCCGGCAAGCTCTTATGTTATGGAAGTGGATAGCCTGGCGCTAATACTTGTCGAAGACGTCCTCGGCTATTAATGTTTGCTTTGGGTCAGACACGTTCTGCCCATTTCCAGTGCAACCAACGATGCGTCCGAGGGATCGGGATACGATGGTACCCATAGGCAACAGGCCTCTCTCTTCCTGGTTTACTTTGGACTCGCGCTGAATTGCACCAGATTACGCCGCAGCTCTCATCCACTGCCTCGAAGGGTTTTGCAGTAATGGACAGAGAGCATTAGAAAAAACAGGAAGTGGGTTATATCTATGGTATAACCGCAAAGGTGACGTAAGACTATCGTTGATTTAGAGGTCATTTGTATGAAGTTGAATCTGAATTCATTCTGAATGAATGAATATTTGGAGGACTTCGAAAACGAGAGCGTTACGTTGGAGGCACAAGGTTTTAGGCATCCAATATTGGATACGGAAATATCCTACTGATGGGGAAGAATAATCTTCAGAAGCTATCCTGTTGATTGCGATTGGTTGAAAAATCACAAAACCTAATGTATTAGGTCACAGTTTTACATGGATAGAAAACATTAAAATAAACTCTTTCATATGAATGTAATTTTAAATTCCCAGAGGAACTGGCAGATTATTTTCAGTAACGATTAGATATTTCCACATTTTCCTCGATACTGGAAGCCCACCAGTGGTTAATGCTAATTCGATAACCATCTGCTAATAGCACTTGATTGAAACATATTTGGTCACAGTGTTACATGGATAGAAAACATTCAAATAAACTCTTTCACATGAATGTATTTTTAAATTCCTAGAGGAACTGGCAGATTATTTTCCGGATCTTTCTCGATCCAAACGGAAAGAATTCCGTGCGTGTATGTGTGTGTTTGTGTAGCGGCTGCTTCGAGATCTTCCCGGGGAACCGTTTGTAGCATCACTCTCCTCCTGATGGATTCCCTTCTGGCCTAAGGTGCACAAACAGGCTCTTGGTGACACCGTTCATCCGCGCTTTCATGATAAATGAAGAGCTTCACCACAACAGCGACAACATGCTCCAATCGCTGTTCAATTAGAACTGAGTGGATTTCCGAGCGGCGCTCGCTTATATACCGATTGGTGATTTCAATAGCCTATTTTGAAAGCAAATTTAAGACTATTGAAACAAGTTTTTGGATCAGAAAGTAACAAGTATAGAACGCGTAGACATTTTATCTTTCGAATGAAGTGTTTATCATACCATTTCGTTCAGTTGTTTAGGAGCTATTAACATTCAAAATCTCGGTCTCCGGCGTAACGCTTTCGTTTTCGAAACTTTGATTTTACACCCCGGTATAGAAATGAAAGACGTAGTCCTACGTCAAAAGGGCAATTTGAATTGCTGAAGTGATACAATCTCTTGATCTTCGGAGCGCGTTTTAATTGTATAATGTGAAGTTGTCAGGTCACTGATGTATTGTTTCTATATTTTTTGACTTCATTCCATTGACTAATCAATAAACTGTTAATAGTGATTAATAGTGAATTTCTTGACCAGGATCAATTGCATTCAAATTAAGAATGCTATCAGTAACACCTATCGCATAAATCCAGTTCCTCTCCGAGCCAAACGAGCAGTCATTAGCAATTTCTAGCTGGTAAACGCGGTCGACTTTATTGATTAATCAATCATAATGCAATTAGTGTCGAGCTTCTTGTTTTACGCCAGACGGCAGCAGGTCTTGTTGGGTTCCCGGTTGATTACTGCGATAGTTCCGTGGGTATGCGCCAGTACCGCTAATTGACAGGTTATATGATGGTAACAATCGGATGGATGTTATTTACTTGTTTCGAGTTTAGCGTTGCTGATAGTGGCGCACTTTGCGCAACCACCAAGCAAATAACAGGTTTCGGATGTAATTTCATAGAACATCACTTCCAACGGGTAGTCATTCACACCCCTGCACGCGATAATGGCCTTAATATCGGAGTATTCATTAAACAGTCGGCAAACGAAATTGAAACAGGTGTTATCCTAGCTGCCAGTCCAAGGTTTGATGACTCTCATCCGGGGCCCAATTTCGACACCCCATTTGAAAGGTAGACAAATTGCATGTTGAAGTAGTTGAAAGGCGCCCTCATTTTTCTTATTCTAGTTTCCATTTATTTCATCGCATCCTTACGATCTACGCAATACAAGTTTTTTTTATATACTGCCTCGTCATTATGACAGGATAGAGCAATTATCTTCCCACTGAAGAGGCCTAGTCTCACATTTCCCTTTTGATGGATTGATTGTATCGGCGCTCCTTGCTTCCTCCTACTCTCTGCTGCGGGTGATCCTCATCGCTCGCTCGCTAGCTGATGGTGGTGGCGATCGTTCGCAAGGATACACGACTGTGAACATACATATATATTCGTGGAAGGCCGGACGCAGCATGCAGCATGCGGACGACGGAGCGAAATCAAAACAAATATTAAATATGAAGAGATCGGACCAAACAGGGTCCTCCGCGGCGGGCGGTGCCTCCTTTGAGTGCTATGTTAATTGGGATAGGCTCGAGGGGATGAAACTGCATGATTATAAGTTCGTAATGCGTTCGTTGTTTGAACGTCGGCCGGAGGGACGCCATGATTACGGCGGTGATTTTCTACTTTCGAGCGCATTCCTGGAAGAGTCGTTCTCGTGGCAAAAAAAAACTCTTTATCCGTTAGGTATTCAATTCTTTTTTTTGTGTTCCGAAATGACGAAGCGAATGTTACGAAAATAATTGTTTCCGACTGTTCCATATTGCATAGTTCAAAAGCATGCGTTCACGAGGCTGTAAATTTATCTGCACCATTGGTGTGAAATATACGTAACGTAAACGTAAAATACGTAGAATTGATGTCTTGAAAACTAATAACGAGAACTTTCCAAACCTGCTGATAGAAAAATCAAGAAACATTTTATTCCATTCTTTATTGATCGGAATTGCTTACTTGTAATAATTGAAGTTGTTTTTTCTTTTTCTTCGTATTTTAAATTGAATGCATCTTACGCTTATAGCTTCTTTTAAAATTTCTATTCATGGTATACATATAATGTCTGTGTTGAGTCAGGGCCAGTGCTTGGAAATATCTGTATCACATCAATCTTTTCAGCTGAATTTCCGACCACATTCGATCATTATACCATTGCATTCGGGATACAGAAAATGAACCAACGCCGAACCTCACAATCACAGCAAGTCCCTCACAGTTGATTCATCCAGTTTTGTTCATTCTCTTTTTTGTTCTGTTCTGCGTTCACGGAATGTGAGCAATAAAAATATCCCTAGTTTTGTCATTCATTGATATTAATATACCAGTTCATTCACTATCAGCATCGTTCTCGGACACTGACGAAACGGAGAAATTCGTTGACAAAGATAATGAAGTACATAATGCTTATAAGAAATTAAATTGTTCAAGTTTGCAAGGTTTCCGTCTCAGTCAAAATGCTTTCATTTTACATAGTGAATATGAAATTCCAATTCCACTTGTCAGAAATGCTTCAAAAGACTCCAATTCCGAAGTAAAAAAATACCGTGTTGACTACAATTTCAAACATTTGATTTTCGACTCAAATTCCGAACACACGAACATAAAATGGTGGTGTCCAATACACGACCGCTATGGGAATATTTCGAACTTCCTTTTGCAAACGGATCAAACTGTGCTATGGGATAAGCGGATGAAATTACCAACATCCAGCTTTGGCTGACATGGCTGCATTCGCTACTCGGTTCGATTCTGCAGAATGCCTCCTCGCCGTCCAAGCCTATGCAATCCTTAGCTGTGAGTGTGCATGCAGATCTTGCTCTTTTGTTGGCATTTCCGCTCGGGCCACCGATTTGCGTTGCCCTTGTCGGAGTAACTCCAAAAGTAACTGAATAAGCAAGGCACAGACTAAATGAGAAAATCACATACATATCGAGATATTGAAAATGAACAGTCACAACATTCCTGAAAATCCAATGGCAATGAGTAAATGAATTCTCATGACTCGAGCTTTAAGGAAAGCTCAGATAGCACAGAATGAATATGAATGAACACAGTTGTAAATTTGTTTGCCGTCGAATGAGTGACAGCAGCATCGACAAGCAAAATAAACGCGTTACACTGATAAAAATATATTTTCAATATTACTTAACAAGCAAGTCGCAAAACTTAAAATTTCGAGTTATTGATAATATTATGTTAAGAATTTTGTAAGTTACATACCATATTTATTAGATTAGGAAATTATTTTTGGAACTCTTCGTTACACCTATCATCGGATTCTGATATGTCTCATGCACTACAGTGTATTTTGAGAATATTTACTATATATAATATATGACTCTATATCATGTGCAGACAGAGTAAACCATTTATCAATCTGTTGAATATTGAATTTAAACAATTATCAATACCAACAAAACATTTTTTAAGCTACCATCTAATTTGTTGAAATGTGCGTTTGTATAGAAGGTACACATGTTGATTATATTTAAAAAAGGACTTGGGCTGAACGGATCAGTAAATAGTGCTGGTATTCAGTATGAGTGATCGCCAAATGTAATATTAGGTTGGGGAAAAAGTAATCCATTATTTTTGGCATTATATTTGGTGAAATTCAAAACTATTTTTAATGTGCTTCGGATTGTCCGATTTGGGTCAAATATACAGCGTTTTGTTGGAAAATTTGTTGCCATTAGGGATTGCATCACCGTGCCGAAATTCCAACAACCGGTTATTCGGTAATGAAAATTACGGTAAATTACCGATAAAAAAATACTTTAAAATAAACAATTTTCTTGATGAAACGGCTTTTATTGAAAATGATTACAAGAAAACATTTTGCAAATTTTCACCGCTTAGTTTGTTGGTAAAAGTTGGTTAAGGACACAAATAATGTTAATTTTGTCGTCTCCTAATCCAGATCGGATATCATTAACGAAATTTCCAAAAGAATAAAACGCACGTTCAGATGATGCAGTACGAAGAGCATCGAATACCATTTCCATGTATTTGCCTTTGACGCCCTCTGCTCAATAGGCTCTGCAACGTCCAGAGGATTTTTTCCTTCCTGTTGTCTAACTACTGAATCAATACCATAATCGATTTCAAATGTCTGCTTGCTCATTGCAGACTTTTGATAGAAGACACCGAAGTCCTCATTAATTGTGTCCCGACCACGAGCAGAATGATTATGACAAATCTGCATATACGACACGTTTTTCTGCAGTCCTTTCAGTCAGGACTTCAGGCAGCTGTTCCGTAATTTCTGATGGTTGCTCCGATAGCTGTCCTAGCATGAATAACAATCCAACGTCAACTTCATTAAGGGAGCAGTTATTTCAACATAGCAGTTCAACAGCGACCGGAACTGGTTCGAGGGCACCAATCCTTTATCGCTGTTAGTTCTTCATCGCTGAAGCTTATCCTGTGCTTCGTTTTCAGATCGGGCAGCGGTTTTTGAACTGAAGTTCGGAGATCATAGAATCGCCGTAACATTGCCAGTTGTGTTTTTTCGATCTTATTTTGAATCTCGAGTAGCAAAGGGCAAATATTTTTTATGGCGTAAACATGAAAATTATCGAAATTACCGTTTATTGATTGTAAAACTATCGGTAATTCGGTAATGAAAAATGATCCGGTATTACCGGTAAAACCGGTTAACAATCCATTCTAAAGCTAGCTTCATAATGTCTCTATCATAGAGGTCTTGGCCCTTATTAGTGATTACAAATTTTTACAATCTTCTCTTGATCTCAATTTTTTACCACTCATGGTGGAAGCATTAAAACATCCCAATCAAGCTCTCGGAATTGTGTGGCCTTGCGTTGTCCTGATGGAACACAACACCTCTTCTGTTGACCAATTCTGAACGTTTCTGGTCAATCGCTAGCTTTAAACGGTCCAGTTGTTGACAGTAGAGATCATAATTTAGTGTGTACTAAAAAAATTGAAATAAATTACAAAAAAAAAAAACTAAAAAAAATATGAAAATAAAGTATCGGCAACATAAATATCAATTTCGCATTTATAAAACAAAAAGTGTAAAATGTACCGAATTTTCGTTGATACGTTGCCAAAACAACTGAACGCTATGCGTATCCTCGAAATGACCGATTCGTAACTTTCGATTTAATGAGTTTGTGGGTGTGGAGTGTGTATATGTGCGGATGTGCTCCATTAACTCTATAAGATTCAAAAAAAGCTCACTGTTTCCCTTATAAACACAATCAAGAAACCTGGGTCTTTACTATTATAACATTGGTTTCACGGGAAATGTACGCTTAAATGGGTATACATAATTATAATACACAAAAATAAGCTATAATATAGCTATAATAAGCTATAACTATGATTGTCCAATAGTAAATTGTTTCATTAATCTAGATAGTGGCCGTCTCCCGTCACCGTCACTTCATGTTTTGATACAGGTTTGATACAGAGGACAAAAAGAAAAAAAAACAGATTAAATATTGTTCAAAGTTCATTAACTCGCATGAGTTGAAACAGATAGTCAGGAGCTATGATTGTATATGACCACGGTCATATACAGCCATCTCGATAGAGTTGGGCCACCCGCACACAGATCAACTGAAACTCAAACCCAGCTTGACGAAAGTTCACTACATGTGAAATCGAATGGCAGTCCGGGTGACCATGATAAAATCTCTGTTTTTGATCTGAAAAAAAATTATCTTGGTTTTTTCGCAGAAAATCTGTATCGATATCTGTATTAAATTTTTAAGTACAATTTTGAAGCATATTCTTAGCATTGGAAACATTGATTGACGTAGTCATTGTTGACACGCATATACACTGCAGTGAAAATGTAACGCTTCATTGAGGTGTAATGGAAGGCTACATAGTTATCAGGACATGTTTGTTTACATTGCGCTGCGTAAATGCCTTAAATACTGTGATAAAGTAACACATTTCTGGTACTCACAAAAATATAATCGTTCTAATGAATTAAAAGGTAATTCAAAAACTGAAAAAACTGACAACGCTTGGAAGAAAGGATATAAAGTTTCTATGATATAGTGAGAGCCATCTTGTTGCAAACAAATTCTGTAACATAATGGATTGACAGTTTCAATATTTCCTGAATTGAGTTAAACTTACCTTGAATACTTTATTCTAACACATTCCTGGCTACACAATAATACATTGGTTGTAGAGAACAATTCAAAAACTGGAGTGTGGTGTGTGAACAGTAAATATAAATGGGTAGACCGCATTGCGATGAATGCCGTGCGGTGTACACAAATATATTGTGGTAAAATTAGAAACTCTATTTTCAACGTTATTTAAACTATTGTAAATTTATCATTATATCACAATATACTGTTAGGGGATGTCAAAATGTTTTTGTTCGAATATTTTTTGTACTTTCAATATGTTCCCGTAAACATAAACCTACGTTAAAACGTATCCGTGCTTCTTTGAGATATTTGCAGTGATTAGCACAAGAAGTTTAAAAACATGGTTTTACACGAAAGTATGAGTTTCTGTTCATTCTGCTTCTATGAGCCTTCTGAAACTCCATTTCACTGTTCTTTAGTAAGGAAAAGATAGACAGTCTTATTTATTTATTACAACGCTAACCGATGACGCGTATTCTTGCACATTTTCGCTTTTGATCGAACATGATAAATCAGGACATAACGCTTCATATGAGTGTGATGACTCAATCACTGATTCTGATTCAAAGCTATATAAGTAAAATCAGTGAGATGGGAAAAATATTATTGCTATCAAGTCATAACTAATATAGGAACGTTATTTTAAAAAATCTGTATATTATGTATGAAACTCAAAATATCTGTAATCTGTATCTAAAGATTCTTAATTTCATAAAGTCTCAAAAATCTCTGTGAATACAGATTATTCTCTAGATATGACAACCCTGATGACAGCACGCAGACGGGGCAATCTGTTGACAAGTTTGACTCAACATTTTGGATGCAATCTAGCATAACGAGTTGCCACTCCATGAAAAGTCAATAAATGAGGCTTCGAAACAATATAAGAAACAAAAAAAAATGCTAAAATTGGATATTATAACTTCAGGTTTGATCGTTGCAAAGAAGAAAGTTATGTTCTATTATAAATGAAGTCGTATTCAACCGAACAAGTAAAATTCAAAATAAGAAAATAACGTTTATATATATATATATATATATATATATATATATATATATATATATATATATATATATATATATATATATATATATATATATATATATATATATATATATATATATATATATATATATATATATATATATATATATATATATATATATATATATATATATATATATATATATATATATATATATATATAGGAGTTTTTGGGGTCGGGGAACGTTCTTATGATAGTTTGAGGCCCCTCCCCCTCTCTAAGGGGTGGCTGCCATACAAATGAAACACAAATTTCTCCATTACTCGAGAATTAATCAAGCAAACGAAATAAAATTTTGCATGTGTAGGTTTTAGGGTGCAATAAGTGTTTCTATGGTGGTTATATACCCCACCCCCCTTCCTTAGGGAAGGGTCGTGCAGCTGTACGAATGAAACACAAATTTCTGCATTACTCGAGAATTAATCAAGCAAATAAAATA
This sequence comes from Toxorhynchites rutilus septentrionalis, assembly GCF_029784135.1. Classification (NCBI taxonomy): domain Eukaryota; kingdom Metazoa; phylum Arthropoda; class Insecta; order Diptera; family Culicidae; genus Toxorhynchites; species Toxorhynchites rutilus. The sequence continues at coordinate 14,775,004 of NC_073745.1, read as the reverse complement.
AAATTTAGCATGAGGAGGTTTTAGGGTGTGACAAATGTTCTATGGTCGTTATGTACTCCTCCCCCTTCCTGCCATACAAATGAAACATGAATTTCTGCATTACTCGGAAATTTATCAAGCAAATAAAAACAAATTAGGCATATGCAGGTTTTAGGGTGCAATAAATGTTTCTATGGTGGTTAGACACTCCACCACCTCTCTAAGAGGGAGCTGCTATACATACGAAACACAAATTTATGCATAACTCGAAAACTAATCCATCAAATGGAGCCAAATTTTACATGTTTTTGTTTTTGAATATGACAATTGATTTTTTTTTTAATATGATAAAACGCACTTCTATATCTTCTTCTGTCTATATAAATAAAAATGAATCACCGAATGTGTTGATAAAAGCAAAACTCGAGGAAGGAATTGTCCGATATAGGGCTTTCTTCATTCTATCATATTTTCTGTATCAAACATTTATTCCATGTAACGGATAAACATGTTATTTGCAAGTGGTTGAATGAAATTTTCTAGTAAAAGGTAATTTTAAAGGGTAGATTAGAAAAATAATCAATGAACAGTTCTGCGATTGGACCTTGGATGAAGTTTGCCGGGTCAGCTAGTGAAATATAAACAAGGATTATTTTTTTGTAAACTTTATTGAATACATACTGACCATGTGATGTTTTCATATGAAAATAATATTTATATTTCTCCTTCGCGTGATATTTTTCTCAACAGTTCCCAACGGTTCCAGTCCTGGTTTTCGACTACATGTATTGCAAACATAATTATTGTGGCGTTTTCCGAGTTTAACGACGATTTTTAAGGTAACGGAGAACAGGTCCGACTCGATTATCCGGAATATTGATTTTTTTGCACTCCGGATAATCGAATCCTCCGGATAATCGAGTCAAAAAAAAACGAATTTTGTCTCGGTAAACGTAATATAGTTAAGATTTGCACTTATTTATTAAACGGTTTTATCTAGGTTGACCCATTTGTATGTTTGTGACTTTGTATCTTTGTAACTTTGTAACTTTGTAACTTTGTAACGTTGTAACTTTGTAATTTTGTAACTTTGTAACATTGTTTGTAGCGCTGTACCACATTAATAGAAATTTAACCCCCTTCCTGTTGACCGTTTGATCCGAAATTTGAAACACATCTTTATCCCTGGTGTCATTATAAAACTGCGTATTGAATGATCTTGAAAATCCAAGATGACGGCCGCTACAAAATGACTGAATATGTACATATTTTCTCAAAATCCCATCAATATGGGTTTTCCCAAAACCCTATCAATATGGGTTTCGAATGAAAGGGCTTGACCAGTAGAACACAATGTAAATCAAAGATGGCGACCGCTTCAAAATGGCGGATTACAAATTTTCTCAGAACCCCATCAATATGTATATCAAATGAAAGGGATTGACTAGTAGAACACAGTTATTTATGAAAAATGTAAATCCAAAATGACGGCCGCTACAACATCGTGGGTAACAGATTTTCTCAGAACCCCATCAATATGTATATGTTCCTTGATGTGGTGGATGAGAGCAGACAAACGACCACAAAGTGTTAAAATTGAGTCGACATACCGTATAGCTGATACTTTCAATCAATATTTCATAATCGTAGGAATTTTTTAAAGTACCACACATTTCACCATCAACATTTCACTCAAAATATTGACAACAATAATGTATTTCATTTCACACAAGTTGAAGAATCAGACGTTCCACAAACCATCATCGATCTTAGACGTACTGTAGCAGTTGGAAAAGATGGTTTATAAAGGTATACACCTTTATGTTATGAAATGGGAGCAGTGCCGAAAATATTCACGTTCACGGCATTCAAATACGGCGAATTTCAGCCTGTCTTGTATTGACAACCTACTGTTCAAGCGAGAGTCGGTAAATATGGAACAACACTATCAATGAACACCAGTGCAATGAACATCAACATCAGCTTGCCATTAGGTTCATTTTTCATTTGCATATTCATTTTCGCCATGATATTCGTAACTTCGAAATTGAATATCATTGCGTGTTAGTGAAAATCAAAGCATAAAATTCAACGTCAACTAATTGAGAGTAAAGGATAGTCATTTATTATTCAAAGTTCTTGTTTTTGGCGACATTGGCAATGGAATGTATGGTATAACTCTAGCTATATTTTATGAATCTACTCCCGATTGGCCAGAAATGGCGAACACCCCAATTATATGGGCAATGGGGGACAATAACAGACGATTGAAAAACGAACATAATCTTGTTTTGATTTCCGGTTTAATGATACTGGCTATAAATGACTAGCAATCATATAAAACCCCTACGATATGGGTATTGGATGGAAGGGCTTAAACAGCGGAAGTCGAATATCGTATTCCGGTGGCTTCCGGTTCATTGAAAACCGCCCTAGGAGACCGAAAATGGAGTTAGATAAAGAAAGTATTAGAAACTAAGATCATGTTAGAGCGAAATGGCGATAGTAAAAGATCATGTAAAGCGGCAACGGAAACGGAAACGGGAACGTACCCTTCACGCTAAAGATCGCGAGTTCAATTCTCACTCCCGACATTCTTCCAAAAATGGAAGTGACAAGCCAGCCAAAAAGTGTTGAAAGTCATTATAATACAGAATAAAAAATAAAAAGAAACGGAAACGGAAACGGAACGCTCAACGCCGTGCAACGCTAGACGTCGCTTTACCGCTCAACACCGCACAACGGTCAACGCTCAACGAAAGCTAATACTGCCTTCTCCGGATTCCTTTGTTTCTAAATATGGAAATCAAACACGTTTTCAATAGAAATTCACTGCAAGCGATGAAGATCAACTTAACGTTCGTGATAATCACCTGAAATTATTGACAGTAAAGGAAATGCCTGAATGCAGGCTTTCCGAAATTCGTTCATGCTCTATTCGCTCAACATACCAGACAAAGTTCACGCGTCTCGACTCTTGTGTTATACTCATTATGACAGATATGGCGTTGAGTTTCGACAGAAGAGAATTCATCCGACACTGGGAAAAAGCTAATGTTTTCATTCGTGAACATGTGTGAATTTTGATAATTTGTGGCACTGAATGGGAGATATGAAAGGAAAGTTCCTCGGTCTTTCCATATTATTGGTGAGTTATTTGATTGCACCACACAGATCCCTCCTCCTTAACTTGGACAATGTTATATTTGATCCAAAATTAGAGCATTCGATTTGAAGATGATAGACATTGCTTAACGATGGCTATCAATTTCGTGTGCGGATCTAAGTTGGGCTCAAGTTGGACAGCTGAGTCAAATACAAGTTTAGGTTGAATTGAGGCATATTGGGTTCAGTTGTGCTAAGCAGGTTATCGATGATTCATACCAAGTCGAACTACAATTGTTGCGTCGAGTCAAGAGTACTCAATCGATATATCATATCTTATCTCATGGACATATGCATCAATTAACAACAATTTCATAGCTACGTAATATCTCCATCTATTAAAATTTCAAAAAAAATTTGGCAAATAACCAAAGTAAGTTTCTAAACTTTGAACGAATAGTACCGAGGTATTCGGTTCGATTATAAACGACAAACCATAGTGTTAATAAAACCGAAACAAATGAGTAAAAGTAACAATATTACCTGTTTCTCCATAAACCAGCGCTGTTTATGTGTTGTATTACTGCTCACACATAATCCAATACGACATCAGAGTCGCCCAGGGTAGCGCACACACTTGCCTCTGGATCGGATATCGATATGTCCACCTCTTCCTGCTACTCCCCACGAGCAAGCGACAAATATCGAGCGCTTGACACAAAAACACCACCAAATGATGTCCTATCCGGAGCGATACCGGATCTATGCACTTGGTTCTCTCTAGTGGGACCCCAATCGGGCTGAGAAAATAGAGGCATACGGGAAACCTTGCCAACAGCAGCCTCAGCAAGCAGTACCCACGGTTCGAAGTTATCCGATATGCTCGCGAACGGTTCGCGTCGTGAACAGGCAAATACCGCCGCGGCCTGTTCGGTTTGGCGAAAACTAGGCGCAGATAGATTCACACCACCCGATAGGGGCCTGCCAGCCTCTGGGAAACATCGATAGTAAAGTATTGAAATTAATTGTAATTAACACGATCAGGTTCTATCGATATACATAAAATGTATATTTTATTTAATTGTGGGCCCCCTTTGCTAACCCCAACCGTACCAAACGGGTGACACATGCATGTTGTTGTTTCGTTTATGGAGGTTCTCGATTCGCGCCCTCGCGTCCTCTCTGATTATCTGATTTCAAACCACTGAACAAGGTTCTGTCGTAGTTTATGTTCGCTGTTCAGGCTTTCAACTTATGTGGCTTTTGGTTTCACTGTGCACTTTTTTGCATATTCTATCCGATTCTGTGGCTGCTTCTGCTTCGATCTCAGGAATCGAAGCAGATTCTTGCTACGGACAAGTAAGTTATTAGTTTACGATAAAATATGTTGTCTTTCCCACAGTTTCTGGTTACCTCGGGAAAGCGGGAATGAATTGACAGCCAGCGCACATCTCGCCTTACAAAAAGCCCGTTTAGTTCTAGCTTCCGTCTCAATTGGCGCAAGCTGAATTGCTCAGAACAATTATCTCGTGGGGGTATGAACCATCGCAATGAGTGGAAACCCACCAAGTGCCTGTCCGTAGAAAGCAAACTTCCAGCTGTTCGTAATCAATCATTCGTGATTGGTAACAGTTATGATTGCTCACTGCGAAACATCATAAATATCTTCTCAAATACACTTAATCAACGCACACTTGAGCGGCCAATCCGAGCCAATATCCAAGTCTGGCGACTCCGACGGCCAAATATTTATCGTCTGCAAATATGCCGATAACTTCTCCGCCACTTATGTTTAGCGCCGCTGCCGCAAGCGGTCCGACGGCCAGCGGAATCTGTTTGTGGACGGCAAATAGTTGGTTGGCGACTCGTCGTTACCAACTAGCGAAAATGCCTAAAGTGATCCTAAGTGATTGCCTGTTTCGCCGGTGGCTTCCGAGCGCAAGACTGCCAAAACAACGTTGATGGTTTGCACTGTCGGCTAGATGGCAGCCAGTCCCGCAGAATGATAGGCTGACGCGAGGACGACGGAAATTTGTGCAAATTTTCGAAATTATTATTCTGAGCCAGCGGATTTTTGTTAGCATTCCGACGGACGAGTGGAAAATGACACCTTCTGTGAAGGATATATTGTTGATTACTGTGTGAATTGCGTTGATGATTTCAGTCAAATGGAAAACATTAGGTCGGAAAGTGAATTGATGCGGATGGTTCGCAATACCGACAAGCTCTAGTGATCCGATGGAGTGAATTTATAAAATGAGATGCAACTAAATTTAAGAACCCATGATCGGAACAACAGTTTTCACAAAATTAGTATACAAACACACCGTCTTTTCGTATCCCTCGAAAAACTTCAAGGCGGTGCTGAAGAAGTACCGAAAAAAACAAAAACATGAAAATGCCATAAACAATCCCACCGTTTCGGTATCCACTCCGAGATAATTTCCTACTCTGTCTTTAATGAAAAATATAAAATCTGATAAAGAAAAGGGCGAGAGCGGCGCATAGGACGCGAAATGCACCCAACGCAAACACACATTTTTCACGAAGCGCATTTGGAAGGGGAGCTCACTCGAAAAATGCATCCAAACGCTGAAACGAGAGCATATGTGTTGCCGTGGAGCCGCCAGCCACCAGTCGGATGGTCGGCTGAGGGAAAATTAACTTTTTCGGTATTTACTTTAGCGCTTTGGCGGAATTTGCACTCGAGCAAGTAATTAATACCGGACTTTTCCCTTGGGTAATTGAAGTCGGGACGGACCCCATCAAGAAGTACGTTTCGTTTCGCAGAAGGCAAACGGCTCAGGTCATTCCGCAGTGGCGAGCAGTGAAATGTGCTTTCAACGATTTTGGTTCTCCCGAGACACCGATGATGAATTGTTGTAAATTGTTCTGCGCCTTGCTTGGCCAAGCTGCTCTCGACAAGGCGGCGAGTAGTCTTCACTCGATAACGATTTGATTAACGATGATGCCTAATTGCTTCCTTTCCTGTGCTCGTATGCATCCGGGAATATTTGAATAAAGGAGAAAAAATATCATTGTAATCATTTGTTACATGTTTTTTTCCTTATTTTACCTACGTTTGGGTTTCGCTGAAAAATGACCGAAACATACTAAAATTCTAAAAAAAAAATATGCTCCCCACAAATGCTCGTTATCACTTTTACCGAACATCTCATATGGTATATTACCATGTGTAGTGTTGAAAAATAGCGTAACTGTAGACTGTGCATATCAAATTTTCATTTCGTTTCTTTTGGCGCTTTTTTATCACTAATATTCTTTTATTCACTTACTTCTTTTCGAGCAGTAAATTTGGACATTTTGAACATTTTGATCATAATAACTAACGGCAACTTCCGACTAAGGTTGTAACGATTCTGAGAGAGCTCAATCGATGATGAGATTATTGGACTGTTGTATCCTGCCGTTAGGAACACAATCCATCTTGATGAAACGATTTTCTAAACGGCGTATGAATCGATCCACTGATTAAGGGGGAAAATAGAAAAAATCGAATTTTTGTTTTTTGCATTTTTGGGAGCTTATGCCCTCAGAAATGTTGTCCTAAAAGGATTTTTTTTTTTATTTCGTTGGAAAGTTACAACCAAAAGTATGAAGTCACCTTAAGGAATATAGTGTTGCTGTACGAATTTCAAAACGTGTTTTTTTCGAAACCATGCTATTGCAACTGGTGGTATCGATAGCTCAGGATCTACTCGATCGATCTGGTTGATTTTTTTTATCAGCATATAAAAATAAATTATTTAAGGCCGTATTACATAGCCGTTTTTTGATATATCATTTTTTCGATTTTTTAAAAATCGCTATTTAGAGATTTTTCATGAAAAATGTCTAATTTTCAACAAAAATATCAGTCCTATTATCATATCCTTATATCAGTATCAAAGAATCGATCGTTGCCGCATCAAACTTTGAAAAATCAAATGTCTTTTTTATATAATTTTTTTCTATATTATGACGGCCATCTCTTTTTTATGAAACAGGGAATACAAATTTCATATATCTATTCAAACATCAGTGGCATTTTGTTTAGTTACTAAGTGTGAAGGCCACAAAATAACTTTAAAGTCCAGGGGAATTGCATTTTCCAGGGCATTCCTCTTACATCGTCATGGAATTATTTAATTAAATAAATTAATTGAAATTTATTATTAGAAATTCAACAACAGAACTCCGCTAGCAAAAATCCCGTGAAATCTGTCCGTTCCATACGTCTGGGATTTAGTCGAAACCGATTGTCAGTTCTAGAAAACAATGTTTCGACTGAAACTGATGTCATCACTGTCAGCCTAGTTAATGTGATGGTGTAAATATAATTTGTGACCACTTGATTTGTAATGACCGAACTTACAGAAATGTTTCTCCCAGTTTTACGGCTGGGATTGGGCGATATTTATAAAGAGATCGATCTTGACGAATCGATTCTCAAAACAGCGTACGGAACTTTGGAAAACTGACCGACCTCTCGATCCACCACAACCGCCCAGATATAATGGTTTACGACAAGAGCGACCGCAAAGTCACCATCATCGATGTCGCTATTCCACTGAACCAGAATCTGGAGGAGACCCACGGTCGCAAAATCTGCAAGTACCGACCATTGGCCGTGGAGCTCAAGGAACTGTGGGGGCTAAGGGAGGTCCCAAGAATTGTTCCAGTCGTTATCTCTGGAACTGGAACTATCCCGAAGACACTTCTGGAAGCGCTAAAGGTGTTGAACATCGAGAAGGAATTGGCCGGCATCCAAAAGTCGGTCATCCTTAGCACCTGCACGATTGTCCGACAATTCCTCGGACAGGACTAAAACAGCACGAGCATGCAGATACGTGCATTCCGCAGAGCCTAGTCCCCCTTTGGCGTTCAGAAGCCCATGGGCAGGTGAAAATTCTGGCTAGGTTCGCCTAGTTAAGAAGTGAGATATTATTCAATGTTTCTTTAATTTTTATTTTGTTTTAATTTTATTTTTATTGAAATACAAATCTTGGATTTGGCGCCAGTTCCATGAAACTACCTTTCGACTGGAACTGGTGTTACAATCCAGTTCAGTGATCGTATAAGGCGTCGTGCACAAAATAGGTAACGCTAAAAACCCGAATTTTGAACCTCCCCCCCCCCTACGTAACGCAGTTTCCTATCTCTAATCCACAGTATGTAACGCAACCTCGACCACCCCCCCCCCTCTTCTCGTGTTACGTAATTTGTGCACGAGGTGCAGTACGTTGCGCCCCTCAGTAGCTGCAGTTAACTGTGAAACTGTCAGCACTTGTACGGAAGTTAATCATAGAAGATCAGACTGACTTTGTCAACAAGCTAATCGAGGCGATTCAAATGTTGACAAACTTCAAACCTTTGTACACTGAAAAACAAATCTACAAAAAGTGTTTCTAAGATCGACAAAACCGGAAGAAAAAGATCGATCTTCGCGATTTTTTCGAGTACAAAGAATCGATCCGAAAAATCGGAAATCGGAATGGAAAAAATCGATCTTCTAAACATCGACCCAAGAACGCCCAATCCTAGTGTAGAGTACTGCTGGTGTATACGCGACCAGTGACAAGTTCTTCTGGATTGAGCCGTGAGCGAGCCAATACGTTAATCGATAAACTTCAATTTAACCCTTTGAGTGCGGAGCAAATTTTGGGAGCATATGGCAAAAATGCGGATGAGTTTGTGTACATTTAAAAAAATATCTATGATCGTAAATCACTACAAGAGATCAAACTAATGGTCGCAGTGGTACAATGCTCCTACAGAAGAAAAATGGTCGTAGATAATTTATTAACATTAACTTCTTTATTTACATTTTTTTTTGAATAATGAGAAAAATATATTTTCCCTAATGTAGTTCCGCGAGTTCTAGCAAGTGTGATTCGGGAACAAAGGAGGAACATCTATTGATCGCTGCACACAGACGAGCCAACCGGAAGAGGTCGCAGGTGGCCCACGAGGATGACCATAAAGAAGTCAATCAGTAAGCGATGGAGATCGATTCACGGTCGGAGTCCTGGTCTCTCTTCATCCATACAAGCTCTGTTTGAAAAAGCTCTGCTCTTCAAGAAATATTGGTTGTGTATTTAACAATTTATAAATACGATAAAACATGTAATATGTACACGATTGAATCCGGCTCTGTTACAGCTAAACTGCTAATGAGCCTAAATAAATAAACAAATGGGAAAAAAAGGTTAACACATGACTTATACAGTGGGAATATCAGAAACTTAGAGGAAAGTTGTTCTAATCAGACCGGTCTTTCTGAAACGACCACCTCTTGGATCTCAAGAATGACGCAACCTACCGAAATGTTGGTAGTGTCAAATGAAAAGTGTCACAATGTTGAAAATTTGTTGGTATGGTGTCCTTTTTCCTGCTTCCTTCATTTTAGCTTTTGGCGCCATTTTGTGTTTTCAATTACAAAACAAGATAGTTTTTCGACTTAAACGAAAAATTAGTAAACTTTTTTTTTAGGTGTCGAAAAATTACAAAACTAGGTAAATTCGATTGCTAATAGTCTGCCCATTGAAACAAGCTATATAAATTGAATTTATCTGTTGTCTGCAGTACGCGGAATGACGATAATGGAAACCAGTCAGGTTGGTCCTAAGCCGACCCTTTGTTTTTGCTGTGTGTGTTGGCGTTTGTGATCGCGTGTTGATCGTAGATCGTTGACCTTTGAGCGTTGTGCGTTGAGCGTTTAGCGTTTAGCGTTTAGCATGTAGCGTTAGCGTTGTGCGAGTTGAGTTGAATTTGTATTTGTTCCCGCTCCCGTTCCCGTTCTTGTTCCCGTTCTTGTTCCCAAATGTTCTGTCAGTCCATTCGATGTTTACACTAACGAAATCGATCTTTATTCAAAAGTGGAAGTTTATCTTCAGGGGAAAAAACCCACTCCTATATCTTCTATCCACACTCGATAAAAAATATAGAGGAACAGAGTGCGAAGTTGGAAATTTTAAGTGATTTTTGACATGCTGTAACTTCATTTAAAATCAACGCACATTGATAGGATATGATGTATATTGAAGCAAATTTCAGGTATTAGAATATTTTACCAACATGTTTTAAACTTGGTGTATGTAGATGTAGCGAACAACAATACCGAGAAGAAATAAAAAATAGATTTTTTTAGTTTTTCAAAGATTTTGTGGTCTAACACATTTTTTTTGCTAACAGACTCAACAGCAAATCTAATTAACCTTATCAACCAGTTACGAATCGTTCATTCTGAGAGTTCGCAGAGCATCCTGTATTACGGGTACAATTTGCGACGAAGTATTCCTCTAATTTATACCAAACTTTGATAAATTTGCTAGAAAAAAATGGCCAAAAGTATCAATATGAAACGTCCACAGATTTTTAAGAATACAGTAGGATAAAAATCTACCTGCAATCATTAGACCTTACTGCAATATTTGTAGAATTACATCATATTTTGCATAGTACTATAAAAATCCTGTTTTGGGAATTTTTTGAAATCTATGCAAAAAATTTAAATTTTTTTTTTTTCGTCGAAGCAACAAATCATCCTTGTGCAGAATTCAATGGAGTTTTCAAAACTGCCTTTCCAGTCGCTGTGCGCTGGTTGTTAATTGAATAATTCATTATCATAGACGAAGGGGTAATTTTTCATCCAAACTGAAATATTTCTGTATGGAAAAGTTCCACAGGAACGTTCTAGGAACCAAATGAAAGCTGGTTGAAAGGTTGAACTAAGTAATTGAGTTTGCTGTAGAGTAGGATAGCAAAAAATTGTGTGAGTTCACAAAATCCTTGGAAAAACAGGAAAAAAACGGTTTCTAATTTCTTCTCGGTCTTGTTGTACATTACACCTACACACACCAAGATAAAAATATTTACGTAAAATATTCTTACACCAGAAAGTTGTAGCTTCAAAATGATGTAAAAGATCACTTAAAATTTGCGACTTCGCACTCTGTTCCTCGAACCCAATGTGATCGTCTCTGTCCGTAGATCAATGTTATGTTATCTTGAAAAGCTATGAGAGAAAGTTCGAAAAAAAATTATTCCCATAGTTTCTACAATGACATCGTTGTTAGCCCGTTTGCGGAATTAAGTTTCGTGTTCCGTTGGTGTGAAGCGAAAATGGCAATAGTGGATAAAAATATGAATGTAAAATTAAAATTATGAATAAAAATCTACTTCTCTGTATCAAACATGTATTCCATGTAACGGAGAAACTCATTATTTGTAAGTGAATCATGAATCGTGAGCGAAAATTGTGCCTGAAAATAAATTTATATTATAATTACGAGATTTGGTAGAAGTAATAGGAAAACTATAACAAAAGAGAATTGTAAAGGGCCAATTAGAAGATCAATCAATGGTGAGTTCTGGGATTGAACCCACGTTCGCTAAGTAAGAAAACGGGAATGATCGAAAGAATTCATATCAAAAAATAAATTTCGGGCGAGACGAAGTTCGCCGAATCAGCTAGTTTAAAATAAAAAAAAGATAATTAATTTGTTTAAGTTAATAAAAATTTTAGAGAAATGTACGGAAAATAAATTAGAAAAGGGCTTAACTCCTAATCACAATTGAAAATTAATCACGCTTCCGGTTGATTGCATAATTCATCGATTTCTGTTGGACAAATTATACAAATGAAATTTGAGAATGTAAAATTTTGGTGTTTCTAACTGACGAATCCCATGTAGCATAGATCGGAGAAATTATGCACACTATGAATATGCTTAACACCTAAAACTTGAGCACCAGACTTCAACAACCTAAGCATACAATTCGATTCGTTATTTTAGGAATTGATAATCAAATCATCCGTGGAATGTTACATCGAAACTTGTAGCGAATGCAGCCCCGGTTGATGACTGGAATACATAGATTTGTTGTTGAAAAAAAAACACCAGTTGTAAATTATTGTGCCGGCTCAGTTCGCGTCGTTTTGCCGTTAGTCGCTCAAAATGGTTCCCGAGATAAACGATAATTTCCAGCGTATTAACACGCAAACTGCTGCTCATTCCGTCTGCAATATTGTACCAGCAGATGTAGCGTTGATTGAACAATCAATATGTAAATGGCTCCATCGAGAGATGCGGAGACCTACTTCTCGGAAACCTCCGACCGATTCCCACAATCACGTCACAATACCGTTTATTGGTGTTGTTTTCCTGTGTTCGCCGCGAATGCTATCCTCCTCTCTGTATCTGTCTTTCTTTTCATCTCCCATGAATTGGTGGAATGTTTTAATTATGGACGCGCTTATTTTGCTTTCCTATCAAACTCTTCTCTTCCGAAGTTCCATTTCTGCCCCCAAAAATAAGCAATTCGCTCGGATAGCCTCCAGCAGCGTTCCTAAGTTATGTGACAGTGAAATAATAAAAAAATATTGCCTTTCCTACCCGTTTACATTTTCTTCCATTGGAACCAACCGTCTTTAGGATAGCAACACTGCGACCCGTTGCATAAATCTGTGGGCCCAAAACTCCAGCCGAAGTTCGGCCATCGCAATAATCGTGAAAATAAATATTTGTCTGTGCGTCTATCGAATCGGGATGGGAAAAAGTTTATTTTGTCCATTGCTAAATGCCGAAGCGAAATTTACGATGCTCGACCGAACATTCAACAAACAGCCACATGACACCAAAAGTTCGAGAAAAAATTTAAAACAAATGGAATAACTAATTAAGAAATAAACGATTGACACCGTCGTGGCCAATAAAATAGCCGAATCAATTGCTAGCAGCGGGTTCAATCATAAACGTGGTGCGGTTCGCTGCATTACAGAGGGGGGAAATTTATGTTGACGCTACCCGCCGCGGTCCGCCAATGGGTCAGTTTGGGTTCAGTACATGCCAGCTGGATGCCTCAACTATCCCTTGCTCACCTTACTGCACCGGATTATGCGCTTCATCGCCGCGAAGCTCGTTATGTGATGATAATGATGATGATGATGATGATGGATACCACGTTCGACATTGCGCCCGGTCCGTTGTGTAAATATGATAATAACGATGATTTCTTCGGTATGATACGGCAGAGCATGGCGCGTGTAATTTAGTGTTAATCGAATTGGGCGTAATTGTGGAGACTTGCCTGGGAAAATTTTACAGTGTTTGAATTAGGGTCTAATATCGCTAGCCAAAAATGCATCGCCATGGATATACGCATCGGAATGATCGCAGTCTTCTCATCTCGGGCAGAAGCATTCCCTTCGTGATGTTATCTCGGCTTCGAAAACGAGCAGCTTTATATAGTGAGCTGAGTAAAATAATTAACGTAAACATACCTGCAAGTGTGTGTTATTTAGTGTTGAATTTATAACATTTTAAAGATATTTTTCCTTGCGATCGCAAAAAAAGAGTACAGAAGCAAGAACAAAAATTATGGTGGGCTCAAAAGGAGAAAAATTCTCATTATCCATTTTGCGGTGGTTAGTGGGCATGAATTGCGCAAAGAGAAAAAAAATGAACAGAGCAAAACGCATTGCGCTCATGAAGATGATATTTTTTGCCATCACCACATTTCGGGAAAGAAAAACAAAACTGCCGCTGCTCTTGCGAAAGTACATATCCTTTCGCGATCTGCGGAAAGGAAGAAACAAAAAAAACAAAACAACGTGAAACAGAAGCCTAATTAAAGATTTTGAGATGCTCAGCCAGCAGAAGCCAGAAACTGTTTCTGGCAATACGCAAAGGGTTAGGGGAAGACGGAACATTTTTGAGAACTTCGGCGAGATTGTAATTAACAGCGTGATACGAATCCAAAATATTTAATTTCGGGTAAACAATATATAAATGTGTGGCAATAGTGACAGCGAGTGAGCCAAATCTTATCGCTTACGAGAACACAACCAGGCGCGCCAAGAGATAACAGCGACTGACATGAATAATAATATTGTAGCAGCGATGAAACAACAGCTGCTCCAATGACGATATTTATTTTATGGCTGCTCCCCTCGGACACCGAAGGTACCGAGCGCAAATAAAACTAATGTATTGACACGCCAAGTAAGATTTTAATGGTCATAATATTGGTAATGACGGTATTCGGTGCACTTTCTCTCAAATAAAATGGGAGATTCATCAACGTCAAAAAAATTGTTTTTGAATTTCTCCAAATCTTTCAAAGTCTTTCCAATTGAAATTAAGATACAGCGCAATTTCACTGCAAATTAAGCAACCGGAGGAACTCCATACAAGACGGACAAAAACATATGCAGTATATATTTTTTGAAAATATGTTGTTGAAGAAAATTTATGAACACTCCACGATTTAGGAAAAAGTCTATCTCTTTTCAATATTAAACAACTTGTACTGAAACGTCATTCAAAGATTTTAGTTGCTTTTGTTTATTTTTTTTTGACGTAGGATTACGTCTTTCGGGAACATATTGGGGTACAAATTGAAAAATGAAAATCGATCGCATCGTGAAAAATGTCCAATTTCAAACGCTTGTTACTCATTCATTTCATGATGGATTGATGAGATTTTTGCATCAAACGATTACGGCACTCCATAACAATTTTTCACATTGAATAAAATAGTATATATCATATAACTAACTATCGAACAATTGAAAAAATTCAACCCCTATCCAAACAGTGATACCCAGTCCTGATTGGTCGAAATTGACGTCATTTCTTTTTCGCGCCCGATTCGTTCTCTCACCGGCAAGCTGCATGGCAATCGAGTAGGAGGCGCCTACATCACACATACCAAATGATATAAAAGCAAGGAGCATTCGTGGATCTCATTCATTCTTACAACGGACGTGGAACGGACAACAACAAGTGGAGAGCAGCAGCAGTGAAAGCGGCTAATATATAGGCGAGCATAGAAGTTGAGCGGTCAAAATGCGAGCTGTGTCTCGCATCAAGCTTCTATGGCAGCATAAGCAGCGGCAAACTACTACTACTCTACTAGTGGCAGCAGCAAGCATCACGAGCGGATCGTTTCAGGCACGCTCTCTCCGTCAGAAGTGCGAGAACGTTTCTTGGCATCGTGAAAATGCAGCATCGAATCTGAGCGGCCAACAATTGAGCTGTGTCTCACATAAGTGGCAGTAGCAGCAGCAGCGGCGGTAAACATCGATGCTGAACCTCAACAATCGAGCTGTGTCTCGCATCGGTCCACTACTGTTGGCAACAACAAATATCATGAGTAGAGAGTTTCAGGCATTCTCTCTTTCTCTACTGCTGCTGCTGCTGCTGCTACTCAGTCAGATTTCTCATTCTTGTTGGACGCTCAGATCGATAAACATATGTGTTTCTAGTGTGCATTGCTGGTACTCCTGTTCACATCAACCAATATAATTGGATGCGGTTATGGAGTTAAAGGAGACAAAGGACCCGGTTAAGAAATAGTGTATCGCACGGTTCCACATGGCAACATCCAGTGTATCAAACCCGCTATCCGTTGTTTAGCTCACCGTGATGGTGTCAACGAAACCCTTGCAAACCGACGCACAGAAGCCGAAGATGCCAAAACCAAGGAAAGCAGCAGCGACTCGGAAAAAACTACCGTTGCCAAAAAGTTAACACCTGCTACATCCGACTGAAACCTCACATTAGCACGCAGCAGATTCCGTACAACCCATTTAACCATTCCAGTCCTTTTCAGGACTTTCGATATTGCTTTGAAACGAAAGAGTTTAATTTATTGTTTTCCACTTATCATAAAAATGATATACAACTACGATCAAAAATACTGTTTACTTTTCATCATTCTTTGTGTGGACACCGACTGGACAGCATTGTTGCTGGACGGGCTGGACGGCGAGGGATCGAGTGCCTTTCTCAAGGCAAGAGGGCGGAGGTGGTAGCGCTGGAGTAGAATAGATTAGAGTTTTCAAAGGGCCTTTCTCAAGGCTAGAGACGAATGAACTGCAAAAGTTTAAAGTCTCTATAATACAATACCTTCCTTCCTTCCTGTTTACTTTTACATTTTCTTTGATCATGTGCAACTAACAGGAAACTTATCACGTCAGAAACATACTTTCCATCAACCAATCTGACTGGATGCGGTAAGGGAGGCGAATAACATATGTATGCATATATATATATATATATATATATAGCGAAATGGCTCCGGTCATACACAGCACGTTTCAAACAAATGCCTCAAGGAATTTTCTAAAATAATATTTTGCCGATGCCTTTGCGCGAACTACACAGGCGAGTAGCACCATACTAGCAAATCAAATGTCGAAGTTCGTGATATGGGTGCGTTCATCGCTATTCGGTTCGGCGTCGGTTTAACCCTTTCATTACGGCAGTGTGCTCCGCCGAAGTGCTACCCCTGTACGAAGCACTGCGCCGAAAAGTATGCACATCGCGCTGGTGTGATCGAAGAGCAGTATGAATTTCATGTCGTCTAAAGACGACGCTCGTACACACAGCTCGTCGCGTGGATGTCGTCTATAGACGACATTCGTACACACAGGACGTCGCGCGGATGTCGTCTATAGACGACGCTCGTAACGGATGGGTCAATAACTACGCTTGGCAACATTGACATCTGGCAATTTTCATATAAGATTTTTTCCCCGCATGTTAAAAGTGGTTTTTCATGTACATAAAAGCGCAACGTAGTATGTCAACTGCTTCCCGGTTAGAAAATTAATGATCGTTAGAAAATAAATGAGCGACCCGTCCAATTTCAAACGCTTATTGCTCATTCATTTCATGATGGGTTGATGAGATGTTTGCATCATACGTTGTCGGCACTCCGTAATAATTTTTCACATTGAATAAAATAATATATATCATGTAACTAACAATCGAACAATTAAAAAATCTCAACCACTATCCAAACAGAAGATACCTAGGCCTGATTGATCGAAATTGACGTCATTTCTTTTTCGCGCCCGATTCGTTCGTTCACCGGCAAGCTGTATGACAATCGAGGAGGAGGCGCCTACTTCACACATACCAAATGATATAAAAGGATGGAGCGTTCGTGGATTTTATTCATTTTTACAACGGACGTGGAACGGACAACAGTGGAGAGCAGCAGCAGTGGACGCGGCTAATATATAGACGAGCATCGAAGCTGTGTGGTCAATAGGCTAGCTGTGCCTCACATCAAGCTTCTATGGCAGAATAAGCAGCGACAAACTACTACTATTCTGCTAGTGGCAGCAGCAAGCATCGCGAGCGGAGCATTTCGGGCACGCTCTCTCCATCAGAAGTGCGAGCACACGCTTCTTGGAATCGTGAAAGTGCAGCAGTGAACTTCAAGACGAGCATCGAATCTGAGCGGCCAACAATTGAGCTGTGTCTCATATCGAACTTAAGTGGCAGTAGCAGCAGCAGCGGCGGTAAACATCGAGGCCTAACATCAACAATCGAGCTGTGTCCCGCATCGGTCCAGTACTGATGGCAACAGCAAACATCATGAGCAGAAAGTTTCAGGCATGTTCTCTCTTTTTGCTGATGCTGCTGCTCAGTCAGATTTCTCATTTTGTTCGACGCTCAGATCGGTAAACATATATTTTTTTTTTTTATTAATCCGTTTATTTTTACAGGGGTAAACATATATGTTTTTAGTGTTTTAAGTGTGGTCACATCAGATCAACATCAACCAACATGACTTCATGCGGAAAGGAAGGCAAAGGAGGATCGAAGCGTATCGCAAGGTTCAACATGACAATATCCAGTGTATCAAATTCGCTATTCGCCGTTTAGCTCGACGTGATGGTGTCAACGAAAACCACCAAAATAAAAACAGAAATAAGCAGCAGCGGCTCCGAAAAAGCTACCGCTGCCAAAAAACAACAGAAGTGAATTGTTGTTTTTGTTGCTCCATAAAGTTTTACGCGAGTAAATATGTCGGAATATATGTTCACGCAATATGAGCGCCAATCTCGTAAACGTGCATCGGAGCTGAAACAACTTTCTATCACTGATACCGAAAGCTCGATTGTAACACTGGTGAAATGAACAAAAAATACCCAACAACCAAATCAAACGGCCCTTTTCAGGGCCATCAGATCATTATCAAAGAGTTTAACAATATATTTTTTCAAACATCCAAAATAAGCATGCGACAGATAGCCTAACGTAATCCTACGTCAACTATGCGGTCGTGTCTCGGACACAACCTTCTGTGACTTTTTTCAAATTCGTTTACTCTCTTAAATATATTTTTAAAACTATGTATATATATATATATATATAAACAATTTTCTTAAATCCATGGTTAGTAATGTGGGAAACCGATTACTGGCGATGGACTCGAGATTAGAATGGTGACATATTTTCTCAGGAAAAGGATGGGATATAAGGAAATTATTACAATTTTGATAATGACACACACTCAGTTCTTAAATCTATTCGTACATCTATTGTGAATTTACATTTCAACTTATTCTCCTGTTTATAGCAAGGGGACCAATTACTCACAAAGGAAGAAAAGGAGAATATAAGGATATAAGGACAATCAGACACGAAGATCGATATCTTTTAGGAAAACATATATTTGGAACATGTAATCAAGGACTAACCGAGCCAAAACATCTCTCACCGGCACATTGGGCTGCCTTCCTCTAGCCCGAAGAGAGTTTTCTAAATTCGATCTGGCAACAAGATACAACTCGCACGACCAAACAACGTGTTCGATGTCGTGGTAACCTTGGCCATAAGCAGAAGGGGGTAGGGAGAAGGGTGAAGATGCGAATAAAGTCCCGACTTTTGAACCATGGTTTGAGGATAACTTTAGGGATTATCGACTGAAGCCACCGACCCAATTCATCTTCGTCCCACTTACATTGCCAATTAGCGATGGTATTATCACGGACTAAAGAATGAAATTCAGACAAAGGTAATGACATAACAGCGTCTGGTTAAAGCACTCAAAATTTCTCGTATTTTCTCAAGGAAGTACGGCGAGTGCTTTTCCGGCCTCACTGAACGGATAGCTTCGACAGAGCTAAGACTATCCATTACAATGTAATAGCGTTCAGCAGGTCGTGAGGCGACGCTGTCCAGTGCCCAGTGTATCGCTGCCAATTCAGCAATATACACTGAACAAGGATTCTGAAGACTGTGGGAGGTGCTAAAAAATTCGTTGAACACTCCAAATCCTGTGAACTCATTCATAGAGGACCCATCAGTAAAGTACATATTATCACAATTAATACGCCCATACTTTGCATTGAAGATCGTATAAACGATCCCCGATAGAAGATAATCTGAAATTTCATGGATTTTCACCTTCATGAACAGATCAAAATGTACAGAGGAATTGATGTAGTCAGGAAAACAAACACGGTTGGGAATATACGAAGAAGGATTAACCTGCATGGAGACGAATTCATGATATGAGCTCATGAATCCAGAATGAAAATTTAGCTCGATCAGCTGCTCAAAATTTCCGATCACCAATGGGTTCAGAACCTTACACCGGATGAGGAACCGAAGAGATAATAAATTGAAGCGATCTTTTAGTGGGAGTACGTCTGCCAGAACCTCGAGACTCATGGTATGCGTTGAGGGCATACATCCCAACGCAATACGGAGACAAAGATACTGAATTCGCTCGAGTTTAATGAGGTGTGTTTTGGCAGCTGATTGAAAACAGAAACTGCCATACTCCATCACTGAGAGAATAGTTGTTCGATACAACATTATAAGATCTTCGGGATGGGCTCCCCACCAGGTGCCGGTAACTGTACGGAGAAAGTTTATTCTTTGTTGACATTTTCTACTCAGATACCTAATATGGGCCCCCCAAGTACGTTTGAAGTCGAACCAGACCCCAAGATAATTGAATGACATAGCATGAGTGATCGGTTTACCCAAAAGTTGAAGCTTTGGTTTTGCTGGTTTATGCTTCCTAGAAAAAACCACCATCTCTGTTTTCTCCGTGGAGAATTCGATCCCTAGCCCAATGGCCCAGGTTGAAAAATTGTTCAAAGTATCTTGTAAGGATTCTTGCAGGTCGGATTCGTTTGATCCTACGACAGACACCACTCCATCATCTGCAAGTTGTCTTAGGCTGCAATTTTGTGTAAGACAATTGTCGATGTCGTTTACATAGAAGTTGTACAAAAGGGGGCTTAAACATGAGCCCTGGGGGAGGCCCATGTAGGAGACCCGATTTACTGTCGAATCCCCGTGAGAAAAATTCAACTGTTTCTCACAAAGCAAGTTATATAACATATTATTCAGTAGAGGCGGCAGACCCCGAGAATGGAGTTTGTCTGACAGGACCTCTATTGAAACAGAATCAAAGGCCCCCTTTGTGTCCAAGAATACTGAAGCCATTTGTTTTTTTTTCGGCGTAAGCCATTTGAATTTCTGAAGAAAGCAGCGCAAGACAATCATTCGTCCCCTTGCCCCTGCGGAACCCATATTGAGTATCTGAGAGTCGGCTATTTAATTCAACCCATCGATCAAGACGAAACAAGATCATTTTCTCCAACAATTTCCGTATACAAGACAGCATTGCTATCGGGCGGTACGAATTGAAGTCGGATACGGTTTTTTCCGGGTTTTAGAATAGCTATAACTCGTACTTGTCTCCAATCATCCGGAACAATATTATGTTCCAGAAACAGACTGAATAAATACAACAAGCGATGTCTCGCCACATCAGGGAGGTTTTTCAACAAGTTGAACTTAATTCGATCCTGGAGCAGAATTGTTACAAGAAAGGAGAGCAAGAGAAAATTCTACCATCGAAAACTCGGAATCAAGATCGCACCTATCGTATGGTATATCTCGAACAATGTTTTGCACAGGAGCGGAATCAGGACAAACGTTCCGTGCATAATTAAAAATCCATCGATGTGAATATTATTCGCTTTCATTTGTTGAAGAGCGACTTCTCATGTTTCGAGCCACTTTCCATAATTGTTTCATTGACGTTTCTCGTGACAAACCTCCCACGAAAGTTCGCCAATAAGCACGTTTTTTCCCTTTGATCAAATTTTTGAACTGATTCTCAAGGACTAAATACGTTTGAAAATTATCAGGGGTTCCACGTTTCCGAAAAGCTTTAAATGCATTCGAATTTTCTACATAAAGCATGGAAAATTGGCTATCCCCATATAGATTGGGAGGCCTTCGACGAATAGTGGAACCTGGGATAGGTTTCGTTTGAGCGCGAACTGCGCTGTCATAGATCAAACGAGAACGGAAGTTATACTCCTCCAATGGAGGTAAGCCTTCTCTGGAATTGATGGCTAGAGCAATCGCGTCCGCATATTTTTTCCAGTCAATGTGTCTTGTGAGGCCATATGCCATGTTTATGGCATATGGCCTCGTTCGCCATGGACAAAAACAGGTGGTAGTCACTTGGTGCAAGGTCCGGACTAGTCGGGACTTTATTCGCACCTTCTCCCGACTCATGTCCAATCACTGTTCGTTAGATGCGCTACTCTTTCGTATTGATCTTGCCGACAACAATCTTTGTGTTTGTGGCCAAGGTTACCACGACATCGAGCACGTTGTTTGGTCGTGCGAGCTGTATCTTGTCGCCAGATCGAATTTAGTAGTCACCCTTCGGGCCCGAGGAAGGCAGCCCATGATGCCGGTGAGAGACGTGTTGGCTCGGTTAGACCTTGATTACATGTCCCAAATATATGTATTCCTTAAAGCTATCGATCTTCGTGTGTGATTGTCCTTATACCCTTAGTTTTTCCTTTTCCTTTTCCTTTGTGAGAGATCGGATCCCTTCTTAAGAATAAGATGAAATGTAAATACATATTAGATATAAGATAGGTTTAAGAATTGAGTGTGATGAGTGTGATTGAGAGTGTGAGTGTGATCATTGTCAACATATCCTCATATTCCCTCCTTTTCCTGAAGAAAATATGTCACCCTTCTAAACTCAAGTTGACCGCGAGTAATCGGTTTCCTATATTATTAACATTAGAATTAAGGAAAAATATATATATATATACTAGTAACAATACAGTAAGGAGTTCGGCTCCTTTAAACCTATGTAACTGAGCCTGTAAAAATGAACGATTTAAATAAAAAAAAAAGGTCCGGACTATACGGCGGATGCAAAAGAACCTCCCATCCGAGCTCCCGGAACTTCTGGCGCGTCACCAAAGAAGTGTGTGGCCTGGCGTTGTCCTGATGGAAGACAATGCGGCCTCTGTTCATCAAAGATGGCCTCTTCTTCATGAGTGCTACCTTCAAGCGGTCCAGTTGTTGGCAGTACAGGTCCAAATTGAGCGTTTGGCCATAGGGAAGCAGCTCATAATAGATTATTCCTTGACAATCCCACCAAACACACAGCAGAACCTTCCTGGCCGTTAATGAGGGCTTGGCCACCGTCTGAGCCGCTTCAGCGGGCTTCGACCACGACCGTTTGCGCTTCACGTTGTCATAAGTGACCCACTTTTCATCGCCAGTCACCATCCGCTTCAGAAACGGGTCGATTTTGTTGCGATTCAGCAGCGATTCACATGCGTCGATACGGTCAAAGATATTTTTTTGCGTCAACGTGTGTGGCACCCATACATCGAGCTTCTTTGTGAATCCAAGCTTCTTCAAATGGTTAATAACGGTTTGATGACTTATCCCCAGCTCTTGACCGATGCTACGGCTGCTACTATGCCGGTCTTTCTAGGCTAATTCAGCGATTTTGTCGCAATTTTCGACGACAGGCCTTCCGGAGCGTGGCGCATCTTCGACGACCTCTACACCAGAACGAAAACGTTGAAACCATCGTTGTGCGGTGGAAATAGAAACTGTATCGGGTCCATAAAGCATTAGCATTAGCATTAGCATTAGCATTAGCATTGAGCAAGTTGCACAATATCGTAGGTGGTACGAATTCAAAACTGTTATGTTAAAAAACAAGCCTCCACCCGTTGCTGATGATTAGTAATATCTCTTAGGTGAAAGTATATTTTCTCCAACAGTTAAGAATTGTCCTGGCCACGTCCTTGCAACTGCTAAGGAAAGGGAAGGAATGTTAGTTCGACATTTACTTAAGAAAGATGCAGAGAACTCTACAACCTCTCATAAATGTCTCGGGAAGTTAGGAATATGTTAGTAGGGAAGGTAAGCCATAGAATACACTCAGCCAGTGTTACTGGCAAAGCTTGTTATTACTATTACTATTACTATTACTATTACTATTACTATTACTATTACTATTACTATTACTATTACTATTACTATTACTATTACTATTACTATTACTATTACTATTACTATTACTATTACTATTACTATTACTATTACTATTACTATTACTATTACTATTACTATTACTATTACTATTACTATTACTATTACTATTACTATTACTATTACTATTACTATTACTATTACTATTACTATTACTATTACTATTACTATTACTATTACTATTACTATTACTATTACTATTACTATTACTATTACTATTACTATTACTATTACTATTACTATTACTATTACTATTACTATTACTATTACTATTACTATTACTATTACTATTACTATTACTATTACTATTACTATTACTATTACTATTACTATTACTATTACTATTACTATTACTATTACTATTACTATTACTATTACTATTACTATTACTATTACTATTACTATTACAATTACTATTACAATTACTATTACTATTACTATTACTATTACTATTACTATTACTATTACTATTACTATTACTATTACTATTACTATTACTATTACTATTACTATTACTATTACTATTACTATTACTATTACTATTACTATTACTATTATCATTACTATTACTATTACTATTACTTAATGCAAGTGATATCTGCTGAAAGAATTGGTCAATGAAATTCTATGATATTACATTGTAGAATGATATAGATGCATTCCGGCCTTCCGATCGTTGTCATGTTCAATCTGCGGGAGTGAATGTGTTTCAATTATCAATGCGAGACTAAATATGAAGTGTCAAAAGTCCTTTTCGGTCTTCCGATCGTTGCCACGTTAATTGTTGCGTTAACCACATCTAGAAATTGGAACATGAATTGAGAACCAAAAGACACTCAGAAACAGAAATATGCGTCCAGCCATGTTCATGAATTTCGAACGGAATTGGAAACATTCAACACGAAACATGCTTCACACGACGAAATATGCTATAGTAAAATAAAATATTATTCAAATAAATAATAAATAAATTTAATATGTATGAAATGAATTAAAAATGAATGAATATTGATCTACAGTAAGCTACATTTAAGTCGACAGGCCGAGGCACCACTCAGTGTCGCATTGGAGGCGATTTTGACTTGTAATTGGACAATCGCGATGACAATGATATAGTATCGATGTCTGGTGGCGACTTTCAATGTGGGAGCATAATTTGGGCCCCGAACTCAATGTTTACAAAAATGTCCAATCAGATGTAAAAATGTCCAATTAAACGATTCGCATTACAGGTCTGTCCAATTAGCTAGATGTCGAATTGGATGCAGCTTACTGGATAACAATAACATAACAAATAACAATATTTCGAACAGAACTCTCCAGAGAATGCATTACACATATATGTAAATATTTTGATATACTCAATGGCTCTGCAACACGAATTTGAAAATAAAATAATGTTGCCACAAAGGCTGGTTTGATATAAAGGTTTCCTTTTTTGACGTAGGACTACGTCTTTCATTTCTATACCGGTGTGTAAAACCAAAGTTTCGAGAACGAAAGCGTTACGCTGGAGACCGAGATTTTGAGCGTTAATAGTTCTTAAACGTCTGAACGAAATGGTATGATAAACACTTCATTTGAAAGATAAAATGTCTACGCGTCATATACTTGTTACTTTTTCATCCAAAAACTTGTTTCAATAGTCTTAAAATTGCTTTCAAAACAGGCTATTGAAATCACCAATCGGTATATAAGCGAGCGCCGCTCGTAAACCCACTCAGTTATGATTGAACAGCGATTGGAGCATGTTGTCGCTGTTGTTGTGAAGCTAGTTTCGTTTATCATGAAAACGCTGATGAACGGTGTCACCAAGAGCCTGTTTGTGCACCTAAGGCCAAAAGGGAATCCATCAAGAGGAGAGTGATGCCACGGTTCCGCTTGAAACATCGGAGCAGCCGCCACACACACACACACACACACATACACGCGCGGAATTCTCGTTGCTATCATCGTTGCTGAAAAATAATCTGCCAGTTCCCCTGGGAATTGAAAAATACATTCATGTGAAAGAGTTTATTTTAATGTTTTCTATCTATATAACACTGCAACCAAATACATTTGGTTTTGTTATTTTTCAATCAATCGCAATTAACAGGAAAGCTTCTGAATATTTTTTTTCCCCATCAGTGGAAATTTTCGTATCCAATATTGGATGCATAACATGAAAAACGAAAAATGTTTCACATCGCGAAAATCAAGTCAATTTCGAGCGATTATTTGCGTTCTACTCATATAATGCTGCGACCAAATACATTTCGTTTTGAATTTTTTAAATCAAGTGCGATCAACGTAAGACCACGTCTTTCGGCAATTTATTAGAGGTGCAATGAATCTTTAGGAATTCCCGCTCTACGCGCACTGGCAAACAATGTTTACTCAACAATTTCTCAAACGAGAAATGGGTGTTGTGAGAAAGGATTAGCGAACGCGAAAACGACAAACGGGAGAAAGATACGTTTGGAGGTTGAAGGAAATTGGCAGAAAACTTCTTCATTCTATCATTCAAATAATGTGATTCATACCACATCGTTTTGCCAGAAAGAGATTATTAATGTTCAAAGGAGGAATCGAGTCCTCCGAGGAAATTACCCAGCGCAAATTAGAGTCGACTATCGATTGCGGCATTCGTACACAAATAATTTTATAATGCAGTTTCACCAAAGTGATTTCTTCGGATATATTCACTACATCATGTCATGTATTTCATATTCTTCATTAAGAAATCCATATCCATGGCACCTATCGGTAACGAATTATTATCGAAACCACAATTTTGGCTAAATGCTCCTTTCAGTTCGGCCTGTAAAAAACTTTTCTGTACTCTAATCCATCAAATTTGGAGCCCTGAAAAGGGCCGTTGATTATATGCTAAGCTAATATAGCACGCTCTCCTCGGATACGATGGGCCAGCTGGATGTCCTGGGGCATGATGTGACGCGTTTTGCATGGATAGCACACAAATTGGTATCTTCGAATAAGCCTCCTGCAGCGTCATAGCCGCGGAACTTTGAAAGCGCGAGTCGGTTTTGAAGTCCTGAGCAATTCCACGATCCAAATGCTGCAAAGGTAGCTGCGGATCAGCAATTCGGTCGACTTCTGATAGCGATGAATTTCACGCAAAGTTCCCGGTCGATAGCGATGTGGCTTCTCCACCTATCCTGCTACTGGTGCGCTTATCCGAGCTGACTTCGTGTGCCTTACCACCGAATGACTAACGAGCTGTCTGCGAAAGACTAACGAGCTCGAGTCCTCACGGTGCGAGAGTAGAGTAAGAAATGAACGAAATGATGATGATGTTGAATTAAAGAGGCTTTAAACTTTTCAGTTCATTCGCCTCTAAATAAATGAACGAAAGCAAAGGAAGCGTCATTTTATAAACCATAAAATTATAGAATCTAAATCCCACCCTTATTATATTCGTGAGTATACAGTAAGCTTATATAATAAAGAGGGTGGGGTTTACATTCGATTCTTTTATGTTTTATAAAATGACACTTCCCTTGCTTTCGTTCATTTCTTACTCTACTCTCGCACCGTGAGGACTCGTTTCATCGGGACTAAGCAGACAGCTCGTTAGTCCTTCGGTGGTAAGGCACCACGAAAGCAGCTCGGATAAGCGCACCAGCCGCAGGAAGCGTGAAGAAGCCACATCGCTATCGACCGGGAACTTTGCATGAAATTCATCGCTATCGGAAGTCGACCGAATTGCTGATCAGTAAGCTACCTTTGCAGCTTTTGGATCGTGGAATTGATCAGGACTTCAAAACCTACTTGCGCTTCCAAAGTTCCGCGGTTATGACGCTGCAGGAGGCTTATTCGAAGATACAAATTTGTGTGCTATCCACGTAAAACGCGTCACATCATGCCCAAGGACATTCAGCTGGCCCGTCGAATCCAAGGAGAGGGTGCTATATTAGCTTAGCATATAATCAACGGCCCTTTTCAGGGCTCCAAATTTGATGGATAAGAGTTCAGAAAAGTTTTTTGCAGGCCAAACTGAAACGAGAATTTTCGTTTGGATGCCATACAGCATCGAGAAAATTCCGGAAAGATCTAATCGTTGCTGAAAAATAATCTGCCAGTTCCCTGGGAATTGAAGAATACATCCATGCGAAAGAGTTTATTTTAATGTTTTCTAATTATATGGCGAACACAGCGACCAAATACATTTGATTTCGTAATTTTGTAATCAAGTGTAATTAGCTGGAAAGCTTCTGAAGATTATTCTTTCCCATCAGTAGGATATTTTCGTATCCAATAATGGATGCATAACATGAAAAACGGAAAATGTTTCGTATCGCCAAAATTATATAATTTTCAATCGATTATTGCTCAGTCGCCGAAATTTTCATACTCAGAGAGTTCATTCTCCTCTAGTTTGCCTTCCAAATTGCCATCGTAAACCACACCTTCTCTCGATTCAATCACGCACGAAAAGCATACTGAAATGATATTCTGGTGGCGAAACCCATTCATTTTTCGTGAGGCGTCGTGTACAAATTACGTAACGCGATAAGGGGGGAGGGGTTAGATGTTGCGTTACTTTCTGTTTATTAGAGATAGGGAATTGCGTTACGAAAGGGGGGGAGGTTCAAAATCCGGATTTTTTCGTTACGTAATTTGTGCACGACGCCTGAGGACATCGACAAGACAACATCGTTACTGAACGAGCTGAACGGCGAGGGATCGAGGTATTCATTACCTGGCTTGACCTGACCTGAAATGCAATCAGTTTGTTTTAACTGTGAGGGAGCGCAGAAAAGCCGATCGATCAGAAGGAGAAGAGAAGGTGACCAAGAGAGTATCAGTATCGAAATACGGTTCCTCGGGAAGACATAGAAGCAGCCGCCACACACACACACATACACGCGCGCAACTCTTTTCGTTTGCTGGTTATCGAGAGGAAACCTGGAAAGAAATGATCGTTGCTGAAAAATAATCTGCCAGTTCCCCTTGTAATTGAAAATTACATTCAAGCGAGTTTATTTTAATGTTTTCTATCCTTATAATACTGCGACCACATACATTTGGTTTTGTGATTTGTCAATCAAGTGCAGTTAGCAGGAAAGCTTCTGAAGATTATTCTTCAGAACAAGGTTTTTTGTATCCAATATTGGATGCATAAAACCTTTAGTCTCCAACGTAACACTCTCGTTTTTGAAGTCACCCAAATATTTATTTATTCATTCATTCAGGATGGATTTAGATTCAACTTCAAATAAATGATCTCTAAATCAACGATAGTCCTACGTCACCCTTGCGGTTATACCATAGATATAACCCACTTCCTGTTTTTTAAATCACATTTTATTTTTATCGAATAATAGAAAAACCTGCTGGAGTGAGAATGCTTTAGCTTCTAACATGAAAATAATGTTGAACATGAATATAAACATTACATTTAAACATACTATCTGCGATATGGAATACAAAATAAGAACCATATAATCCATTCGCCACTATCTGCCTCTGGAATGTGAATTCATATTAAAACTATAAAGTTGATAATATGATGTTGCTGAAGTATGCAAAAATCGACAAAAACAATATTATCACTCCTATTCAGGTCTAAGCAAAATAACACTTTTACTACATGATTGGATATATGTGAAATTAAATCCAAAATAAATTTTCAAAAAAATTAAAATGAATATGATGATAAATTTCTGAGACTTTTCGAAAATGTCCCCGAAAAACGGATGTATTTCGTTACCCGACTACGAAGGCTATTTTGGGTAACCTCAAAAGTCTTGCGAAACGTTTCCTCTATTTTCGTAATGTGTTTATCAAACGTAGTCTCTAAAATAGTCAAACAAATCGCAACACATATACATATACAAGTTATCTCTACCAAAACACTTATGCATCCATGAACACATGGATATATGTGCAATATGTAAATTAACACACTTTTAATATACATGTAACAAGTAATTCCATTTATTTGCATGAATTTTGAAAAAACAATCCTCAAAAATGTTATTAATTATTTATGAAATATTTACAAACGATAAAACAATCTCAGAAAAATAGGAACCACCATCTCTTAGAGCCTGACTTATCTTTGGAATTGGGAGGCTCATAAACAGATGCAAGTTTCTATTAAACTGATATCTATATTTAAGCAGTGTAAAAACGAAAAACGAAAAACATATTGTTTTTCATTTCGATATTCCTATGCGGCTTCAAACTACAAATCATCATTAGAATGAAAATACGAAATATGAATCTGACGCATGAACCACCAATAAGTATCTCTAAAAAAACCAAATCTGAAATCAAGAACAAGAATCCGAATTCTAAGAGATGAATGCGAAAACATAAATCGAATTTTAATGTTGAAAACACTTATCTCTTTTGCAAGTCTAACGAAATCGAAGAAAAAATAGAAATACAATACATTAATGCAGCACGCCAATGTCAAGTTATAAATAGAAGAAAATTAGAGAAATAAAAATGAATTGAATCTCATGGCACTGTAAATCCGGTTCTGTCTTCCTTCTGTGCGTGTGTCGTTCGCTGGTGATAGTGTCACTGATGAAATTATAAACGAGTGCACAATAAACGCGATCAAACGCATTCGATCGATACATGCCGCTGGAGTATCTACCACGGGATTTGATAACCCAACCACCACGAAAATCCTATCTCTTTCAGTCGCTCAATCACATCTTATTCCCAAGCAGCACTCGCGCGAAAACACAAACGCATCTACAGTCGAATGCAGGCCAGCATACAAATGAACGCATTAGAATTTTCGTTTGAACAGACACATACTTATACACAATTAGCACTCGCCCATGAGAACCCTCTCCATCATAGCAGAACTGATGCTTTTTATTCACACAAACTACAATACACGAATCGATCCATATAGAAAACGCAACCATACACACGCGCGATGAAAACAAAAATATTCGTCATCAAGCGAAACCGAGCTAGTAACGAAAGCGAACACACTAAATATGTAAATATGTAGAGCCTTCACCGAGCAAATCACTACAATTATATTATGGGAAATTTCATAGAAAACTCAGGTAGATTCTCCCGGATTCCAAAGCCCCCAGGCGGAAAGCACAATTTTACGTGAAATGATCAAAATTTACACCCGAAACGCGTTATAAATACCGACACTCGTGGAGAAAATATAGAGCGCAAATGCACACGTCTACTTCGCAACGATGCCCGACGTGAACCTGATCAGCTGGAAACTGTATCGGGTCCATAAACTGCACAAATTTTATTGGCAGCTTGAGATGCATTTTTGCCTTTGTCATAGTAGTACTGTAAAATATGTCGGATTTTCTCTTTATTTTGCTCCATATTTGCGACACTATAACTCACGAACGACTTAACCAAACAAAACACTGTCAAGGACTATATTATAGCGCGCAAAAATGCCTTTCCAACAAGCTATAGTATGACTCGATACAATGAATACAACTAGAACTACGCGCTTACAACGACACCTCGCGGAAATACCGCAGGACTTTTTTAACAGCCTAATATATGAATAGCCCTTACAATTTCCATCAAGTCGTCCATACATCGGAAGATGGGCACTTTTACAGGGAAAAAGTTTTTCTAACAACAACTTTTTTATATTTTCTTTGAAAAAAATACAATTTATCCTCATTTTTTTTAAAGTCAAGATAGCGATATAGTGTATTCGACAAAGTTTTAGATCTTATTAAAATTTTAACTTTTGTCGAAGACATCAACTTTCTATCTGTAGATTTTGTAGGTTATACATTTTTGTAAAAAATTTAAAAAAGAAATTTTGCTTTTTCAAAAAAGGTGTCTTATTGTTTTTTCGAATATTTCAAGTATGACAGTTGCTTAAATGACCCATGTCTTTACACCCACAACGAGGATGCTTTGGGGAAATTGTGTTCGGCTGAGCTTGAGCTCTGAATCGCGAGATACCCTGCGGATTATCTGAGGACTACAATGTTCTTCGACCATTTTACTAAGTACTGTCCGACGTCGCAGAAGCATTGTGTCTTGTTCGCGCGTTTCAAATGTGAGGTCTTTTTATAACGTGAGGTTTTTGAGATTGTAATTTGAATCGATTTTCAGTGTGAGCAGGAGTAAAAATCGTCAATATTTACATGTGATCCTGTAATTATTCAGTTTAATTTCATTAAGGTTTCACGTTATCCGTGTTACGAATTTAATGTTTGGAGTGTTTTTGGTTTTCAGTCGTTGGTTCCCAGATGGCCGTGCCAGTCTGATGATTTGTTTGGAGAACGTTGCCTGTGATGAGAAAACCCTGTAGAGGTTTTCCGTCGTTTTCAGAGTAATTAGTGGAGTGGAGTGACTTAGTGACTTAGTGGAGTGACATCAACCAAAATATTCAGAAGCATTCATCGGATTCAGACATTTATTGATTTTATGGATGGTTACTATGTGCCATGTAAAATCAAATGAATTAGGCTTTATAGGCAAATGAAGATCCTTAACAATTTGTAAACTGTCTGATGCGAAATTAATTATTCCCAGTCGACATGGTTCACTGAATTCGTTCTTTTCTCCCGCACTTCCGAAGCCATCCATAATACCTTGCGATATTCTATTCCTATTCTGGCCCTCACAGCACGATATCTCGGCCGGAGAAATCTCGAGCTAGAGAAGCACCACTTGCTACTCAATTAGCACCGTCGAGATCGATTCGAATCCAGTCGTCGCGGTGTGTCATTCCGGCTCTCCATTAACGTTAAGTGAACACGAGTGCACTTTTCCAGTAACAAGATTCTAATCGCTCATCTGTTCTGCCTGCTGCAGCAGCAACTCCACCCCCTCTCACACAAACGTACATCCACACACAAACACCAACCCACCAACAAGATCTAGTCAAGATCGCCCTCTGGCGGCAAAAGTGCGAACAAGAGAAGCACCCAATAAATGGCACGAAAACACGGCCACGATGCGGAGATCGCTGGCAGAGAAAAATTGCCTCTCCGAGTGCATGTAAGGAAAATATCAATAAAATTAATTTGAATAACATATTACAACAATGAGCGCGCGGCGGTGTAGATTTAATTTCAATTTAGCTCTTTCCGAGGCGTTCTCGTCGGGACTCTCGGTCCAATGGGCGCCGGGTACCCACGAAGGGGGCGGCAAAGTGGGAGACACACATTACCACCCTCATCGCTTCCACAATGCGGCGCATAGAATTTATTGTGTTTGCATGAACAGGAGAAATAAAGCGAACTCTCTTGGGTCTTGCTGCCCGGAGCCGATCGCATTTGAATAGAGCATCGGCAACAGCAGCCGCCCGGTAAGCGGTGTGAGGATAGAATTACCAAACCGGTGTTAAAGTGAAATTAATGACATTAGCATTTAATCTTATCAATGCGAGCTGGAAGGTCATCGGTAATAAAATTATTAAGTCGATGCGAGTTTGTGACTACTTACGACCGGTAGGAAGCGCAGCGCAATGGGCTGCAGAAGAAGGCGATGAAAAATAAACGCTCGCAAATCTCATCCCACGATCCATCCAGTTTATGTGATTGAGTGTCAGCCATTGCGCTCCAGTTAATGTCGCCACGCTGCTGACTGCAACTGCACATTTCTGATTGGTTCATCACTCTCCCACAGAGCCTGTCAGCAGTCTTCACACGCACGCCAATGCGCTCTTCATTATAAGGCCGCGATGTCAATCAATCTGGTCGAACATCGGGCTTCGGGACAAGTAGCTTCTCTTTCCGTCCGACCGCATAGGGCAAGGCAATATTTGCCAACGACACTTCAAAGCCCTAGAAGTGCTGCCCGGTAGTAGCAGCAGTGGCGGCCGGCGGCCATCAGTTCAATTGAATTCCACGGAGGCAAGCAATCATCGCTTCGACAAACAAGATTAGGTTTCAAAACTAGCTTCGGCCGGTGCCCACTGTGCTGTGACTGCTACCACATATCACTCGCCGCTGCGCAGATTGTTTAATCTGCGAAACCCGATATCAACCCCGTTGTCGATGCGGCAGGCCACTCTGACCAACGCACCGGTTGCGGACCCCACGACTGGAACGGTGACCGTGATGTGGCTGCAGCAGTTATTGACAGAACCTTGTTACTCTGCTTCCAGCTGATGATGATTTATTTAATCTTCCGATGGCGAGGTTGATTGTACGATTATACGATCTATGACTGGTCCGCGCACCCAAGTGTCTACGCCCGAAGAGCAGCGCTGCTTCCAGAAAGGATGTTACATTATGCGCTGTAGACAATGAACAATGTGAACAAGTCGGTCTTGTTATTATTATCCGAAGTATCCTATCTGAGAGTTAGCTCATTACAGTTCGATTCGGTTACCTTTCTTCTTCTTCTTCTTCTTCTTCAATGGCACTAACTAGAGGAACTTCGCCGTCTCAACGTAGTATTACTTGCGTCATTTTTATTAGTACTTAGTTGAGATTTCTATGCCAAATAACACGCCTTGAATGCATTCTGAGTGGCAAGCTCTAGAATACGCGTGATCACAGTGCAAGTTGGAGGAGATTTATTTGACGAAAAATTCCCCCGACCAGAACGGGAATCGAACCCGAACACCCGGCATGTTAGTTATGACGCTAACCACTCGGCCACGGGAGCACATTCGGTTACCTTGTTAATTTTAAATTCAGACCAGCACTCGGGTTGATTGAGAACTAAACAATAATTTTTGTTGTCGGTCAGCTTTCCAAGTGTCGGTGGCATACATATACAGTAGGGTGCCAATGAAAATCGTCATCTCGAATTTCAAAAAATCATCTTGATTTTTCATGTGGAACTTCGCGCGATAAAAATACCCAATGCAACATTCAATATCATGCCAAAACCATAACATTTTTTGCATGTTGAATGAATGTGACTGATAGTCAAATTAGATTAGGGTTACCGTCTGTCCTGATTTAGCAGGACATGTCCTGATTTTGAGATCTATTTGGGGTGTCTTGATTTATTTTTCACAATCTAGCCTTTGTCCTGATTTTTATGAGAAATTCAATTTTGTTGAATTATGTTTTCGAGTTAAACCTTTTCAATTGACGACCAAAGTTTTGTGAACATATAAGGAGTAGCGGTTGGATCTTCCACGAGGTCTTCCAACTATTTTCATTTAGAGATGTAGTTTCACTGGCCACGGCGATGTTTTTGTGTTTTGTCTCGATATTTCAAGTTATTTTTTTTTTAATGTCTAAACGAAAGTGTTATTTTACCGACTAATTACACCAGAAGTTCCCATTTTTCACAACAGAACTTAAGCATTATGAAGCCAACGATGCATATGTGATCCATAAGTGTCAGTGGCTCATAACGGTATTTAGATTTAGCCATTTTTTGAAACAAAAGTTAAAAATCAAAAATGAAACATTACAGGTAGATCTGATTAGGGAAAGCATATTCAAACATCGAAGCATTGCCAGAATATTCGATTGGCATCCACTCCCGAATCCATGCCGAATTACATGGTGCAGAAATCCAGCCGCTCAGAAAATTTGGATTGAAGAAGGAGCTCTAGCGTTTCATACCCGTGGTTTTGGTGTTATTGCACTTGATACTTGAATTGATGATGATGATGATGATGATGATGATGATGATGATGGTCCCGCCACCCCACCCTATATAGGTTTGAGCAAGGCGAGTTATCTAGAAGATATATTTTTTTTTCTCAGCTTCAAAATCAGTTTAACAAAGAAAGGAATTGGTTTTACCTACAAATATAAATTCAAAAAATGTTATTTTATTGCATTATCGAAAGAGAAGCCAATACTCAGTCTTATCCTCCACTGAGTCGATACGGTCCCGACAAGGCCCTTGTAGCTAATTGGTTCACCTGAGCACAAGTCCAACTGCCAGCCTAGTTTTGGATAGACAATAAGTATCCCCATCCAGTGAAGACAAACTTTTGTAGACTACTTTTATTTGATTTTTACTAATACAAAAGAAAACAACAAAATAAAAAAAATAGTCCATCATCACCAATACCATGACAGACATAATACTAATAAACACGAATTAAAAAAAAAATTGTACACAGTATAATCCGTTAAAAAAAACTTCGTCCGATAAAGTATTCATTGAAAAAAATATAAATAAAATCTGCAGTAAACTGGCCACGAACGGACTGTATAAAACTTTGTCAGTTACTAGACTCTGAACCCGACAAAAAATCTTTTGCGCTCGTAAAAAGACAAGCCATCATCTTCGGAGTATTTTTAATGGATCGCCAAAGAAATATGTGAAATAAATAAATTTCACGTGTTTTTATTTATTTATATCTCAAACAATCACAATGGTTTGGTCATAATCGTAGCTGTGGCAGGTGTCCTGATTTTCAACTCCGACCAGATTTTTTTTTTCCAAAATATATATTTTTATCAAGGCTCATATGGCGTTAGCCTCACGGGGCCGGGAGTGCAATACTTTGACAATTTTTCTTATTATCTATGTTAATAATATGTAACCGATTACTCGCGGTTGGCTCGAGGTTAGTATTACAAGTGTTTTCGTAATTGGGATGTTGCTGTCTCCAATGCTCTGTACGTGTGCCCGACACGGGATACTTCCTATTGGGATGCAGCTGACCCTTAATCAGCAACGCTCCCCTAGTCTGTACCTCATATCTAGCGTGGTGCGTCTTTCTCGACTCGAGGAATCCAGGATAGAATGGTCACTAACCGGCGCAATCATCAGTTCATGTAGAGTTGTCATGAGCGGTACAACCTTTGGCTCTTGTTGAATGATCAGTGGACTGCACAACCTTTGGCCCGTGTATCTGTAAAGAGTGTGTGTATGTATTGCCACGACTAAGTAAAAGTTTATCGATCGGATAGGAGGGATATGAAACGGGGACACAACGAAGGAAACATCATTAAACGTTGACATCGACGTTTCTGAGGAACAGGTATAGATGAAGCAGAAGATCAGGATCACGGCTACCTAAGATATCCCGGACGGGGATATCCGATTGTCTGCCTTGTGCTCTCAGTGCTCTAGAGAGCTGAGAGCGAGCAGCATGGAACCGGATACACGACCAGACAACATGCTCGATGTCGTGGTAGCCATCGCCACAATCACAAAGATTGTTTGCTGCGAGCCCAATGCGATAGAGATGCGCGTTTAGGTTGTAGTGATTGGACATAAGCCGAGATATCACGCGAATGAAATCACGACCTACATTCAATCCCTTGAACCATGCCCTCGTCGAGACCTTAGGGATAATCGTGTGTAACCAACGACCGAACTCATCTTCACTCCACATGCGCTGCCAACTTACGAGCGTGTGCTGACGAGGAATGTGAAAAAATTCGTTATAAGCAATTTGCCTTTCAAAAAGTGTGCCTTCTGAAACACCCACCTTAGCTAGCGAATCCGCCTTCTCATTCCCCGGAATCGAGCAATGAGAAGGAACCCATGCTAAGGTAATCTTGAATAATTTTTCGACCAAAACACTCAATAGTTGTCTTATTCTTGTTAGGAAATAAGATGAGCGTTTATCAACTTTCATTGAGCGGATTGCCTCTATTGAGCTGAGACTGTCTGAAAAAAATAAAATAATGGTCGATGGGCAGTGTTTCAATGATCCCTAGAGCATAGTATATCGCACCCATTTCAGCGACATACACGGAACAAGGATCTTTGAGTTTGAAAGAGGCACTGGAATTTTCATTGAAGATGCCGAAGCCAGTGGACCCGTTTATGAATGAACCGTCAGTAAAGAACATTTTATCAGATCTAACTTTACCCCCATATTCTGCCGAAAATATCGGCGGAATAGAATCTGAGCGTAGATGATCTGGGATTCCATGGATTTTTTGTTGCATGGACAGATCAAAAATGACAGAGGAACTGCAAAAGTATGGG
Source organism: Toxorhynchites rutilus septentrionalis (assembly GCF_029784135.1). Lineage (NCBI taxonomy): Eukaryota > Metazoa > Arthropoda > Insecta > Diptera > Culicidae > Toxorhynchites > Toxorhynchites rutilus. Next base: position 14,737,931 of record NC_073745.1, on the reverse strand, counting down.
AAGCAAACTCGGTTGGAGATGCCTGGTGAAGGGTGCACTTCATGGGTAAGGTACTCATGGTATAGAGACATAAAACTTGACTGAGGAGTCAGTTGGAGTAGATTTTCGAAGTTATCAATCACCAATGGATTCATGATCTTGCAACGGATGATAAATCTGTAGGATAATTCTGTGAACCGAAGAGTAAGCGGGGGTACTCCTGCCAAAACTTCGAGACTCATCGTATGTGTCGAATGCAAACACCCCATTGCTATACGCAGGCAACGAAATTGTATTCTCTCCAGCTTGAGAATATGTATCCTGACAGCTGATCGGAAGCAAAAACTGCCATATTCTAACACTGATAATATCGTTGTTTTGTACAACTGAATGAGGTCTCCTGGATGGGCACCCCACCATGTTCCGGTAATTGTTTGGAGAAAATTGATTCTTTGCTGGCATTTCTGTTTCAAATACGCAATGTGTGTTCCCCAGGTACATTTAGAGTCAAAATATACTCCAAGGTATTTGAAAAACATCGAGTGCTTGATCGTTTTGCCGGATAGGTGAAGCTGGAATTGGGCGGGTTCGTGCTTCCTAGAAAAAACGACCATTTCGGTTTTCTCCGTAGAGAATTCGATACCCAGCTTGTGAGCCCACGCGAACAGATTGTTCAGGGTATCTTGCAAGGATTTTTGCAGAACGGCGGGATTAGCACCCGTGATGGAAATAACTCCATCGTCTGCAAGTTGTCTCAGCGTGCAGTCTCTAGTTAGACAATCATCTATATCATTGACGTAAAAACTGTACAAGAGGGGGCTTAGGCAGGAGCCTTGTGGTAGGCCCATAAAACTGTATCGAGAAGTTTTCAAGCTGCCATAATTGAAAAACATGTGATTTTCTGACAGTAAATTGTACAGGAAATTATTCAGAATTGGTGAAAGTCCACGATTATGAAGTTTCTCTGAGAGAATTTCCATGGAAACTGAATCAAATGCCCCTTTGATATCGAGGAAAACGGAAGCCATTTGTTCTTTGCGAGCAAATGCGATTTGGATTTCAGAAGATAGCAGCGCGAGACAATCGTTCGTCCCTTTACCTCGGCGGAAGCCAAACTGCGTATTTGACAGCAAATTGTTCGTTTCAACCCACTTGTCCAAACGAAGTAGAATCATTTTCTCTAACAATTTACGAATACAGGATAACATTGCAATCGGCCTATACGAGTTGTGATCGCAAGCCGGCTTGTTGGGTTTTCGTATGGCTATCACTCTCACTTGCCTCCAATCATGTGGGACAATATTCCGACCAGATGGTATCCCTAATTTAGATCAGTGCCAAATATATTGCTTAACTGTTAACAAAAAATGTCAAAAATCAAAAATCAATGTGTGTTTCACAAATCCATGTCCGGAATAAAAAGCACATTCAGAAGATAATTCTTCATCCGGACGGATCAAAAGTTAACGATTAAATTTCTCGTTGAAGAAGTTGCAGAAGAGTTTGTTAAAAGCCCTAGTATGGAGTATGGAGCAACGATTTTCGATCCGGTCACCATAAAACTCTTCGGCATAAAGGACGGACTCAATGATATGACCCGTTTGTATGTACGTGGGTAACTTTGTAACTTTGTAACTTTGTAGCAGTTCCACAGGGATATAGTATTGCTGTTAGAATTTTTAAAAGCGTTTTTCTTGAAATCATATTTTTTCAGCTGGTGGTATCGATACCTCAGGATCTACTCGACCAATTTGGCTGAAATTTATATAAACATGAATTATCTAAAGCGTTACATAGTCGTTTATTGATATCTCATTTTACCGATTTTTTATGAGGTTCTGAACAGCGATTTTTCATGAAAAATAACCTATTTTCAACAAAAATGAAATAAACGGAACGCCACTGAACTACATTTTACGAGTTAGTGAAATAACGAAGATAATAATGAGTTTTCAGGCAGAATGAACACTTTTCAAATAAAAATCATTAATGAAAATTAACTTCTTCGTATCAAACTGGTGTTCAATGTGAATGGAAAACTTTGTTTTCTTCATGTGGTATAATAATCTTATACAGAAATGTTATGTGAATATAATTTGATATTATGATGATAAGTTTAGTGGGAAACTAATCCCGTATCCAGATGTCGGCACCGTACCGTTGTCATCGCGGATACGTTTCATTCCGTTTCCACCGTGTATTTGAGAATCAGGCCCAGTATTATAATGACTGCACAGATAAAGGTGTGTTTCAAATTTCAGATCAATCGGTCAACAGGAGGGTTAAATTTCTATTGAGAGGGGAGCCCTGCCTGGAATGTCGGAAAATAATGAATTATCGTTTGGTTTTTTCTAATGTTGCGAATAAAGTGAAGTGTTCAGATATTTTGGTTTTTGTTTAAGATATAGTTGAAAATGTATTTTACATTTTTCGAGCGCACGAATAATGATTATTACGCTGTTGACAGCTGAATGCGTAGCTGTATTCGAGAATCAGGCCCACTGTGTATTTCATGATCTTGAAAATCCAAGATGGCGGCAGCTACAAAATGGCGGATTACATATTATATTTTCTCTAAATCCCATCAATATGGGGTTTAGAACGAAAGGACTTGACTGGTAGAACACGGTCATCTATGAAAAGTTTTTTATAGATTTTATTTTAGTCTCATCAATGCCCTAGAATCATTAAGGAAGTAGTGTGATAACTACTAACTGCTACTTGCCTAATTATTTTCTAGCTTTTAGTACATTATCTGTATTATTATTATGTTTAATCACAATGAAACCGTTGTATTTAAAAAGTGTTTTTTTTTACTTTTCAATTTATTTTCTAGTTTTTAGTACATTATCTGTATTACTAGTACAGGGTTTTCCAACTTTAAATTCCGAAAGTAAATTTAAATAAAACACACTTAGAATTCGAATTTCGATGAAACTTTTATTTCAAATTAAAGTTTGGTTTATGCCATTATGTGTAAAATACAACATCATTCAAATGTCCACCTAGGGCTTCCTCGAAAACCTTGATCCGGAACAGGTAATTATCGATGACTTTTGGGCATTTATGGGGCGGTTTATCGGTCATAACTTCACGAATGTTGTCTTTCAAATGTTCAAGAGTTTGAGTTGGCATAGACACGGTCTTTCGCATAACCCCACAAAACAAAGTCTAGCGGGTTCAAATCGCATGATCTGGACGGCCAATTGGCATCACAAAAACGCGAAATAATACGTCCCTCAAATTTCGTTCGCAGTATGGCCATGTTCGGTCGTGTTGTGTGGCACGTGGCGCCGTCCTGCTGAAACCACATGTCATCCGTATCCATATCTTCAATTTGTGGCAAAAAAAATCGGTTAATATGCGGCCATAGCACTCACCATTCACAGTTACCGTCTCGCCGTCCTCATTTTCAAAGAAATACGGCCCGATGACTCCACCAGACCATAATGCGCACCAAACAGTGACTTTTGGTTTGGTGCAAGTCCAAATGCAAAATTCGCCACAATGATGTGTTTGACAAGCCCAATTGCTGAGCACGCCGTGGAATCGAAACATTCGGGTCATCCTCCACACTGGCAGCAACAGCAGCTATATTTTCGGCCGAACGCACATTACGATGATGCACAGGTTTCACAATATCCGCTACGGATCCGGTTTTTCGAATTTACGCACTACATTAGCGATTGTGTGCTCTGTAGGCCGTCCATGACGACCAAAATCCGTCCGTAATGATCGAAAAACAATAGCCGGTTTTTCACCATTTTTATAGTATAATTTAACAAAATTAACACGTTGTGCGATGCTAAAACGATCCATATTGTAAAATGGCAGACATTCAACTAACGATATGACGTTTTGGTTGACAGCTATGTCAAACGGTTGTCAGCACAGGGCTGTATACTTTCGGAAGCCCGAAATGGAAAACCCTGTGTATTTATCTACAATAAAACCGTTCAACATTTTCTTTAAAATTTTGGATTTGCTGTTTTCAAAAATAACTGTATTCTACTAGTCAATCCCTTCCATTTGCTACCCATATTGAAGGGAGTTTGAAAAAAAATGGCGCCACCAACAGTGGGGGCCATTTTGAATTTCATTTTAATAGGATTTTGAAAAATATATATAAGGCGCCATCTTGTAGTCGCCATTATGTGAAATACAATAAATAATTGAATTGATAAAAAATCGAGGGGTTGTATCCGAGACACGACCGCTTAGGACGTAATCTTTTTTTTCTTGAAATTTTTAGGTTTACCATTTCGGATATTAATTGCGAACACGTCGAAATTTCATAAATAACTCTTTAGTAAAAAGTTCTGGGGACTCTGAAAAGCTTTAATAGCTTGTGTGGTTTTGTAGAATCATTTCGAGAAGCAACGATTCTTTCTTGCCTTTGCGAGAACAATACACTAATTGGTCATATGTCGCAATTTGTTTCTCTATGGCAATGCACGCATTGCACTGAGTATTTAACGAGAGGTATCTTCTGTACATCACCATTCAACAAGCATCAAACACGTGTCTAACAGATTCACACAGTTGCGGCGATAAAAATGAAACATCGCGAGAATGACCGTTTATGAAAAATCGTTTCTCGACACTCAGTCAAAACCGTCAACAAAGCTGAGAGCTTGTAGTATCAGAACAGAGCCGATGCGCACGAGAGCAAATGCGAATGGCAACTAAAAGTAATGATGGTGTTCTATTCACATGTACAGGAAATGAACAAGTTCTATGTTTCGCGCAACGAAAATAAGCAACAAACGCAAAGCCAAACATTGATAGCTAGAAACGACCTATAATCAGTTGCAGTCTTCTCTTTTTTAGCCTGTTTTCCCATGGCTCAAATGGTTGTGTTACTTGCAATGCCAGATGCACTTCAAGTGAAATATTCGCTAGCGTCCACATGTCGAGGGGAAACATAAAACACAAAACGAATAGAATAAGCGACCTTTGTTGTTTCTATTCTAGCGGCTGCATAAGTTGCCCGTTATTGACAGCTCTGTTCGGGAGAACACACAAATGGACAGAACAAATGTATGGGGAAATGGGAATGCTTCCAATTTTCATCAATTTTAACCATATATACACATCATATACACGTAATGTATATCATATCAAACAATCTTAGAATATTTCCGATTCAATTGTAATGAAAATCGTTGAAATCCGTTCTCAGCAAAAATAGTTATCAATGTTAACTTCATTTTATAAAATCGTGACCTGTTTTCTGATTTGGCACCCTTAATGTAAGACGTAGGCCTACGTCAAAAATTTTACCGAACGTGTTTCCATTTAGACCCCCTACTTATGATGCGCCAGTTAATAAGTTTTACAATAATCAATAAATAATTTCTCTCAAAGAAATGCTGCTGACAACATGTTTACGGAATTAACCCTTTCACGACCAAGGGAAATATTTTTCCCTTCTACAAAAGTCGTTATCGATTGTTCAATTATTATTATTTTTTGACGTAGGATTACGTCTTTCGGGAACATATTGGGGTACAAATTGAAAATCGAAAATCGAGCACATCGTGAAAATTGTCCAAATTCAAACGCTTATTGCTCAGTCATTTCATGATGGATTGATGAAATTTTTGCGTCAATCGATTTCGATACTCCACAACAATTTTACTATATGGAAGAAAATAATATGTGTTATAAAACTAACTATCAAACAATTGTAAAATCTCAACCCCTATCCTAATAGAAATACCCACTTCTGATTGGTCGAAATTGGCGATACATGAGGCGGGTCACTAACAGAGACATCAAAACCAAGCTGCCTGGGGGGAATCGGCATTGCAAATACATAAAAGTAGGGGGAGCTTTTGTCTCTGTTAGGGAACACCGAAATGTGTTCCCTAACAGAGACATCAACACCACCTGCCCAGAGAAAATCGGCATTGTAAATAAATAAAAACCAATGTTCCCGCTCGAGAACGGGTCGTTTGGTTTAAGCTGTCTGTTTTTTTGTGTTCATTTTCACACAAGGAAAGTTTATACGGCGAGAAAAATTGGAAAAGCGAGAAAATATTAGAAAAAGTGATTTCCCATATGCTCTACATATAGTATAATGTGTTGCTAGTCCAATTAAATTTCGCATTGGGTTGAATAAACACTCAGAAAATAAAAATTATAAAAGAAAATCACCTTTTCCATTTCTAATATGTTTTCTCCAAGGTACACCGTCATGAAAATATTCAAATATTACGTAACGCACTCAGAAAGGGAGTAGGGGATGCCTTGTAGAAACTTGTTTAGAAGTAAATCCAACTAAATCTAAACATTTTTATGCAAATGATCATTTGTTACATGTTATGTAGGGAAGATGGAGTCTAAAATAGTAAACAAATTGCGAAACGTTATATTTTAACGACCCCTAATTGCAAAATTAACAAATTCGACTTGTATCATGTCTGTGTGAAATTTCTGAGGAACGAAATATAAACAATTCTTATTTTGTTAATTCATCATCATTCATTCATAAAGCAGTCACTGACAAATAACGTCCGGCATCTGCAGCGGTGCACCCGTGACCGAGTGGTTAGCGTCTCACATTATCATGCCGGGTGTTCGGGTTTCGATTCCCGTACTGGCCGGGGGATTTTTCGTCAGAGATTTCCTTCGACTTGCACTGTGGTCACGCGTGTTCTAGAGCTTGCCCCTCGGAATACATTCAAGGCGTGTTATTTGGCTTAAGAAATCTCAACTAAGTATTAATAAATGACGCTAGTTAATGCATACGTTGAGACGGCAAAAGTTCCACAGAGAACGTTAACGCCATTCAAGAAGAAGATCTGCAGCAATGCTTAAAAAATAGTCGATTTTCACTGGTTGCAATTTACCTCAGCGTTGAAAAAAATATGGGGTGAGTTAAAATGCTCAAAGCTCTACGGAAAAAGATTTTTCAGTTTAGTTTTTAGAACGACTACACTTGATTATCCCTATATGATTACTTGACGTGAGATTCTTGCGATATTTTTGGAAAAATCAGTGTTTTCGGACCGATTGAATCAGCGCGCAAAGATGTTTGTTTTGATTTCACGGAAAAAGGAAAAGTAAACATGGGCGCGGATTGCGTTGAAGCTTTCCAATATTCTGGTAGTGGTTATCATAAGGTGGGTTGGAAGATAATGTTTAATATATATATTTTTATTCCAAATTGATAATTGTTTTCGGTATTGGTAATTATCCTATATTACATTAGTGAGTTTTTTTTCTTTAGTTTTAGTTAGGAGGCATCTCTTCTAGGATCACAGAGGGCGGTTTTCATTATATCTCGTTCCACTTCGGTATCTGATACGCACCATCCAACGACTGTTTACCATCCTTCTGTCATCATCACTTGGTAAACACTGGTGGAGTGAACAAACAATACCTAACAATCAAACAAAACGGCTCTTTTAAGATCCACCAAATCATTATCAAAAAGTTTAACGATGTAATTCTTCAAACATATCCAAAATAAACAGATAGCCTAACGTAATCCTACGTCAATTATGCGGTCGTGTCATGGACACAACCCTCCTGTAACTTTTTTTATTGAATTCGTTTATTTTTACAGGCTCAGACGATTATTATTGAATCGATATTTTTTTTACTGAATGTCAAAATAAAACGTATGTCCAAAGCAGCAAACGTGTTTCTGAACCAAAAAAAAAAAAAGAAAGAACTGTCAAACATGGTCCGGTCTGACTTAACAAAGACCACATAATAAATGTGTTATGTGCAATATCCATTTGTGCTTCACAAGTAAACGAATTGTTTTTTGTAGAATACCGTATCCAACTATTTATTTTTGGCAGACTTATCTCACTTCTTAACTAGGCGAACCTAGCCAGAATTTTCACCTGCCCCCGGGCTTCTGAATGCCAAAGGGGGACTAGGCTCTGCGGAATGCACGTATCTGCATGCTCGTGCTGTTTTAGTCCTGACCGAGGAATTGTCGGACAATCGCGCAGGTGCTAAGGATGACCGACTTTTGGATGCCGGCCAATTCCTTCTCGATGTTCAACACCTTTAGCGCTTCCAGAAGTGTCTTCGGGATAATTCCAGTTCCAGAGAGAACGACTGGAACAATTCTTGGGACCTCCCTTAGCCCCCACAGTTCCTTGAGCTCCACGGCCAATGGTCGGTACCTGCAGATTTTGCGACCGTGGGTCTCCTCCAGATTCTGGTTCAGTGGAATAGCGACATCGATGATGGTGACTTTGCGGTCGCTCTTGTCGTAAACCATTATATCTGGGCGGTTGTGGTGGATCGAGAGGTCGGTCAGAACAGTGCGATCCCAGTACAGCTTGAAACGGTCATTTTCCAGGACAGGTGCAGGCAGGTACCGGTAGTTTGGTACGTTGTCTTCCAGTAGAGCACATTGGAGCGCCAGTTGTCGATGAACAATACGGGCCACGTTGTTGTGGCGCTCGGTGTAGGCTGCGTTGGCCAAAACGGGACAGCCTCCCATAATGTGCTCTATGTTTTCACCTGGTTGATGGCACATCCGGCAAATGTCATCAACGTCTTGATGCCAGACGTACCGCCTGCAGTTTCTCGTCGGCATTATCCTGTCTTGGATGGCTATCATGTCGGCTTCTACTACTGAAGAGAGTTCACCACGCGTTAGCCACAGATTAGATGCGGCCTTGTCGACGTGTGGCCGGTCCAGTTGATGGGGGTGGGCACCATGCACTGCCTTCTGCTTCCAAGCTGCAATCTTCTCCTCCACTGTCTGCAGATTGCAGTTGAGTTGGTACTCCGCTTGCGCCAAGTGCAGAGCGCTGTATCCTCTGTCGGCGGCGCAGACAGCCCGGTATAGCGCGTTTTGGTTGGCGCGTTCTGCGAAGTACTCGCGCAGTTGTCGTACCTGGGCAACACACAGTGCAGATATGTCGACTATTCCAAGTCCCCCTTCTTTGCATGGCAGTGAAACTCTCTCCAGTGCCGATTGAGGATGGTGCATTCCGGCCTCTTTAAATGCTTTCCTCATCCTCCTCTCAAGGTCCTCTAGGTCAGTTTTGCTCCATTTGACTACACCAAAACTGAAGGTCAGCAGGGGAACCGCGAATGTGTTGATCGCGCGTACCTTGTTCCCCGCGTTGAGGAAAGTCCTCAGGACACAGTTCACTCGACTCAAGAACTTGTCTCGCAGCTCCGTCTTGATGTCGGAGTGGCGAATCCCGGTGAGCTGTCGGAATCCAAGATATTTATAGGATTCGCCACGAACCATGTCTCTTATAAACTCGCCGTCATAGACCTCGTAGCCTCCGGATTCGGAAAGTTGTCCTTTCAGCAGGTGGACACAGCGACACTTGTCGAGGCCGAACTCCATACAGATGTCCCTGCTTATGTCTTCGACAACCCGGATAGCTACACCTAGACGCTGACGTGAATCAGCATAGACCTTGAGATCATCCATGTAGAAGGTATGGGTCACTTCTTCGTGGGCGCCGTCGCCATACCTTATTTTATAGCCATGACCGTTTCTATTGAGCGTCCTACTGAGGGGGTTCAGTGCCAGACAAAACCAAAGCGGGCTGAAAGAGTCGCCTTGGAATATCCCCCTCTTTATCTGCAGCGTTCTAGACTGCAACACATTTTCCCCATCACTGAGGTGCAGAGACGTACTCCACTGCCTCATCGCATGCTGCAGGAACCTAACGACGACGGGATCAATTTTGTAGAGCTCCAATACCCGGACGAGAAACGAGTGAGGTATGGAGTCATAAGCCTTCCTGTAATCGATATAGGCCATGCTTAGGTTCCGCTGGTTATAAACCGCCTGGCCGACTATGGCTGCGTCGATGATGGCCTGGTCTTTGCAGCCATGCGTATTTTTTCTGCATCCTTTCTGCTCTTCTGCGATGATATGGTGTTGTTCGCAGTGGGCAGAAACTTTGGCGGTTATGATGCTGCTTAATATCTTGTACAGACTCGATAGGCACGTTATCGGCCTGTACTTTGATGGGTTCAATGTGTTGCTGTCTTTCGGGAGGAGGAAGGTGACGCCACGGGTGGCGAATTCAGGAAGGTTGTGTGGGTCACGTAGCACCTTGTTGAAGCACTCAGCTATCTTTGGATGTGCGACGGTCAGCTTCTTGTGCCAAAAGTTCTGGACACCATCGGGGCCCGGTGATGCCCAGTTCCTCAGGTACCGCGAGGCTTCGCGGACATCGTTCTCTCCGACGATGATAGCTGGCATCTCTCCAATTTCACCACAACTCTCCTCCTCCCGTCTTAACCACATTTGCCCGTCGCGATGTTCTACTGGGGTCTCCCAAATACCAGCCCAGAAGTTCGTCACATCGCTAATATCTGGCAAACCTTCGCGGTAGTCGGGCTTCTCGTCGCTAATGTGGTCGTAGAACGCTTTCTCGTTATCTCTGAACATCCGATTTTGTTCCTGGCGCTTTGCAGAGTCAGAGTAACGTTTCAGCCGTTTTGTAAGGACGCTCAATTGCTGTACCAGTGTGTCGAGTTTTTCCGTCAGCTGGTGAGCTCCCAGCTGGCGAAGTTCAGTAGGCCGCACGATCACAGCAACTTGGCGACATAATTTCGCCGATCTGCTGCCTCTTTTGTACGCCATCAGTCTTCCAATTGCGGCGCGCTTGTTTAGGATCCGTTGCTCCAATCTCCTTCGCCATGGAGGCTCACGCCTTTCACGGAGATGTTGGAGCAGTCCGCCTCTTGGACTAATACGGTATCCTAAACTTTTGGCGGTCGCCACAGCAGCGCAGTAAACTTTCAGTTGCAGCTCCTCCATGTTCTCAGCATCAACCAAGTGCAGCGGAAGAACGTGCTCGTTCATGAGCTTTACTGCACTTGTCAGCCTGCGGGAATGCTGCAACTTCGGGATCCTGGGGCGCGACAATGGGTCTGTGTCGCGGAACTGTGAGATCGCCTCGTCGTAGTGGAAGACCAGATCGCGTAGTAGTTGTTGATCTGGCTGTGGATCTCCCGGCTCAGAGGGTTGTTGTACTGTGGCCTCCACTGGTGCTGATTCGCGTGCCCCACTCGCGAATGAATTGCTCAGCCGTACTGAACTTCGTTTCGACACATCGCTTGCTCTGCTTGTTCTGGAGCTTAGTTCTCTCTGCACCTGCTGCTTGATCTCGTCGACTTGCGTTTGGGAGAGCATATTGTTGCGTACAATCGCTCTACGCCTCGCGTTCATCGCGTTTTGGTCTAGCCTCCCGACGAACTCTGGATACGCTTCCTCGAACATTGTTAGTATTCGAGGGCGACCGCTCATGTCCGTCTCCAAAGCAGTGCAGATGTAATAGGCGCGGATCACGAATTCATTCATTTCGTGTGTCCACATGATCCGGCGCCTAGTGGTACCCACAAGTGTGGACGACTGTCGTCTGGCAGTCGCAACACGTCTCGTAGGCGCAGCGTTTCTTGGGTGATGTCGATGGCTGCTGTTTCCGTGTGGCGGTAGCTCTTCGGGTTGAACCCGGCTGGTGGCCCGCTCTTGCACATCGCCCTCCAGCCGCTGGCCGCTCGCTCTTACGCCCGTTCCAGGACCAGCTCCAGTTCGGGGACCCTCCTCGGGTGATCGCATTCTAATTACTCTTCGTGAACGTAGCTCCATTTTCTGGGTGTATCTCCTTTGCCCGGGAGACAGCGGGTTGGCAAGGCCTCCATGACCCGGGAGGCCTTCCCCGGGAGAGATATAGCGCTCTGACTCGCTCGCACCCCCTCACTTAGCCACTTTCGACACCCGTTCTCGGAGCCAAGACCAGGTGTGTGTTTCCAGTTCACGCCCGATCTAAAAATGTCGTCATATGATCTTCGTGGAGGCGTGAGATAGGAACATTTGAGACCAACAGGTAGGCTCCTACCCTAGTGTTGATCCCCATTTGAGAACCTACCTTTTACTTTTATGACCTTTTACTTTTATGATAATTTTTATTGTTTTTTTTTTGTATTACAAAGCAATAAATAAAATACCGATATAATAAACCTAACTCTTCATTTATTTACTTTTATGGCCCATAGGGGAAAATATTTCCCATGCAATTATAGGAAACCTATACACTCTGCTATGCTTTTTTGGTGATATTATCTTATATCACCCACAAAAGTTAAGCTATCATGATTAAAAAAGTGTCCGGATTCCAAATCACGACACGATGAAGGAAATTTCAAATGTTGAACAAATTAAACATGATTTTGTGGAATTCTGTGAATCATAACTAATTTTTCATGCTATGATATGTCAATATTTTGACTATGTCTTTGATTTCTATATAGGGGGGTTACTCTACGAAAAATGTAACGATTCATTAAGAGTTTACAAACGAATATTACTCAAAATCGTTATTGCAACATATTTTGTGTTATATATCATTAGACAGGAAATTTATCCAGCATTCTGTTTTGCTTAAAACATGAATAGTGAATACAGCAAAAATAGTTAACAATTTGACGACTAAAATAGGTATGTTTTCTTTCGATTGCACTAACCATTCGCTTTCCTCCCGGACGCAACGAGCAATCGTTCATTTATCATGCAAAATGCAATTAATAAATTTAACTGGCTGCTGATTTAGAAGATCGAAAGAGTCTACTCACGCATATCAGATTATGATAGCTTGAGTAGTCGCGATCCTAATATTGCTCCCCATATATGTCTTCCACCGGGCTATGCTATTTTATCTATAATTGACCATTTTCACTGGCACTCTAAAAAATACGTTATTTCTCGTATTGCGATAAAAGAATAAATCCCAGAGTGTCGTATTTGGCAAAAAAAGAAAATTTTGAGATGGCAGTAGATCTCGACGTTTTATGCTATTTTATGACATTTGACACATCATAATTATTTTTCGGTAACACTAAGTCGATATCTATATCGATATCCACGTGAAATCTATCGTTTATCGATAACGTTTATACTGCTGTTCTACGCAAAGTTGTCGGATGTTTCAAAATCAGCAACTTAGAAAAATGCAATCAAGTTTTGTATTTGCTTTGAGCATTTTAGTTTAGCAATACACCGGGTTTTTTATAACCAGTAAACTATTGTCTAATGAAATGTTAAAAGTTAAAAAGTTGTAAATTATGAATGGATCAATATGATGACAGTAAACTCAAACAATGATTAATGTAACATCTACTTCAAAATTAGATTTTTTTCATTCAAAAATGGTGATTTCTAAAACCTGACAAACCACGATCACTTTTTGGACAAACCATGATCATAATTTCTCTTTGAGAAAAATCGTTGAAAAAATATAAAAAGTTGAATCATTTCAACGCCTTACAGTAGTTTTATCAACTAGAGACTTGGGTCTTTTCAACAAACCCAAATTCGTATTGATTATATGTGATTTTCATGAAGAAAAATCGATTTGCATTTACTAGTTACGTGAAAACACCTTAAATTGGACAAACCAAAATCATTTACCCTAATATTTTCTTGAAGAAAACTAACTCATGAGCTTTAATTTGATCAGTCGATCATCTGAATCGGGCCAGTAGTTCTAAAGTTATGAATTTTCGTAGTGGAAAAAAGGAGAAAAGTTAATTTTTCGAACCATCGGTTAACTTTGAAAAAAAAGACCAGAAAAAAGGAACTCTGATATCGAGATATGTTATGTGAAAAATCCTCAGCTTTCAAGAACAAATATGCCCTCTAGTTCAATCAATTGGAGTGTATATCTCGTATTATTAGATAGATTGAGTGTGAAAAGTTGAAAAAAGACCTCACATGCAAGAAAGATGATTTTTTATCAAGGACGAATTTCATGCCAACTCTGCTGGTCATTGGCAGCACCATCTCAGATAGCAGTGAAACGTTGTGGATGTAAAGACATGGGTCATTTAGGCAACTTTGCATACTTGAAATATTCGGAGAATAATCAGACTACTTTTTGGAAAAAGACAATTTCTTTCTCTTATTATTTTACAAAAAAAATACAACTTAAAAACTATGATACCTACAAAATTCTTGTCAAAGGATGAAATGTAGTAAATTATCTATATTTTCACAAAAAAAATACCAAAATTTTTTGGAAAAAAATTTCGCTGAAAAGAAAAGTTATTTTGAAAATTTAAATTCATTTGTCTCTAAAACGTGTTTTTTTTAAATTCTCAAATATATATATATATATATATATATATATATATATATATATATATATATATATATATATGAATAGCCATCACAATTTTCAACAAGTCGTCCATACATCGGAAGATGGACGCCTTTCCAGGGAAAAAGTTTTTCGAACATGTTTTCTTTGAAAAAAATACAACTTATCCTAATTTTGTTTAAAGTCATGATTTATCGAAGACATCAACTTTCTATCTTTTATAATTTTTGGAATATAAGTCCATTTTTGTATGAAGACTCCTGAAAAATATAATGTTTTGCTCCTAACATTTTTTTGTGTAAATTCTCACGTTTGACAAGTTCTTGACATGTTTCTAAATAGAGAAAAGTTAGCAGAGTATGTAAATTGCGATAATTTATACATAAAAATGTTACGAATTAAACATTAATACTATTTTTTCAAAGAAAAAAAAATGAAAGAGCTATTGTTCGAACAACTCTTTCCATGTAAATGTGCCCATCGTCCGATGTATGGAAAACCTGTTGGAAATTTTAAGGGCTTTTATATCTCTTTTTTTCAGAATTAGAAAAGCATATGTTTTCGAGAAAAATGAATTTAAATTTCCAAAATATTTTTTTTTCAATGAAATTTTTCTCCTAAAACTTCTTTGATAATTTTTTATGAAAACCTAAGTAATTTCCTACATTTCATTCTCTGACCATTTTTTTGTAGATCTTATTGTTTTTAGGTTAAGATTTTCCGAAAAAAAGTTAAAAATACTCAAAATTAAAAAAAAACCTACAAAAAAACTATCATACCTGAACAATTTTAGTCAGAAATGGGATGTCGGAAATTATTTTGGTTTTCATTAAAAATTATCAAAGAAGTTTTTGGAAATTTTTTTTATTGAAACAAAAAAATATTTTGAAAATTAAAATTCATTTTTTTCGAGAACATATGCTTTTAAAATTCTAAATAGATATAAATAGCCCTTAAAATTTCCAACATGTTTTCCATACATCGGACGATGGGCACATTTACATGCAAATAGTTTTTCGAACAACAACTTTTTAATTTTTTTCTTTGAAAAAAATATTATTAATGTTTAATTCGTGACATTTTTATGTATAAAATATCGAAATTTACATGCACTGCTAACTTTTCTCTATTTAGAATCATGTCTAACGTGAGAATTTACACACAAAAATGTCACGAGCAAAACATTATTTTTTTCAGGAGTGTTCATACAAAAATGACTTACATTCCAAAAAATATAAAAGATAGAAAGTTGATGTCTTCGATAAAAGTTTATATTTTAAAAAGATCTAAAATTTTGTCGAATGCAGTATATCGCTATCTTGACTTTAAACAAAATTAGGATGAGCTGTATTTTTTTCAATGAAAACATGAAAAAGTTGTTGTTCGAAAAACTTTTTCCCTGCAAAAGTGCCCATTTTCAGATGTATAGACAACTTGATGGAATTTGTAAGGGCTATTCATATATAATTATTTGGGAATTTTAGAAAAATACTTTTTTGAGAAAAATGAATTAAAATATTTGAAATAATTTTTTTTTCAGTGAAATGTTTTTCGAAAAAAATTTTGGTATTTTTTCATAAAAATTTAAACAATTTCCTACATTTGATCCTTTGACAAGAATTTTGTAGGTATCATAGTTTTTAAATTATAAATTTTTGTAAAAAAAATAAGAAAAAAAATTGTATCTTTCCAAAAAGTAGTCTAATTCTTTTTCGAATATTTCAAGTATGCAAAGTTGCTTAATTGGCCCATGTCTTTACACCCACAACATTTCACTACTATCTGAGATGGTGCTGCCAACTCCTAAGACGAGTTGGCATGAAATTCGTCCAAGACGATGTCATCAGTTGATCAAGCAAATAATTGAATTGAAAGAATTAAATTTAAAAAATGTGCTCCAAATGTGTTTGCGAAATTGGGGCGTAATTGGCTTCCAGTAGCACAGGCTTGCAATGCAAAACTGGCCTTGGAATATTAGATGACCATGATATGAATTGAAAAGGAGAGTTTATAAACGAAAAACGTTAAATTTGAAAAGAAAAGGTTATCTTCAGACAAGCACTTTTTGAGGAGTGGAAGTAGATCTCTACATATTTTTCTTAGAACGAAAATAACAAATTATATCCCATGTGCAAATAAATTAAGTTCAGTCATTTTCATGACATGAATCTAATCTGGAAATCTAAATAAAGCTACTGGCAGTACCATGGTGTATCATATGTAATACAGTATCCATCAAGGTACCAACAACATATCTTACCTATTGCAACCGCACTGAACCAAGGAGTAAATGGTTATACAAACACGGTCTGGTGCAATCCCTGCACATGTCAACACGCGTAATGCCTGAGCGTATAAATCAACCACAAATCTCTACAAGAAGGTGAGCAAGCATACCGTAAATCAAACACTGCTCCGCGATAATTACCCGAGTGCCAAAGGAATTCGCTCGGGTGATAGTCGCTCGGCTTTGGGATGGTGGTGTTGGAAGGCAGAACGGGACGATGGCGGCGGTGTCGGCAACAACACACTTTTCGTTTTATCTCATTTTTTTATCAAACGTGGAATTCTGGGGCCCGGATTCGGACGGTGCGCGGCGAATCAACCGAACCCCCCTCGGCTCCCGTTTGTGAAATCAACAAAAAAAGAAAGTAAATTGCAATAAATTCCAGCTGCTTGTGGTGGTGGTTGGTGCAATTTATGTTGCACAAACGTACCATCTTCAGATGAGCAACAGCAATAGCAGCATCATCGGCAAAAACAGCTCCTTCAAGGATGATGATGTTGTTGTTTACGGTCGTCGGCTTTTCTGCGCCCATTGGAGCTGCCGAGAGGGATGCGAACAAGAATTCTGGAAAACTTAATAATAAGAACGCATTAATAAAACAAGCAAGCTTTTAATTGTGTATACGCAAGCAATTAAGTTTTGAGTTGTGTTGGAACAATGGCAGCGGCCAGGAGTAGAATGCGGACATGGAATGGGGACTCCTCCGGCTTCTCCACCAAGTCGCAATGTACGCAACGAAGTAATCAAAGTCGGTGCATTAAATTATCTGAGCGGAGCTCTGCACCTTTTTGCGGCGACCAATTCCAATTCCGAGCGATCGGCGGAGGTTGATAATGATAGCAAGTAGTTGACCGGTCTTCTAGGCCCATGCCAAACAGGCGGTGGTCATTATAAAGTATCATCATATTAGTTTCCCGAACTCAATGTCGACCGGCTAGTCGCAGTGTCAGCGCCCAGACAATAAATTATTCAATACATTTCTCATGCGAGCAAGTGCGTTTCGGAGGCTCCAACGCTTCGAACGCAGACACAGAAGTTCCTTACATGCCCACGGGAGTAAACGCTTGCTCAAGGCTGCATCGTTGTGCATCTGGAGGCCAATTACACAATCGTCTTGGGCGCAGTCAGCTCGGATGCAATATCCACGCACGGTACGCTCGCAGGACATTTGACTTGGTAATCATAAGCAGACAACACTCATGTTGCCCGAATCAATAAATTGCAGGACATGGTCACGGGAAGCACCGAAAGGCTACCCTGCCAGCCTCTTTATATTGAAAATACGACACTGCAAACAAGCCGATTCGACGTCTCCGAGTTTTTTTTACCGCTTTTTTCATCTTTAGATCGATAAACGCGATGATACGCGCCGAGATCGCGTTTCTCATGGTGGGCAATAATCCGCATACAATGTTGCGAAGATATTATATTCGCCCGGATTACACACAAATTATCGAGGTGATCACTTCACGCCGGTGGCCAGCTGGAAGTTGTATTTGCGCTTCGCACCTCGGCGCTATTTATTGACACTTTGCGCCGAGTGTTAAATTGCTTGCTCGCGGGACGAGAACAAATTTATCCTAACAAACTAAGCCCGACACAATAGGGAAGCCAAGAAGTTACCCGGGAATGGCTCTCGGGGGCTCTTGGAAAGTGGCAGGTAACAGCTAATCAGCCGACAGCATCCACTGCGGTAGATGTTTTTCGCACACAAACACACACATCTAGCCGCACATTGCGTTGGATGAAACCTGCAACATTGTAGAAAAACGCAATCACTGCTTAACAGCATCCATGTCGTGAGCAATGGGTATCTATATTGGTTATGGGTTGCTTATATCGGTTCGCTATGATTTGGTTCATCGAATCATTAGCCAAACTGAGTGATTTGAATTTATTTGAACTATCAGAGTAAATTGAAAGATTTTTAAAAATTGTCTTTCGTGTAGCACTTCATAGATACAATATTGACAGATTATTTCCAGATAGGAGAATTTTTCATGACTTTCAGCCAAAAGAGTATAATGTTCAATGTTGTCAATTTCCGGATTATAAATGAAACGATGACTGGAAATTTATATGAGTGATCACTTGTTTGTTTAGTTGTTGGTATAAGCTACATTAGGCATTGACGACAATTTTTTCTGTGTTTCCGTGATGAAAAAACAAATGTTATGAACTTTTGAACAAAGTGTAACCCGCGACGCCGGGGAAGCGCGCGAGTTCGTCGCAACCGGGGATTTTGCGCAGATAAGCGGTCAGCTTAAGCGCCACTCCCGCGAGGGAGACCGACCGCCGTGTTGTACCTTAATTGCCCGGCAATGAGACACCCACTGAGAGCGGGTTTTGTCCTTTCTCTTCACAAACAAAAACCCGGTTAATTCCGCGACCTTTTCTGCGCTCTCTGGAGGACACCCGCGACACCGTTGGTCCGCGATCCGCAAGACAACCACAAAGTGGGAACCTCGGCTGGCTCCAAGAACACCGTTTATGCCGAGAATCTCATCACAGGACCAAATTCCAATATCCTCAATCCCACCCACCTTCTTGAATTAGCTTCAGAGGACGAATCGGGGGTTGAAATATTACTTACAACCGCAGAAGATGATCCCAACCCTGGACTCGAGACCTATCCCTGAAAAAGATGTCGGTGTTTCGGCTACACGCCAGCCAGTAAATACATCAATGTTCTTTCCTAAGCCTCTAAATTCCTCAAACACATTTTATTCACTCTATAGCAACAACATAGAATTCATAACTACACATATTATATTCTAATTCATTTTATAACAGGAATTACATTTAATCTTAACATCAAATCAACAACAACATAATTTATTTAATAATCTTTCGGTTTCGAACCTCGATCCATGGGATTTGTAATCCGTAGCTTTACTATCTAGCCTATCGCTTCATTTTCTGTGCTCCCTCTTCTTTACCGACGATATGCTCTCGTCGTCGGTTATTGCTCCATTTTTGGCATGCTTCAATATTCATTGTGTGGTATTGTTTGTGGCATTGGTTAGTTGTGTGGCTTTTCAAATTCATTTCTCAAACTCTACATGCGCATGTGTTATGACGGGTTTACATTAGGGAGATCTATAGCTATAGATGGATTTATTCACGTGAAAATAGGTGTAAACGGGTGAGAATAAATATGATGCACTTATTCGAGGTATATATAACTTGAATAAATTCAGCATATGTAAACGCACCGAAGATATGAATATATTCATTATAGAAGTTCAGGCTAGTGTAAACGGTTGATGCGATTTCTATAAATCTCATCATATTTCTTCACATGAATATATCCCTAGTCTAAACCCACCCTTAGAAACAGTCAATCAAGTGAGTACTCACGACCTTTTACCGATGAATAGCCGGTGGCTTCTTGCCGCATGGAGAACGTGGGCGATGAATCCGGAGATGAAGGCGTATGTGTTGAGCCGCGGCGATTTTCCGGCAAGTTGTCTTGCTCTTGATGGAGTGTGGCGCGACCACCTTTCCAACACGAGGGCTCGATTCCAGCGATGGTCGTGGGGTCAAGAGCGGCTCTTCCTCCTAGCACACATGGGAAGAACGCCACACAAAGCCACATTTGAAATTGCATACAAGCCACGAGCCACATTTTATACAGAGCCTTGTATACCTTGTATACCCTATACCTTGTCTCGACTTTGACGGATGCACAGGAGGGTTTTTACACTTTCTTTCAACTAACAATCTATCTTGTAATACTACAAAAAACAAAGAAACAAAAAAAAAACAAAAGAACATTTAGCACACTAGCTGACTCGAACCTAGCACCGACCACTACCTTCCGGTTGAACACTCGCGGATTTAAAACTAGTCCGCTTTGCCTCTTCCACGGCCAAAGTTGGAATGGGCGAATATATAATTTGATCCTCAAATCAGCCCAGCACTCGTTAGAACCGGAACTACGTAATTATTGGCGAAGTTCATAATTCCATAGTTATTACCGAAGTTCTTTGTGGTTGCATCCGTCTCGCTTTACCGCATTCGCGGTTTTTACGCTCCCGAATACAGTTCAAATCGAGTTGTTCGCCGGATTTGGAGTTTCAAGAACAAGAAACCCGCCGAAAGACTCTGCTTTTTTGGGGGAAATTGTGTTATCGAAAAAAGGGAAGCATGATTCTTCTAAAAATGTATTGGTCAGTGGGTGTCTTGGCTAAGAACAGCCGCCGAGTCAACATCCAGCACCCTTTATGGCTAGTCGCTCCAGTACATAAAAAGGGAGAGGCACTCGCGCTACCATTCATCCCATACAAACATAGAAAGGAGGAACTCAGATCCACACATACGAGATTGTGTTGGATCTGACTTCAAATTTGAGAAACGAGGGGCTTCCATATGTCGAAATCAGTACCGTGCTACAAAAGTTGTGCTAAAAATTGTCCTATAAACCAACAAACCTTCGGTTAACTTTGATAAATCATAACTCGAACACGAAACAAAACACATCTCTGATTTTTGTTATTTTATACAAAAGTTATGCATAGTTAATTAGGCAAGTAGTAGTTAGTAGTTGTCACATCCCTTCCTTCACTAATCTAAGGCATTGATGATATTAAATAGAATCGTGGGATGAAACAAATCCGACGTGCTCCACGATTTTATTTTAGTCTCATCAATGCCCTAGATTAATGAAGGAAGTGGTGTGTAGTGGTATAGTTGGTTCTGCAAGCCTAGTGGAATTTGATACACATACCTAAACCAACTTTTCTTGAGAAAATATAAAATCAGTCATTTTGTAGTGGCGGTCAAATTGGACTTTTGATATTATGGAATATGCATAACTATTGGGGTCATCTTGGATTTGGATTTTTCATAAATAATTGTGTTCTACTAGTCAAGCCCTTCGATTTGATTCCCATATTGATGAGGCTTTGAAAAAACATATACTGTTGAAAAATGGTGCAACTTCGTGAATAATCAACGCATTTAGTATAATGGTTTGTGCAGGTTAGGGTGGCAGCGAAAACGTTCATGTCAAATTCCAAAAACCGACCATTTCGTGTCATCTCGAAAAAAAAGTTCTGGCTGAAAATAGACCTCTAAATTATTTCCTATTGAGCTGAAACTTAGCACAGGTCATATTTTTGATGCCAATAAACAAAATGTACATGGTAAACATTTTTTTTTAGATGACACCAGATCTCGACGTTTTATGCATTTCTAAGTCGTTCGGCATCGAAAAAAATTCGATTTTCTAAATTTCCTTTAATAGGGGGGTCACATGAAAACATGTCTTTAAACCAGGCATCTCTGGCTGGCACTTTACATCCAGATACATCCAGGAATGTCATACAAATATATTTTTCTGTTATGGTGCAAATTTTATTTAAAAGGTTACGTTTTGATTTCATTGTAGAGTATTCAAGAGTTTCGCATGCATTCGATTTGATGTAATTTGCCAAATTAAAAACTATCGTTTTTTAATATCGCTCGTATTAAGAAAAATCTCATGTAAAGTTGTATCTTTTTTCCAAAAATTATTTTCATAAATTGCTCCTCATATGCGATTATGCAGTTTATGATGACGGATTAAAATTTAACGATTTCTTCACGTTTGAGTTGCCTTAATGTGGAGAGCTGAGTTGGAGATGCAATTGACTTGCTAACAAAAATCGGGTTGCCACTACAATAGATCAAACTAATGGTCACAGTGGTACAATGCTCCTACAGATCGGGTTGCGGTTGTCCAATGTGTAGAAAGGCTAAGAGTTTTCCATTAACACTTTGATCGCCCCATCACCCAGATCTGGGTGACACTTTTCTCGTTCAATTTGAATAGGATTTTTAATCGGAATTCGACAGAATAGGTACTTAAATGTAAATATGGGATATGTAGAATAATCAAAAAATCAAAAACATAAAAAAATATATTTTTTATACTTTTAAACGTTATCAAGCATGGCCTATTGTAAGCATGTTGGTATGTTCATCTGTAGGGTTATCCCGTATCAATAGAAAGTTAACCCTCTTCCTGTTGACCGATTGATCTGAAATTTGGAACACGCCTGGCGGCCGCTACAAAATGGCGGACTACATATTTTATCAAAACCCCATCCATATGTATATCACATGAAAGGGCTTGACTAGTAGAACATAGTTATTTGTGAAAACGCATATCCAATATGTGTTATGTTTTTTTCAAAACCTCATCAATATGGATATCAAATGGAAAAGGTTTGACTAGTTGAACACATTAGATATGAAAAATTCAAATTCAAAATGGTCAATTACTTTTATTCATTCAACTCTCGTACAGAGCAATTCCACCCCAAAGCCTCTACGATTTTTTGAAACTTGGTACAAAACTATCTAAATTACAATTCTCATTATTATATGACCAATTTAAATTACGACTGATTTTTTAAAAGGGCGTAATTAAAATGATTGATCTTACTTTAGAAAAACTGTAACTCAAAAAGCAGATGTCTGATTGAAATATGATGTTTGACAAAGTTATTGGAAAATCAATAAACCGTTTGAGAAAACCCACATATTGAATGTACTGTTGAAAAAACATTCCCAAAAATAATATTAAAATCATTTATATCTTTATGTTGTCTAGAGTAAATTCTTCTAACATATCGTCCAGGTCTTCACTTGCGTTCACGGTCACGTTCCTGAATATCCGAATCGGAACTCGATGAGATAATACTCGAAACTTTTCTTCTAACGCTTCGCACTATTCCGTCGTCACTACTTCCCTCGCTTTCAGATTTACTGTTGCGCCGCCCGGTGAACATTTTGAGGGTAAACAAAACACATGTGCGTCTAAGAAAAAAAAAAATTTGGGCCTATCCGAGTTGGGTAATTACTATTCTCATTCTCAGAAAAAAAATCTTGCAACGTGCTTCTTTTTTTAGCTTTTTATCTACCAAGCGCAAAGAACAATAAAAACGAATCCCGTGAAAAGTCGGAGTTGTCAAATGTAATATAGTTTGTGACGATTATTTTCCCGCAAAAGTGACATATGTTCTTGGTATGATATATTCACAGAATCTTTGCAATCGATTGAACAGAATATTGCATATTCTTCAATTAAATTGCAGTTATTCATTGTCATCAAATATAGTATATAGATCAAGTACGTTCGGTTGAATTTAATTTTTTATTATCATTGGCAACATTGTACAATTGGCTGAAATTTTTTGTAGGTTTTCTAATTAGCAGTCAGTTGATTTTATTCGGATTCAACAGAAAAGTAGTACTGAATCGAACCCGAATTCATTACTATCGTTGCCCGCTTGTTTCTCTAGCGCATCGAGAATTGAATTTGGGCCCCGCAAGAAACCCGACCGATTCGCTCTGGGCGACGGAAGTGTTATGCCTTTCCTCAAGTATGGTGAGTAATGACAATTCTTTTATGTACTTGTATGTGTTGTAGCCATTCATCTTCCAGAAATTTTGAAACGCCTGTCGCTACTACTAGCCGATTGGCATGGTCGAACTTGGATTCCAGACATTTTGGAACTTTTCCGATGATTTTTGGAAGATTTTCGCTTTTTTTTGAAGCATTTACGGTCGAACAGGATGAACTAAACTGCGAGTTGTTGTAAATGTGAAAAAAAAACAAAAAAGGGAACACGGAGAAAAACAAACACAAAACTTGCTCGATACCATCTCGTTAAATTCAAATACCAACGAATTACATGTTATGACCCCCCTTGGAAGATTTTCGAGGATAAAAAAATCAAAACTTTGAGCGCTTTGAGGCACCCTTAAATCATGTCCGATTGAACTGAAACTATGCACAGGTCATTTTTTGGGCCAATAAATAAATTGTTCGTGGTCGGTTTTGGAATTAAATGATGCAATTTTTTCCATACCTCTATTCCCTAGTGCAGGTACAGTGGGTAAATATATCGGGAACAATAACAAAAATGTTTTTTTTCTGGTTTTCAAAAATTTAGTGGACTAACACAATTTTTTTGCTGACCAACTCAATAGCAAATCCAATTGAACTTATCAGCCAGCTTCTATGTGGTTCCTCAAACTTCCCTGTAGGATCTTTCCATACATAGATATTACAGTTTGAATGAAAAAATACCCCTTCGTCTTTGATGATCAAGAATTCAACAAGTAATATTTGCACCACGAATCGAAAGGCAGTATTGATAACTCCAATAAATTATGTAAACATGTAATTTATTGCTTTGACTAAAAACAAATATTTAAATTTTTAGCACCGATTTCAAAAAAGTTCCAAAAACAGATGTTTCGTAGTGTTTTAGAGAATCATCTGGATTTTGCAAATATTGCACTAAATTAAATTGTTGTCAGGCAAATTTTTAGCTTAGTGTATCCTCAAAACACTTGTGAAAGTTTTATATTGCCGATTTTGCAAAGCTTAGAGTATATTAGAGGAGCACTTAAAGTAGTATTCTAGTCAAGAAATTCGAGAAAAATCTTTTTTTTTTCTTTATATTTATGGTGTTTCGGCGTTCAAGAATGTACTCTAGAAAGTACTTTTCGAAAATTCCGTTATTTACCGATGTCTCCGCTCCGAGATGAGTATAGACTGGCTATCCGTTGAATGATGAGATGACGAGATCGAATATAGTCAAAGCTGACCTATACTGATCGAAGGTTTAATTGCGACTGACCCTGTTCTTAACATTTCGTGCCCTATTTATATGATTGGCCCATAGTAATTTGAATCAGTGCCACAAATTATCAAAATTTATTCACGAATGAAGGAATTAGATTTTTCCCAGTATCGGATGAATTCTCTTCTGTTGAAACTCAAAGCCATATCTGTCATAATGAGTCTAACACAAAAGTCGAGACGCATGAGCGTTGTCTGGTATATTGATCTAAAACAGCATGAACGAATTTCGAAAAGCCTGCATTCAGGCAATTCCATTACTGTCAATAATTTCAGGTGATTATCATGAACGTTAAGTTGATCTTCATCGCTTGCAGTGAATTTTTATTGAAAACGTGTCAGCCACTGCACATATAAATGGTGGTGTATGTCATTTCCGGGCAATCGTGAGTAGATTCATAAAACGTAGCAAGAGTTATTCTATACATTCTATTGCGAACTCGCCAAAACCAAGAATTTTGTGTGATGGATTGCCATCCTTTACCATTAATCGATTTTACTCTCAATTGGTGACGTTGAATTTTATGCTTTGATTTTCACTACCACGCAATGATCTTCTTTTTCGACCTTACGAATACCATGACGAAAAGGAAGGTGCAAATGAAAAATGAACTTCATGGCAAGCTGATGTTGATGTTCATTCAACTGGGGTTCATTGACAGTGTTGTTCCATATTTATCGACTCTCGCTTGAGCAGTAGGTTATCAATACAAGGAAGGCAGCAATTCGCTGAATTTGAATGTCGTGAACGTGAAAATTTTCAGCACTGATTTGAATAGCCTATAATTGCGATTGGTTCTTTGGTCGTTTTCTTTCTCGAAGTTACGGCTGTACGGCTACAACAATAAACCGCAAAATCGTTTTTCTCGAAACTAGTGTTTTTTAAACTGGCGTACGTGATATCTCAAGTTCTTCTGAACCGACTTATGTAGAATTTATATGAATACAATCTGTATGCATTTCTCTATCGCATGAACTGATAAAAAAATATAGTTTTCGAATTTTACTATTTAAAAAAATCAGGAAACGTAAAAAAACATTCAAAACAAAATTTTTCTCCTCAAATGACTTATTTCTATTTTTCCAAAAAAACATGTTTTTGACTTGTCCGAGGTTCTTGCGATAGCGACATCTCTACTGATTCAGAATCTGTTCGTTTATTTTTGTTTCAGATAACCAGAGGGCTGGAATCGTGTACGTCATAGCACAACTTTTTTTTAACTCTCTCACTTCATTGACTTGTAACTATTCTAATTACGAATATTTTTTTCCATTTTATTTTTGTTTTATTATTAAAAGATAGACAAACAAATAACAATATAATAGATAGTAAAAATATCCTTTGTTTTATTTTTTCGGAGCTCGGAACATTCTACATAATTTATACAGAATTAATTAGAGTTTCCAAAACTGCATTTCGATTTGCGGTGCAATCATTACTTGTTGAATTGTTCATCATCAAAGTCGAAGGGATATTTTTTCATTCAAAAATATATTTATGGAAAGGTTTTACAGGAAAGTTTGAGAACCCAAATGAAAGCTGGCTAATACGGTTAACACGTTGAATGCCAACGACTTTCCCGTCAGGCCACTCACTGATATCATAGTACAGCAATGCGAAGCGCAATACTGGAAAATTAGACTTAACTCGATGGAAATTTTTGAACGCATTGGGGCTATCAATTCTTATCGTAAGAAGGTATTTCTGCTCGAAAACAGTAAAATTTCTGCAAAAAAAAATAAATAAATAAGTTTCTACCTTTATCATCATTTCCAAATTTTCAAATTATCTCTTGTTTACGCTGAGTGGGAGTGAGAATGGGTCAAACATAAAATACACTCAGAATTAGTGGCAATTCTTCAAATTCAACGCTCATTAAACCGCCCCTAAACGTGACTTTTTTCGGACTTATGAACTAAAATTGGAGGCAAATTCTTCGTACGTATAAGGAGAAGTTTCCTTAGCGACAATTTTGCAGAAACCTCATTTTCCAGGATTGCTGAAGCCGCCAATTGAAAGCCTTAAGCACAATAAAAAGAGCAACTTGGGGCATTTATTAGATTACTATGAAGTCGCTGCTAAAGAGCATCTCACATGTTCCAAGTTCACCAGAAAAAAAATGAGGACAGGTTTGAGGAATTCCTCAATTAGAAGCGCGAGATAGTTAATGAGAGCGGCACACGGAAATGACTATTTATTTATATTTGCTTAACGTTTTTACAACATGATCTGATTCACAATGGGCCTGATCACGAACGTCACTTCACGGTGAAAACGAAGTGAATTGTATACAACCTTATTACGGCTGTCAGCGTGTGTGTAGAATCCAGACGGGTTCATCCGTCGTGACAACTTTGATGAACTCAGTGTTATTATGAATACCACGATACTGTCATGTCACGGAGAAAAACAGGAATATATGTCACTTGTGTTTTAGATGGTGAAAGCTAGTCACGCGGAATGGAGTGAGTTTAATGTCGTATGTATTTAGCTTTTTTGCTAACATTTTGAATATTGTCTTGTCTTTTTTAAGAAACAAAAGATAAACAAACAGCAATTTACCCGCCTGGTGGCATTTTTAGAACGAAATTCTGACGTATCCAGAGGACGTAAATTTGTTTATTTGGATTCGGTAAATGCGCTATGGGATGTAATTAAGGATTAAAAATGTAGTTCCCGTAGGCCCATTGAAACATGGCGAAGGTCTACTTCTGATTGTCCTGAATGAATAGAAATTTTTTGTTTCTGTTTTTAGGATTAGACTAAGAGAAAGTTGCAACACCATAAAATGGCAATGGAGACCACTGGCCTAAATACGATCATTATGATTGATTATGTATAATATTGATTTGTTGATATTTTGAATATAAAAAAATAACTGCAAAGTTTTTCCAACATTGCAGAGCTAGTTTTTTGTAATTCAAACATTCATAATTGGCGGACCAGACCAGAATAAGGGCGATAGCTATAACTTTTTTACGTTATAGATATTTTCAACGGTATTGTTTTGAAGACATACTTTGAATGAAAAAATATTAAAAAAGTGATAATAAGTTTCAAACAAGGAAAGAATGAGTCTATCATTGCAGAGCATTCACAAGATACTGTTTTTGAATTCTTCTCTAGTTATTTGTCCATAATTTTGATATCCATCTAAAGAAAATCTGAATCACTTTCCGCTTTTATCAAATTCCTTGAAACCCATCAGATGTTTTCTATGAGGATTATGCTTCTGACGCTGCTGACCAGTTTCTGTTTAAATAATTAAATTAAACCTCATGCCCCGTATATCAAATTACGATTATTCGATTATTAAATATAATAGTCATGTTTTAGCTCTAGCGTTAAATTACATTCCCATATGTTCAACAACTACATTATTCCCGAGCAACTAAGTATTTCTCCTCATCTCTGAGCCAGCATTTGATTCTGCAAACTAATCATCGAGGTATAATTGCAAACTTGTCATTCTAAAATATACGATTAATAAAATGGAATATTATCTCATGCACTGTATTAATTTTACCTACATAACGTTCAAACGTCCAAAATTATGCAACCGACACAACGTTCAAACACCCGACATTATGTAACCAACATGTCTCCTCGTCGTGGTGCATTTTTTTGACGTAGGATTACGTCTTTCGGGAACATATTGGGGTACAAATTGAAAATCGAGAATCGAGCACATCGTGAAAATTGCCTAATTTCAAACGCTTATTGCTCAGTCATTTCATTATGGATTGATGAAATTTTTGCGTTAATCGATTTCGGCACTCCATAACAATTTTTTATTATAAAGAAAATAATATGTGTCATGAAACTAACTATCGAACAATTGAAAAATCTCAACCTCTATTCTAACGGAAATATCCACTTCTGATTGGTTGAAATTGACGACACATGCGGCGGTTCCCTAACAGAGACATCAAAACCAAGCTGCCTGGGGAAATCGACATTGCAAATATATGCAATTCGAGGGCATTTTTATATTGCAAGTAAGGTGAGTGCTCCCGTGGCCGAGTGGTTAGCGTCATAACTAACATGCCGGGTGTTCGGGTTCGATTCCCGTTCTGGTCGGGGGAATTTTTCGTCAAAGAAATTTCCTCCGGCTTGCACTGTGATCACGCGTATTCTAGAGCTTGCCATTCAGAATGCATTCAAGGCGTGTTATTTGGCATAGAAATCTCAACTAAGTACTAATAAAAAATGACGCAAGTAATACTACGATTGTTCCTTTCACCAAAAAGAAGAAACTGCATCTGCAGACTCTGCATCTTGGAGGAGAGGAAATAAAATTCAGCGTTTCAGTGAAATATCTAGGCGTAATCCTAGATGCTTAACTAAACTGGAACGCACACTTAGATGCAATTATCAGTAAGGCCAACATTGCCCTATGGGCATGTTCTAAAATGATAGGTAGAACATGGGGCCTGAAACCAAAAATGGTTATGTGGGTCTATACAGCAATTGTGCGGCCTAGGATAACCTATACCTCATTAGTATGGTGGCCAAAGACTAAGGAGACTGTAGCTACAAAAAAGCTAAACAAACTCCAACGACTGGCATGCGTTGCTGTAACAGGAGCAATGCGAAGCACACCCTCAAAGGCTTTGGAGGATATCCTTCACTTGTTACCTTTGGGTCAACATGTTCAGCTGGAGGCTAATAGAAGCGCTCTAAAGCTAAAAAGATATAAAAAAAATATTAGACGGGGACAAAACTGGTCATTTGAGCATCCTGAATCTCTTACCCGTTGGACCAACCTCAGAGATGAACAGCGATTGGATGGAGCCAAGGACCAATTATGACATTCCATACACAGTGATCGAACTTTCTCGTTCAGTATGGGATGAGGGTGGTCCCGATGTTCGTAATGGTTCAATCCTGTTCTATACCGATGGGTCGAAAATGGGTAACAGAACAGGTGCTGGAGTGTATGGTCCCAGAATAAAAATTTCTGTAGCTATGGGGAACTGGCCAACAGTTTTCCAGGCAGAAGTAGCTGCAATAATAGAATGTATAAATGTCTGCCTTAAAAGAAATTATAGACATGCTAACATTTGTATCTTCTCAGACAGTCAAGCAGCACTTAAAGCCATCAATGCTTTCAAGTGCTATTCAAAAATTGTCTGGGAATGCATTTGCCTTTTATGACAACTGTGTCAGAGAAGTTCGGTACAACTGTACTGGATTCCTGGCCATTGCGGTATAGAGGGAAATGAACAAGCAGATGAACTCGCAAGACGCGGCTCAAGCTCACCCTTCAATGGTCCAGAACCATTCTGTGGAATTTCTGAATGTGTGTTGAAGAGTGAGCTGAAGAAATGGGAAGACCGGGAAGTAATGGCCAACTGGATGGCTGTACAACTCAACCAGTCAAAAAAATTTATCACGCCGAGTATTAAAATTACTCGACAATTGCTGAGTCTTAATAAGAAAGACTTCAGCACATTCTCTGGTCTTATAACAGGACACTGTTCGAGTAAATACCATCTCAAAAACATAGGTTTAGTGCAAGATGATATTTGTCGCTTTTGTAATGCCGAAAGCGAAACCTCGGAACATTTGCTCTGCAAATGCGGAGCACTAACAAGACGCAGACTTCAACACCTTGATAAGGCTATTCTGGAGCCCAAGGAAGTTTGGTCTGTGTCGCCGATCAGGACTATAAATTTTATCAAACAGATTATTCCTGATTGGCACCTATCTCGCTATAGCTTTCAGTCTACTTCTTCATCAATAAGCAGTAGATAAGCTTGAAGCGTAGTACAAAAAATGGGGCATACCACAATAGTTCAAACTAATGGACGCAGTGGTTCACACCCAACAAGGGGAAAAAAACCTACGTTGAGACGGCGAAGTTCCTCTAGGAACGTTAGTGCCATTGAAGAAGAAGAAGAAGAAGGTGAGTGATACGATTATTTATAGCAAATAAAGCTTAAATTTAGAATCTTAATGTTGGTTGCTTGGTGAAATTTTATATCAATGACCAATCGTTGTATTGTGTATTGTGTTAAATTGTATATGGTAGCAGTTGTGTTGAAAATGACTTGATATATGACACGATTTATTACAATTTTCATAAATAAAAACCCAAGGTGTGTTCCCGCTCGAGAACGGGTCTTTTGGTTCAAGCTGTCTGTTTTGTTGTGTTCATTTTCACCCAAGAAAAGGTTATACGACGAGAAAATTTGTAAAAGTGAAGAAATATTAGAAAAAGTGATTGCTCCACATATAGTATTAGGTGCTGTTAGTGCAATTAAAATTCGCATTGGGTTGAATAAACGCTCAGAAAGTAAAAATTATAGAAGAAAATTATCTTTTCCATTTCAAATATATTTTCTCTATATTAAAGTAGCATATTTTTACTGATGAGAAAATTTGATAATTGTGTTCGGTATTGGTACTTATCTTATATTACATTGGTGAGTTTTTTTTTCATTATTTCCTCCATACATAACACAGGAGGCATCTCGTCTAGGATCACAGAGGGCAATTTTCATCATATCTCGTTCCACTTCGGTATGTTTTATCTGATACGCACCATCCAACGACTGTTTACCATCCTTCTGTCATCATCGGTAAATACTGGTGGAGTGAACAAACAATACCCAACAACCAAACGAAACGGTCCTTTTCAGTAGGCCACCAAATCATTATCAAATAGTTTAATGATGTAATTCTTCAAACATATGCAAAATCAACAGATAGCCCAACGGAATTCTACGTCAACTATGCGGTCGTGTCTCGGACACAACCCTCCTGTGACTTTTGTAAAATTGATTTTTCTCACTTGTTTTAATAGTAATCACAACTAATCAATTACTGTTTCAACTTATAAATTATCAGCTGGGTATGAATAATAAGGTTAGTGTCTATAAATATTGTTTTGATTAGTTGAAAATATGTTTCTTTGTCATAGTTGAAAATTGAAACGAAAATGCTATTCAGAAAAAAATATTATTCTTAATACAATTTAATAAACGATGTTGAGAAACTCAATGATGCCTTTAATGACAGTATATCTAGAAACGAGAGTCATCTAATCGAAACTTGGCTCTCGAATGTAAATTGTCTGGTAAATTTGTTGCTGTCATTCCTAACGAACGTCGTCCTTAATATATTCTCTTCGCTCGTGCCTGCATGAAAGGGAGTATATTCATCACAAGTGTGAACTCGCATATCCGATAGATGTCAACAAAACCAACCGAGCAAGATATACGCAGGCACGACAGCTGATTACAAACTGTTACCAGAACCGCAATGTAATAAATCACGTCGCTGTCAAAAAGTACAAAGGCTTCCCCCCAAACCGAAGCGATTAGTTTCTCAAGCCGCCGCCATGTCCCCCTCCGGTACATCGATGGGCGCTCACTATAACATTTAAGACTTAACCCGCTTAGCTGAACTCCTCCACTACAGGAGGGAAGGGAGAATCCCTTATCTGATAAATTTGTTTACCATCAAGCGGAGTTTTGAATTCGCAGCGCTTTCTGATCAGTAATGATTCAACGAACGATAAGTGACTCCGACTCAAAAACCTGTGACAACAGCATTTTGTGTGATGTTGGAGTTTGCTTCAAAACTTATCCCGCTTGTTTGTATTGTGTCCCGATCGTTTACACTTTTCACTAGTGGCACCTATAAAGGGTTTTCTTCTCATGGCCCATCTCTCTCCCAAAGGGTTGTTTGCCAGAAATTTGCCTAATTCCTATCCCTTCTTTGCATACAGCAATCACACAAAAAAGCAATGACGACGCCGAAAAAGATTGTCGAAGGGTGGCGTCAAAAAAATGAGGAATGTTTCGGTTTCCAGCATCAGGAAAAAAATTTGCCTTCGGCGAGACGGATTATTCACCCACTTCAAGGTGAACCTGATTGGGATGTTGAATTCCCCCGGAGAATTCTACCTTATTCAAAAATATTGACGTTTCACTTTTGCGGCAGGCGCAAATCAATTCACCGTTTAGACCTAAATCGACATGATAAAGGTCCCCTTCGTATCAGCATTTCGGCATTAAGAGGCAGGTTTTCAGTTGATCCAATTTTCCTAACCCACGTTACGCGGAAAGGTTAACCTTGCGTGTCCATCTATGTAGTGTACACAACCCGAAAACAAACAGAGAATCCATTCTTCACTGGCAAATATTGTTCTTGTTAACATCGTAAAAGGCGGAAGGATGATTCAACAACGCAGATGTATCTTCAAACACGTTTGTGTTGACAGTTGCTGCTGCAGCAGCACTCCCTGCTGGCTCCTGATTCGGGCAGCAGTCAATCTTGACGTTTCTATTTTCGCAACCGCTCTCGTCTGTCGCAACGGCGACATAATAGTTGCATCCGGCGACGGACTTGAGATCTCCGGTGGAAAGATGTTTGATCGCTGGCGGATGAAAAGCTGAAACATGGAGCCAAAGTGTATGCTTGAATACATACACGAGCTGAGACAATCGAACGCACTTCAAAGTCCGCTGGAGGGATGGCCCCTCGACACATGTGATGGAGACGAGAGTACTTTCAGAGGCGTATGTCAACTTTGGGTTGATGTCTTACCGATTTGAGAGATCGTTGTTTCAATTTATCATATTTGGTCGGTGGCAGAGATGATGTTCAATTATATCATCGTAAGATATTGGTAGGGGAAATGTGGTTAAAATGAACACCCTAAGGAATATGCCCATTTACTGCGTCCATATACCGCTACAATCTCCGTTTTTCGAAGAATATTATAGTATAACTCATTGTTGTTTGAGATATTAAACGGTTTTTATTATAAAAAAGTTACAGGAGGGTTGTGTCCATGACACGACCGCATAATTGACGTAGGATTACGTTAGGCTATATGTTTGAAGAATTACATCGTTAAACATTTTGATAATGATTTGGTGGATCTTAAAAGAGCCGTTTTGTTTGATTGTTAGGTATTGTTTGTTCACTCCACCAGTGTTTACCAAGTGATGATGACAGAAGGATGGTAAACAGTCGTTGGATGGTGCGTATCAGATACCGAAGTGGAACGAGATATAATGAAAACCACCCTCTGTGATCCTAGAAGAGATGCCTCCTAACTAGAACTAAAGAAAAAAAACTCACTAATGTAATATAGGATAATTACCAATACCGAAAACAATTATCAATTTGGAATAAAAATATATATATTAAACATTATCTTCCAACCCACCTTATGATAACCACTACCAGAATATTGGAAAGCTTCAACGCAATCCGCGCCCAAACATCTTTGCGCGCTGATTCAATCGGTCCGAAAACACTAATTTTTCCAAAAATATCGCAAGAATCTCACGTCAAGTAATCAAATAGGGATAATCAAGTGTAGTCGTTCTGAAAACTAAACTGAAAAATCTTTTTCCGTAGAGCTTTGAGCATTTTAACTCACCCCATATTTTTTTCAACGCTGAGGTAAATTGCAACCAGTGAAAATCGACTATTTTTTAAGCATTGCTGCAGATCTTCTTATTGAATGGCGTTAACGTTCTCTGTGGAACTTTTGCCGTCTCAACGTATGCATTAACTAGCGTCATTTATTAATACTTAGTTGAGATTTCTTAAGCCAAATAACACGCCTTGAATGTATTCCGAGGGGCAAGCTCTAGAACACGCGTGACCACAGTGCAAGTCGAAGGAAATCTCTGACGAAAAATCCCCCGGCCAGTACGGGAATCGAACCCGAACACCCGGCATGATAATGTGAGACGCTAACCACTCGGCCACGGGTGCACCGCTGCAGATGCCGGACGTTATTTGTCAGTGACTGCTTTATGAATGAATGATGATGAATTAACAAAATAAGAATTATTTATATTTCGTTCCTCAGAAATTTCACACAGACATGATACAAGTCGAATTTGTTAATTTTGCAATTAGGGGTCGTTAAAATATAACGTTTCGCAATTTGTTTACTATTTTAGACTCCATCTTCCCTACATAATATGTAACAAATGATCATTTGCATAAAAATGTTTAGATTTAGTTGGATTTACTTCTAAACAAGTTTCTACAAGGCATCCCCTTCTCCCTTTCTGAGTGCGTTACGTAATATTTGAATATTTGAATGACGGTGTACCTTGGAGAAAACATATTAGAAATGGAAAAGGTGATTTTCTTTTATAATTTTTATTTTCTGAGTGTTTATTCAACCCAATGCGAAATTTAATTGGACTAGCAACACATTATACTATATGTAGAGCATATGGGAAATCACTTTTTCTAATATTTTCTCGCTTTTCCAATTTTTCTCGCCGTATAAACTTTCCTTGTGTGAAAATGAACACAACAAAACAGACAGCTTAAACCAAACGACCCGTTCTCGAGCGGGAACATTGGTTTTTATTTATTTACAATGCCGATTTTCTCTGGGCAGGTGGTGTTGATGTCTCTGTTAGGGAACACATTTCGGTGTTCCCTAACAGAGACAAAAGCTCCCCCTACTTTTATGTATTTGCAATGCCGATTCCCCCCAGGCAGCTTGGTTTTGATGTCTCTGTTAGTGACCCGCCTCATGTATCGCCAATTTCGACCAATCAGAAGTGGGTATTTCTATTAGGATAGGGGTTGAGATTTTACAATTGTTTGATAGTTAGTTTCATAACACATATTATTTTCTTCAATATAGTAAAATTGTTGTGGAGTATCGAAATCGATTGACGCAAAAATTTCATCAATCCATCATGAAATGACTGAGCAATAAGCGTTTGAATTTGGACAATTTTCACGATGTGCTCAATTTTCGATTTTCAATTTGTACCCCAATATGTTCCCGAAAGACGTAATCCTACGTCAAAAAATCAAAATAGTACATATTCCTTTAAAAGAAAATAGTTGTAAAAATAAACATTTTTTAGTGTGCGGTTAAAACGATCTCCTGGTGATGGTAAAATGAACACCTGTTCATTTCATGGTGAATCATGGTGAATGGGTTAGATTTTTACGTTGTTTCATGTTCAAATTTGTTTGAATCATTATTGAGAAAGTAGGTATATCCATGAAATAATCTGGGCCTATTCACCTAGAGTAGTAATTAGAATTTTCTAAGCGTACAAAAACGTAGTAAGAAACACATAACGCTTCACATATTGAGGTTTGGTTTTGTTTGGGGTGGCATATTTTCTCAGGACCAAAGCCACGAAAGAAACACCTTGAAGGGCAAACTGCGATAATGTATACGAGATATGGCTATTAAAAAACGAGACTGCGCGCCTGGAGGGCGCCCTAGAGGGGTGGGGGGAAAACGAATAGTGCGTTCGGTAGCTTGAAGTGTCTGCTATAATCGTACGAAAATACGTTTTTGTCACTATAGTAGTTTGCGAGCAGCAGTGGTTTGAATTGAACGTGGTTTGTAGTGCGCGTCGGAAATCATGTGTGACGAAAAACACGAACAACAACGCACCTGCCCATAACGCGCTGTCGGTGATGCCCCGTACTCGCCAGACCCAGCCCCATGCGACTTTTGACGTAGGACTACGTCTTTCATTTCTATACCGGGGTGTAAAATCAAAGTTTCGAAAACGAAAGCGTTACGGCGGAGACCGAGATTTTGAGCGTTATTAGCTCCTAAACAACTGAACGAAATGGTATGATAAACACTTCATTTGAAAGATAAAATGTCTACGCGTTTATACTTGTTACTTTTTGATTCAAAAACTTGTTTCTATAGCCTTAAAATTGCTTTCAAAACAGGCAATTAATATCACCAATCGGTATATAAACGAGCGCAGCTCGAAAATCCGCTCAGTTATAATTGAACAGCGATTGGGGCATGTTGTCGCTGTCGTGGTGAAGCTAACTTCGTTCATCATGAAAACGCAGATATACGGTGTCGCCAAGAGCTTGTTTGTGCATCTTAGGCCAGAAGGAAATCCATCAGGAGGAGAGTGATGCCACTGAAAAGGCGACCAAGAGTACTCATCGAAAAACGGTTCCGCTTGAGGCATCGGATCAGCCACCACACACACACATACACTCGCGGAATTAATTTCATTTGGTTGCTGTCCAGCATCGAGAAGATTCCGGAAAGATGTAATCGTTGCTGAAAAATAATTTGCCAGTTCCCCTTGGAATTGAAAAATACATTCAAGCGAAAGAGCTTATTTTAATGTTTTCTATCCAAATAATACTGCTGCGATCGAATACATTTGGTTTTGTGATTTTTCAATCAAGTGCGATCAACGTAAGACCACGTCTTTCGGCAATTTATTAGAGGTGCAATGAATCTTAAGAAAGATTTCCCGCTCTACGCGCACTGGCCAACGATGTTTACTCAACAATTTCTCAAACGAGAAATTGTGTTGTGAGAAAGGATGAGCGAACGCAAAAATTATGTAGACTGTTTTAATGCAACATATATTTTGTCTATTGGAAATGGAATACAAATCATATCACAATACAAGCAATGTATTATGTATTGTACAACTTTTGTGTGATTGTTTCTTTTGCTGAATGTTGTGTCTCCAACGTAACGCTCTCGTTTTCGAAGTCCCCCAAATATTCTTTTATTCATTCATTCAGAATTGATTCAGATACAACTAAAAACAAATGATCACTAAATCAACGATAGTCCTACGTCGCCCTCGCGGTTATACCACAGATATAACCCACTTCCTGTTTTTTTTCTATTCCCCAAGTTCAAATCCGTGTTGAAAGGTACCCGATTTCAGTTCGTAGAAGAGGCGAAGGAAAAAGC
This sequence comes from Toxorhynchites rutilus septentrionalis, assembly GCF_029784135.1. NCBI lineage: Eukaryota > Metazoa > Arthropoda > Insecta > Diptera > Culicidae > Toxorhynchites > Toxorhynchites rutilus. The sequence continues at coordinate 14,700,221 of NC_073745.1, read as the reverse complement.
GATGCGGCTTTTGAACGCCATCACAAAAGAAGAGTTTCAGCACTGCTTCGAACAATGGAAAAAACGTATGGAAAGGTGTGTGAGGAGCCAATATTGAAGGGGAGCATATCGTTGTACCGTAATTTTTAAAATTAACCATCTCGTTATTTAATAGCCATACCTCGTATCAGCTCCAGAAAACATAACACTGTAAGTTGTTATCCGGTGGTGGCTCATTTTGCCGAAAACAACAAAGTAGTTTCGAATGCGAATTAATCGCTTAAATTAAACAAAAAATCGGTTTACCTCTAATCGAATACCTCTACCGTTTACCTCTATCTGTTTACCTCAAATGAAACACAAATTTCTGCAAAACTCAAGATATCAGCAAGCAAATGGAACCAAATTTGGTATGTGGAGGTTTTAGGAGACAAGAAACGTTTTTATTGTGGTACGACACTCTTCTCCTCTCTCTAAGGGGAGGCTGTCATACAAATGAAACAAAAATTTCTGCATATCCCAAGAACTATTCAAGCAAAGGGGTAAGCTCGAGGAAGGAATCGTCATATCTGAGATGTCATAATTTGATTAAATTTTCTGTATCGAATATGTAATTCATGTAAGGGAGAAACATGTTATTTGTAAGTGATTGAAAAATCTTGAACGAGAATTGTGGCTGAAAATAATTTGATATTATTATGAGGAGTTTTGGTAGAAGTGCTAGGAATTTTATAGTAAAAGGAAATTGTAAAGGATCAAATAGAAGAGAAATCAATGAAAAGTTATGCGATTTGAACCAATGAACGTTCGCTTAGCAAGAAAACGTGAATGTTTGAAGGTATTGATAACAAAAAAATCCATTTTGGGCGGCACGAAGTTTGCCGGGTCAGCTAGTGCCGCATAAAAATATATTCAATGCGTAAATTAGCACGCGCAATGCGTTTTGGTTTTATTATTAATTTAGGCTTTAACAACCATTTTCAGAAAATTGGAAACCCATTTTTGTTTGATATTAAATCAATGTAAATATGCATGATCTGCGATGTAAAATATGATAGGAAGCATCAAGTTTAGAAAAATTCGACTGATGGGCCTCTGACAGTTTCGAATGCTGATCTCTATAATTGTATTTTTGTTAAGGCAGTATTCTAGTCTAGAAATTTGATATATTTGAAAAATAAAAAAAAAATCCTTCGTATTTCTGTAGTTCAGGTATTTAAGAATATACCCTAGAAAGGACTCCTCAAATCCTATTATTTACCGAGTTAGAGCCATTTTCAAACGCGTTTTTCTCGAAACTAGTTTTTCCAAACTGGCGTACACGATATCTCAAGTTCTACTAAACCGACTCATGTCGAATTTATATGGATGCAATCTGCAGGAATTTCTCTATCGCATAAACCTCTGAAAAAATTTTTTTTTTCCAATTTTACTATTTTTAAAAAATCGTAGAACGTAAGAAAAAACGTTTTAAACCGTATTTTGTTTTTCAAACGGCCACCATTTCCTCAAAAAAAGATATTTTTGACTTATCCGAGGATCATGCGATAGCGGCATCGTTACTGAATCAGAATCTGTTCGATTTTTTTTTGACGTAGGACTACGTCTAACCGGAAGATATAGGGGGTGAAATGGAAATCTAGGCACTGAACAAGTAGGAAAAAATGCAAGATTTGGAACGCTTATAACTCGAGCATTTCTCAATAGATCGCAAAGGTTTTTGCATCATTTGATAGGAAATATATCTACGCATCTATCATAACGAATAACATTTCATTTTTCTTGAGATAAATAATTGAATAATTGTGAAATATCAAGCATTGTCCAAATACACTATGTGCCCATTTTTGATTGGTCCATTTTGTGCTCCTCAAATCGTACCGACCAAAACGGGCAACCAGAGCAGCAGCGAAATAGAATGAAGCACGATTGGAAAGGAAAAAGAAAAAAATGAACGAAACATCGGTCGCAGTCTCACACATGCGTAATTCTCGAGCCAGCCAGTCAGCTTAAAAATCCCCGCTCCGCTGCCGTAACAATCATTCTCATCCGAACCGTACACCACATCGTTTCGCATCACCTCACATTAACAAACCAACACAAGCAGCCATGGTTGGATATGGCAAAGGAGGAAAAGTGAAGGGAAAGGCAAAATCCCGCTCGAACCTTGATCTGGAGTTCCCGCTCGTGTTGATCTGGAGTTCCCCGCAAGGGTAGCTAGGCCGAGCGCGTTAGTACCAGTGTACCAGTCCACCTAGCCGGCGTTATATAGCTTCGGCCGCCGAAGTGATCGAGTTAGCTGGCAAAGCTGCTCGCGACGATAAGAAAACCTGCATTCGGAACAGAACACATTCGGTTCGGTGGACATCAAGACAACAGGCAGTTGCAGCGAGTGGCGAGTGGCAAACGCAATCGCAAAACGGCATCAGGTAGCAGAAGAAAAAAGTTTGTTCTTTATACAAACTGCTTTGGTGGCAAATCCAGAACAAGGCGGCTTCGAGGGCGTTCGAAATGGTTTTTTTCAAAACCACGAGTACTAAGTTTTCTAAATTGGAACCATTCCATAAAACAAGGCGCTTTTCAGGGCCATTAAACCTTCCAAAAAAGAGTTTAGGAAATAAAGTTCAATGCTTTCTAAAACATTATCCAAAATAATAATAAAACACAAATTGATGTTTTCATAATTTGTTTGGCAGGATCTGATGAGTATGTGAATTTGGCAGTTGTTCTGAGCTTATTGATAGTTGGGGACTTTCCTGATTATTCAATTTTCACCAATTCTTAAATTGTTTCCAGATTTAAAGTACAGTAATCTACAATTAGTTCGACATTTAGCTAATTGGACGGACATGTAATGCGACTTATTTAGTTGAACATTTTTGTAAACATAGAGATCCAAATTATGACCCCACATTGAAAGTCGACACTGTACCACTGTCATCGCAAATGTTCAATTACAGGTTAAAATTACCTCCAATCCGGCACTGAGTGGTGGTAATGCGACGTGCCATTGAATGTAATTCACTGTAAAATATGTCACAAGCTGGATGGGAAGAAATTTTCCAACTGTGAAAGCTGTGGCGAGTGGCAAATGCAATCGCTAAACAGAAAGGTTTAGCCGAACAAGATGGGGATATCGAGTGATAACAAAACAATAAACTCTTTAGACTTTTTGTGATCCTGAAAAGGACCTTTTTTAGCCTGTATGTGAATCCAACGAGCGAACAAATCGTAATGAATGTATTTTTTTGCCATCGCTCCCTTTTAACGCTCATTCGTTCGTCTCGTTGGACCCGCCCCTTTGGCTGAGTCTGCCGATTTGTCTCTATCCTGTGAGTGTGTACCGCTAGAGTATAAAACACGCGGACCCCAAAAAAATATTTAATTTTCTTTCAAACCGTAAACCCGTGTGGTTGTACGGCAGCGGCATCGTGTACTCAACAAAGGAGGAAAAGAGAAGGGAAAGGCAAAATCCCGCTCGAACCGTGGTGGTCTGCAATTTCCCGTAGGTGTATCCGCCAATTGCACCGGAAAAGGTAGCTAGGTCGAGCGCGTTAGTACCTGTGTACCAGTCCACCTAGCCGGCGTTATATAGTTTCGGCCGCCGAAGTAATCGAGTTAGCTGGCAAAGCTGCTCGCGACGATAAGAAAACCCGCATTCGGAACAGAACACATTCGGTTCGGTGGACATCAAGACAACAGGCAGTTGCAGCGAATGGCGAGTGGCAAACGCAATCGCAAAACGGCAGCTGGTAGCAGAAGAAAAAAGTTTGTTCTTTATACAATCTGCTTTGGTGGCAAATCCAGAACAAGGCGGCATCGAGGGCGTTCGAAATGGTTTTTTTCAAAACTACGAGTACTAAGTTTTCTAAATTGGAACCATTCCATAAAACACGGCGCTTATCAGGGCCATTAAACCTTTCAAAAAAGAGTTTACGAAATACAGTTCAATGCGTTCTAAAATAATATCCAAAATAATAATAAAACACAAATTGATTTTTTCATAATTTGTTTCATAATCTGATGAGTATATGAATTTGGCAGTTGTTCTGAGCTTATTGATAGTTAAGGGACTTTCCTGATTATTCAATTTTCACCAATTCTTAAATTGTTTCCAGATTTAAAGTACAGTAATCTACAATTAGTTCGACATTTAGCTAATTGGACGGACATGTAATGTGACTTATTTAGTTGGACATTTTTGTAAACATAGAGATCCAAATTATGACCCCACATTGAAAGTCGACACTGTACCACTGTCATCGCAAATGTTCAATTACAGGTTAAAATTACCTCCAATCCGGCACTGAGTGGTGGTAATGCGACGTGCCATTGAATGTAATTTACTGTAAAATATGTCACAAGCTGGATGGGAAGAAATTTTCCAACTGTGAAAGCTGTGGCGAGTGACAACAAATCGCTAAACAGGAAGGTTTAGCCGAACAAGATGGGAATATCGAGTGATAACAAAAACACAACACCAAAGTTTCTTTTCAGAACCATCAACATATTCATAAAGAGTAAACAGTAAACAAATCCATTTTTCAGGTAGATAGGTAGGTATTCACGTAGGTGAAGAAAATAAAACAATATATTTAAAATATATATTTAACAAAAGCTGTCCCCTTTGTATAGTCCTACGTCACTCCGGTTATGTCCCCGACATTACCCACCCGTCTTTTTTGTTTCAGATAATCAGAAGGGCTGGAATCATGTACGCCATGGCACAACTTTTTTTTTAACTTCTCACTTCATCAGCTCTTAACAATTCTAATTATGAATATTTCTTCTCTGTTCAATTTTTGTTTTATTGTTAAACGATAGATGAACAAACAATCATATAATGGATAGTAACAATATTCTTTGTTTTATTTTTACAGAACTCGAAACAATTGTAATGGGTTGTATCTAGGACACGACCGCATATTTTCGACGTAAAACTACGCAATTATATTATGCGATCCACTTGTTTATCACTTCGAATATTATTTTAGAATGCATCGAAATTTTTGTAATAGATTATGTTCTTCGTTAAAAATAAATTTGATGAACGTTTGTTTACGTTTGATATGATACCTAGGACTATGTTTTAGGGAAACATATTCCGGTCTGCCCAACGACAAGCGAGTACAAAAATACTTAACACCAGAAAATGTATGTATTCGCAATGCAGATTTCCCCAGGCACATTAATTTCGAAGACCGTGTTAGGGAAACACAGCTCAGTTGGAAAAAAAATATCCCCAACTTGCATGTTTTGATAAAGCGGATTCCACCAGGCACATTAATTTTGTAGTCCGTGTTAGGGAATCACAACTCAGTGAGAAAAAAATATCCACACCTTGCATGCTTTGACAAAACATATTCCCCTAGGGCACATTGATTTTGAAGTCCGTGTTAAGGAAACACAACTCGGTGGGAACAGAAATACTCCCTACTTGCATGTATATTTGCAAAGCGGATTTCCACAGGTACATCGATTTTGAAGTCTGTGTTGGGGAAACCGTAAATCGGGCCAATCAAAACTTGGCAGTTAAGGCGTTTAGATAACGCTTGACATTTTACAGTTATTCAATTGTTCATCTCAATAAAAATAATATTTCATTATTTGTGATAGACGCGTAGAAACATTTACTATCAATTGATGTAAACATCTTTCCGATCTGTTAGGAAATGTTCGAGTTATAAGCATTCGAGATACGGGTAGGGTTAGCACACAAATCGGCAGAACAAATGTATGGGAAAAAGGAAGTTCTTTCAATTTTCATAAATTTAAACCGTTTAGAGATTAGCAAATTGTAAAGTATAGCATATCAAACAAATCTTAGAGAATTCTTAGCATATCAAACAAATCCTAGAGTATGCAAATCATGAGAATTCGTTCATAGTGAAAATAGTTATTAACGTTAACTTTATTTCAAAAAAACGTGACCTGTTTTCTGATTTGGCACCCTTCCTGAAAGACGTAGTTCTACGTCAAAACGTCCGAAATTCGTGTCTCTATACTAGAATTCCACCTCAATACAACTTAAAAATACTGCCGAAAATATATGAAATAGAATCGATGAACGAAAGTTTTTTTTTACTGATAGGAAGTATCCAACCTCTACTGGTGCATTCCGCTTTCAATTATTGACATTGATAGAGGTACTCCAATCGAAGCCGAACTATCTATTTACTTGTTCCCATTTGCATTCATCTATTTTCATTCCATTGGGAGAGAGAGTCCGAACCTCTCCTCCCTTACAGCAAGAAGACGATTAAACAAATTCAATTGTCAGTTTTAATTGAACGGGATTCACTGCACCCGAGAAATTTCCTTGTCGATAAACGACAAGCAGCAACAAAACGGAAGACTTGAAGAACCGATAATGTTACTCTATTCCGACGACCCATACCTCGCCACAATCCAACCACCACATCCCTCGCTCTTCGCAACCTATTCTGCATAAAATACTGCATCCTTCGGGAGGCGAGGCGATCCACCGAACGTGCGATAAATTTCAGGCGTTTAAAAAGAATGTAATTTAATTTATTGATTAAATACCCGTGGAAAAGTATCTGACTTATGGACCCAGCCCTGTGCCACTGGAAATGGATCTGGCCGTATAGCCGTGAGGGGGGATGACCCAGCGCGAAATATAGTTTCATTGTGTTGCACTCATCGATCCCGTTGAACTCACGCCCACACAATGTTAGAGTGTTTGACGGGTCGATTTGTTACACTATCCGGGCGACAACAACAACTCCCCCTGGGGCTCAGTAGTGTAGAATGTTCGCGCATCACCGATAATTGCACCGCGGAATTGAATTGCACGAGGCTGGCGGGCAAAAGTCACGTCAAGAAGTTAACTGAGACAAGCTTTCCGTAGCCCACTGTCTCCATTTACCAGTGAATTAATCAGATAGCAAAGTTTGAACACATTCAACGAGTGCGATCGCAATCCACACTCAATTACTTTTTCACCTCACCGAATTTGCAATATTTTAAGTTCCATTTGATGCCACCATTAGCAGTGTGTACCTTCAGTTTCCAAACGAGCAATGTCGAATCAATATCGGAAGCTTTATATCCGCGTCTTTCATGTTTACTCCGATCCCTGTCCCAATATTTGCTCCTGGCTTATTTCCATCGTATCGTTCTTCGTGTGTTTCGCCAAAGTACTTTAATCGAATCGTATAAATTTCCATGTTACACGCCGCCCTGGAAAAGCAACATCATTAATTATTTTTCCGATTTAATGAATATATAATTTATCGTTCAAAAACCCTTGCTGATATTCCAATATCCATGCTGAATTTTTCATCTCAAGTTCAATCGCGGAAGTTTGCCTTAATCCATGAGAGAACTTCTGACTCCAATGAAAAGTAAAAATAATCTCTTATAGAAGCGAGTTCTGAAAATGACAATCTTGTGGCTGGTGACAGGCCATTCTATTGATAATATAATAATGGGTCAATTTTGAGCTCATTAATCAAAAGTACACAATTTTCCGAGAAGCTAGATGGTAATCAGATTATGCACACGGAAGATTTATTCTTAGCTTCACTCTCATTTCCTACCAAGCAAGAGTTTTTAGCTGGTCCTTGATTAAATTGTCGTTGGAATTGATTTTTTCATAATTATCATTCCTTAGACTCATTCTAGAAATAAATGTAAATGTGAAAGCATCAAAAAGTTCTATATTAGCAGAGTGTCGAATCGACAACCAAGAAAAATACGCCTAATTAGTAACATATTCAGTATACTGTTGAAAAAGATATTAAAAAAAATAATGTATTATTTTACAGTCACTAGCTGACCCGGCAAACTTCGTCCCGCCCAAAATTTATTTTTCGTTGTCACATTCATGTTTTCTTACTAAGCGCATGTTCATGGGTCCAATCGCAGAACTGTTCACTGATTGCTCTTTTAATCTGCCCTTTGAAATTACCTTTTACTAGAAAATTCCTAGTACCTCTACCAAAACTTGTCATTATTATATCAGATTATTTTCAGACACAATTCTCGTTCGAGATTTTTCAACCACTTGCAAATAACATGTATCAACACATTCGGCGATCCATTTTTATTTGTATAGATAGCAGATCTTGGAGTGTGTTTTATCGCATTAAAATCCATTTCGACTTTCGAACAAAGATCAATTTTGGGGAGGGGGAGAAGTGTCTACTACCATAGAAATATTGATTGCACCCTATAACCTCCACATGCTAAATTTGACTCGATTTGCTTGATTAATTCTCGAGTAATGCAGAAATTTGTGTTTCATTTCTTTGGAACCCAGCCCAAACTTTTATCGATCCCTAAAACCTCTGTATGCTATGTTTGATTCCGATTGTTTGATTAGTTACACTTCGTAGTTGCTCTCCGTGATTGACCTGAACCAACCAAATTGCACAAAGAACACACAGAATGACGCTTGGGACTAGCAAATCATTCTCGTTGTGCAATTTTCGGTGATTCGAGCTTTAAATGGTCAATAACGACGCCGGCCACGTCCTTACAGTCACCAGGGGAAGGGAAGGAATGTTAGTATGATATTCGCCGCCCGAAGACCAGAAGGGTCGCTTCTATAGCGTGGTTCCCTAGCGTTTATCATGGGAGGGATAGTTGTTAGTAGGGAGAGGTAAAAATCAGGATTCACTGAGGTAAGTGATGTGATTATGTGAACGCGAACTATCGACCACTCGACGAAACAAAAATCCGAAAACCGCATGTGTTACAATACGCGGCAGAGATTATGGTATCCTGAGAAGGAAAACCTGTAAAATAGATTGGACCGGCTTTTTTTCTAGTATTCATCGCACGTACTTTCTATCGAAATTCAATCACTCCGGCGGAGATTTAACTGTGAGAAACCTAAAAAGGTAACCGAGAGAATTCCTCCAAAGCCAACCGAGCCGGCAATATGTTCCATTATTAATTACGCCTATTCTGTATCGAACTGGGAAACCTGACAAGGTAACCGAGAAAATACTTCTAGAGAAATCGTCCTGACAATATATTCCATTATTTACTGCGCGTATGCTTTTTCGTCGTTTCAATTGGTCCTAGAGGAGCTCTCCCGGTCATCCCCTCAGGCCCACGAAAAGACATCTCCACGCCGTCGGGATTGGATTCCTCCATCCGCGGGCAACCCGAGAAGGCCACCGAGAGAACCCATCCAAAATCAAACGAACCGGCGATATATTCCGTGAACCATATTGTGGAAGAGAGCATTGATCGGACAGTTTTGGAAGAATATAAAAGACATTGGAAATTCTAGTGTTTCGAATTCATTGGAGCTTTCGTTAAATCGGATCATCTGTTACATAGCTTTGACTCGACTGCTGACAATCTTTGTATTCTCTCTCCATGATGAAAAAGGGAAACCGGGAGAGAGCAGGAAGGAAAGAAGTGTAAAATGTAATTTGAAGTCTATGGTAAAATGAGAGTCATGAACGAATGTATATTTTTCATGTTTAACCACATGTTTCATGCCACAAATTCAATTCATTCTCTGGATTATTGTTGGTTCGAGTGGTCGATTTTCTAAAGGAAGAATATTTATTTATTTATTTACATATATATATATATATATATATATATATATATATATATATACATATATATATATATATATATATATATATATATATATATATACATACATATACATATATATACACATACACACACATACACACATACACATACATACATACATACATCTTGAAACGGGGAATTACACTGAGCAAAGCGAACTGTTTCAAGGAGCTGTGCCGAGATGCAGATGCCAACCCATGGGGCAACGCGTATCGAGTCGTGATGGCGAAGATCAGAGGACCTGTGACGCCCGTCGAATCGTGTCCCGAGAAGCTGAAGGTCATTGTGGAGGGTTTATTTCCGATGCATGATCCTACGATATGGCCACCGACACCGTACGCCGAAATAGCTACCGAACGTTCTCAAGTTTCCAGTGAAGAACTGGTAGCAGTGGCGAAGAGACTGCAGGTAAACAAAGCGCCCGGCCCCGACGGAATCCCCAACGCGGCCTTGAAAACGGCGATTCAGGCGTTCCCGGACATTTTCAGGATAGTGCTACAGAAATGCCTGGATGATGGTCACTTTCCTAAGAAATGGAAGATCCAAAAGTTAGTGCTGCTGCCAAAACCAGGAAAGCCCCCGGGGGTACCAACATCCTATAGGCCTATATGCCTGCTGGATACTCTTGGGAAACTCTTGGAAAGGATTATCCTCAACAGACTGACGAAATGTACGGAGAGTGACCATGGTCTGTCAAAGATGCAGTTTGGATTCCGGAAAGGCAGGTCCACCGTTGATGCTATCCGGACAGTGGTTGAAAAAGCAGAAAAGGCATCACAGCAAAAGCGGAGGGGCGACCGACACTGTGCTGTAGTAACGATCGACGTGAGGAATGCTTTCAACAGCGCTAGCTGGGAAGCCATTGCCGAGTCCCTACATCGTATGAAGGTTCCTGGGTACCTGTGCAGAATTCTAGGAAGCTACTTCCAGAACCGCGTCCTAGTCTACGAGACGAGCACGGGGCAGACAACGTTGAATATAACGGCCGGAGTACCACAAGGCTCTATCCTGGGCCCAACGCTCTGGAACGTAATGTATAACGGAGTACTGAATCTGAAGCTTCCCAAAGGCGTGGAGATCGTGGGCTTCGCGGATGATATCGCTCTCACAGTGGCAGGCGAGACACTCGAAGAGGTGAAGATGCTTGCAACCGAGTCCATCGTCTCAGTAGGGAACTGGATGCAAGCAGCGAAACTGCAGATTGCTCATAATAAAACGGAAGTATTGTTGGTGAGTAACTGCAAAGCCGTGCAGCGAGCGGAAATCACAGTCGGGGAACACGTGATAACTTCTAAGCGTAGGTTGAAATACTTGGGAGTTATGATCGACGACCGGCTGAATTTCAACAACCACGTCGACTACGTCTGCGAGAAAGCAGAGAAGTCCATTAGCGCGATAGCGCGAATAATGCCGAATAACGCAGGACCTTGCAGTAGCAAAAGGCGTCTCCTGGCTGCTGTATCCTCGTCCATACTGCGGTACGGAGCACCAGCCTGGTCGGCGGCTCTCGAAACCCACCGGAATCGTAGAAAACTGGACCGTACGTTTCGACTCATGGCGATGCGAGTTGCGAGCGCGTATAGGACGATCTCGTTGGAGGCAGTCTGCGTTATCGCCGGCATGATCCCTATTGGCATCACTCTGGCGGAAGACAGAGAGTGCTACAGACGAAAGGAAATCAGGGGTATGCGTCAAGTTGCGCGTCAAGCTGGAGGGCAATTCCTAATCGGTACACGTCTCGACGGGTAAGCGGTATCTGGAGAGCAGGGTCAAGAAAATGCTGGCAATGCCTGTTGGTGGATTGAGAGAGGAACATTGCGAGGGTCGTTTCGGCGGAACGAGAGCCTAGGAGAGCATCATCAAATCGGTGGGTACCCCCACGAGAGTTGCTGTGACGGAGTGCGCGTTATGTTGGAGGGCACTGCCTAATCGGCGCTCCGTTGGGAAGAGAAATCCTGCGAGGGTGGCTGTGACGGGGCGCACGTCAAGATGGAGGGCGCTTCCTAATCGGTTCACGTCTCGACAGGTGAGAAACCCCGCGAGGGTGACTGTGACGGGTTGCGCGTCATGTTGGAGGGCAATTCTTAATCGGTACACGTCTCGACGGGTAAAAGGAAGCCTGTGCTGCGGATGTGCGTGGCGGAGTACAACGGAAACGTAAATGAGATGTATAGAGAAAAAGGGAAGGATCAACGCTAGTTAGCGTTGAAAACTCGTGAAGTGCATGAGCACAGCCGCCCCCTGAAGTAGTCGCCTAGATGTGGTCCCGGGGGGAATGAGGCTACGAGTAGAGGGCTTGGTTTTTGTGGGTGCGATCCCTACTCGACGTCTGGGTTATCCCTTCCCAGATAAGGCTGGAAGAGCGTTCCTCACCTCTAAAAAAAAAAAAAAAAAAAAAAAAAGCATACATACATACATACATACACACATATACACACATATATACATACACACATACATATACACATATACACATATATATATATATATATATATATATATATATATATATATATATATATATATATATATATATATATATATATATATATATATATATGTATGATTTATGATTTTAAATTTAAATTTCAAATTTTATCATAGTTACTTATCTTGCTATGTATGACACACCCTGTGTGTTCTCCAATTCTCATTGCCATATTCTCTCCGGGAAAGCTGTCAGTACAGAAAAACACATTCCTTCTAGCATATTACATTATGCACTCAACACAAAAACACTCGTATGCATATGAAAAAGAGGATGGAATAATGAAACGGAAGTAAACCTCGCGCGGGCTGGCAATTGGCGATTCTTCATTCCTCAGTGATAAAATCAATACGGCACAGCCACATATACAATTTCCGCGATAGAAGATGGAGACAAGAGCGCACACCGAACGCGACAAAATAAACCGAGCAAATGCCGCTGTCATACATATCGTGTGACGGGTGAATGCAAACACTACGATCAACTTCTACAACGATGTAGAAATGTTCTCACTCAATGCTATGCAACCAATAAATATATACACTTGCACATACACACACTTCGCTAGTGCGAGAGAGTTGTTTTTACTGGGCACATAATAAAACATGGTTCAAGTATGGGGTGCAGAGGTTTTTTCCACAGCATACACACGCGACGAGTAAGAAAAAAAAAACACCGCACGAATACAAGTACACAGGTAACGCTACAATTCATAAGAGGAAAACTTCGGGGAACAATTTAATTTTCGTTATGATTTCTACAGTAATTCTTCAGGAAATCTATTTCCCTGCATTGTAACGCACTGAATTAAGGAATATACAATTTCGTGAAGTAAACACTTTTTCGTCGTAGAAAACTAGCACCGACACTCGCAGAGACAGAGCGAGCAAACACGTCTAGTTTGCTTCGTTGCTCAACCCGAACTCTGGAATTTTACAAAACAAAGAGGAACCAAAACACGATTTTTTCAAGAAGTTTTTATCCTTAAATCGGGCGAAATTTAATGTTGCTGCATGGGCATGCAATACTTAGCATAGTGTATCATCAACACTATGTTTACATTGGGGTGCCAAATTACCCGCATACCGAATTTTCACTTTGGAATGAAATCTATGAAATTTGTGATTAAAATCTCGATACACTTACTCGAATTCATTGATCCAAATCAGCTTTAATGTTTATAATCGGCCCGCTATTCGATTTTTAATGATTTTTCAAAAGACGAACATGAAAAATTTTCGAGATTTCAAAAACAACAAAACTTGAATTTTTTTTTAAAAAACAGATATTTTGGGTTTTTAGCATCTGACGTTCGTTACTACATTACAAGAACACTTTTTTTTATTCACCACTAGAGTGCGCTCATTACCGCCGGAGATCCGTACCAAATTACCCACGAGGTATCGAATTTGTACCAGTTCCTCTATAGATAGATTATCCTTTCATTATCTTCTGTTATTTATTCCACTGTCGAAAAACATTCATATTTATATTGGATAAATGTAAAAATACACAACCCCCACAATTAATACCACCATGGGGGGAATTTTCTTATTTTCAACATACTCTTCAACATACTTATTGTTGGATAATATTACCCATGTTTTGCCCATATTTCATACTTGGAAAACAAATCGAAATGAGTTTTTTTTTATTTCCTTTAAATTTAGATATTCTTGAATGTGCTTTGCAAGGATATCAGTATCGTTGATTTATTTTTTTAGAAAAACAAAAAATTACTTTTGTTTCCTCCTATGGTCTCCAAAACCAACTGGCAACGCTTGTTTCCTTCGCCCAGCCCACAAGAAACAGCTCCAAAACATAATGCTTACACAACCGTGCTTCATAGTCGGTTGTATATACCGGTCCTGGAGGTCTTCACACTCGGAGTAACATTTTCTTGTTAAATAGTTCGGACTTGGACTCGTCCGACAAAATAACGCGCTTACAGAACTCCAGCGGCTTGTTGGCATGGTTCCTCGTAAACTAAACTGACCAGACGTCCCGCACTTCAACAAAATGTCCCGCGTAAGATTACGTCCCGCAAAACGTCCCGCATTTGGCAAAAGAAACGAAAATATCCCGCGATATCAATATATTTCAATATTACAATTTGATCATGTTGATTTCATTAAATGTATGAACCGCAAAAAAACTCTTATTTGGCAGACTGTTCAAAAGAGCTTCCAATGCGTCCAAAGACTAATACGTTGAGCTGGTTTCACCGCACCGACCGTGGACTTTTTGTTTAGAGAGTGTCAAATGGGAACGACAGCAACAAAATTAGAAAATGATTTTTATAAAAGTCCCCTACTGGTCCGAAGGGACCAACATGAGTCAGACGAAAAGTTCATCTTTGGTTCCCTAGCTCGGTCAGGGCTTAACGTGTTGAATAAGCCAGAAGAACTAGTGTATATACGGGACAGGAAGAGGCAGGATTGTTTGATGAAGTATCGCAAATGAAGCGGCCTTGGCGGCCCTACGGAAGTTGGCCAGAACCTCAACCATGACCGATGAAAAGATGTATGTCGGCGTGTTCTTTTACCTTTTCGTGGCTTTGGTGGTCGGCTATCTCTCCATTTTGGCTATTCGCTCAAAGGTTTTCTATCAGTCGCAGCTGGGGGATGTTGGGAAGGTTCTCGCGGTCTTCGCGACAATGTTTATCTCCAGCCGATCTATCCTCCAGTGATCTTTTGACATAAAGGGCAGATCCCAGGTTCGGCATGAAGACCACATCAGCTTCGCAACTTCCGGCAAGCACTTCGTACCGTATACCCAGTTCACCATATGATTCGAAAGAAGAGCGGTTTGGATATTTCCTTCTCGTTTGTTAGAGAATGACCTTCTTCGAGAACTTCATGTGGGTGATATATTCGTCGCCATCGCTTACCTGGGGAACGTAAAATATTCGGTCCCCTGTCATTCGTTGAATTCAAGCATCAAGTATCTTGAGCACATCAAGTCTTGAGCACGAAAATAAGTTTTTCACTTCTTTCACCGGATTTTATTATCTTTTGTAGTTTTTTTTCATCGCCATCCGCAATTAGTCCTTTTTTATTGCATACGTTAACGCTAAAATCGATGAAAAATGGATTGGAATTTTCGAGCATTCCATTCCATTGCCAGACTTAAATGCTCTGACTGAGTGAGTGATTTTCAGGCGTAAACAAAATCTAAACCATCTAAAAATTCACAACTGAGTCCAGATACTTGTAAGAAATAATACAGATCAGGTTTAATTGCAAGGACACATGTTAAGAGTTTCACGAATAAATGAGACTCTCTAAACTATGGTTTATGTTCACATAACGTATATACATAACGTTTTGTTTTTTGTGTCCTGCGTTAGACCTCTGACCATCTGGTCACTTTATCGTAAACTGAAGTCGTTTTTTTGTTGGAGTTACCGTTCTGAATCATATTTCGGACGCTTAAGGCATATGATGCAGAAAACAGATCTAAACTTTATGCACAGGTATTATTTGGTTGATATTTTTAATAAATTAGTTTGATATGCTTTTAGGCTTTCTACTTTGGTACCTATTTGATTGAAAACATAAAAAAACATCGAATAAAAAATGAAGCGAATAAAAATCAAACTCCGGACACTAAATCAAATTTCGGACAAATTGAATTCAAATTTCGGACACTTTATTTTATAATTTTTCGAACGAAAATTACATTACACTTGATTATATTTTATAGTCAACTGCGAAACACTTACCAAGCAATAACAGTGAACTGTTATCAATGATGAGAACTGATGAAACACGAAAGAAATTTAAATATTTATGAACGGGTAAATTCTACGTGCTCTCGCTAAGGAAACGTCAAACACAAACGATAATGAGTAGTGTTGTAAGATTTGTGCCGATTATGTTATAATTCAAATGTAGTTCTCATATGAAATGATAGTGAAACTAAGGGATTGCTCTAAAGAAGCAATTGTGATATTAATTTTATAGTTATATCATCAGTGCATTAAGCATTT
This sequence comes from Toxorhynchites rutilus septentrionalis, assembly GCF_029784135.1. NCBI lineage: Eukaryota > Metazoa > Arthropoda > Insecta > Diptera > Culicidae > Toxorhynchites > Toxorhynchites rutilus. Next base: position 14,684,178 of record NC_073745.1, on the reverse strand, counting down.
CAAGATATCAGAACAAAGTATCCGAAATATGATGTTGTCCGAAATATGATTCAGAACGGTACTGATCATCGGTCGCTTTTTGGCAAAGTAGCTCTTCAGGTTTCGTTCCACCAAGCGTTGTCGTCGTACCCAATTATATTTCAATGCTTATTCCATGAAATCCCTGTGAAAAACCTATCGAAACTCCTATAAAACTTGTACAAGAAGACCGTTGCTGTTTGCGTGCGAAACACCTCCGACTCCGTGAACTCGGATTGCGTCATCTTGGCGATTTGGGCCGCCTTGATTCATTATCCCCGCTAAATGGGAACTTCGTCCCCATTCCATTGACCTCAGAAAAAAATTTCGAAAAACGAAAACGAGAGAATAAATTTCTAATAGAAATGTGAGGCAATTATACATACCGTTTTGTTTCAAATTCCGGACGCTTAAGCTTTGATGGTCATTAAACAGTGTCTCATTACTCAAAATGGTACTCTTTCGCGAAGGTCAATTGATTTTTGGATAGAACAGAGCATTCTTTTCAATTTAACTACAATAAAATTGATTTACAAATAAATATTCATGGTGAAAAACTAAAAATATGTTTAGTCACTTTTGTCTCAAATTCCGAACACAATTTTTGTCACTGACTCATATTCCGAACACTTTTGTCTCAAATTCCGAACAGCAAAGATGCATTTCTTAAAAAAATCATAACTTTTGAACTACTGGACCGATTCATATGATCGATATATCAAATTAAAGTCAATTAGCTAGTCTTTTTTAGAAAAATGATATACTCGCGAAAAAAATTGGGTTTTGCTTTCGTAATTGTTGATTGTTGATTTATAGTTTACATGGTTTCGGGACCAAGGGCGCTATATCGGTATCGACACCAGTAAATGATGTTAGAATGAAGTCTATAACCAAAAGAATGTCAAGGTTTTGATTATCATATTATTTCTTACATGAAAGTTCAGTAAATTCACATTCAAAAATGAAGTGTTCGCAATTTGAATCATGCGTAAAAATTTAATTCATATTCCGAACACTAATTTTAATAAAGATTTCTGCATAAAACTTTTTCATCCATTCATTGTAGATTCGTACAAATTCTAGCATTTACCATAAAAACAACAAACAAAATAGTTGAAAAAACTACTAAAACAGAAAAATTAACGATGCTTGTTTTTTACAAAATTTACTTTTTTGCAAATGCTCAACATTATATTTTTTTTTCACCCGGTTATTATAGGTTCTTACAATCTCTAGCACTTAACATGAAAACAACAATCAAAACAGTGGAAACAACTACAAAAACTAAAAAATGAACGATGCCTGTTTTTTACGGAATTTGCTAACGCAAACATTTTTTCATTGGTTTTGACTGTCACCTTTTTGCAAATGTCTAATATTATAAATTATAGGCTGTATTGATACCTGTAAATGATGTCAAAATGAAGTCTATACCTCAAATAATGTCTGTGTTTTCATTATTCAATTAATTATAACATAAAAGGTTAGTAAATTTATATTAAAAAAAAAATGTTCGGAATTTGAGACTGTTCGGAATATGAGACAAAACGGTATGATGTTTTCCCGCGCCACAATGTTTCTAGCCTACTACACTTTTTCTAAGTGGTTGTTTCGATTTCAGTTGTTAACTGCTGCGATTCATTCCGGTCACGGTATTTCACATCTGGTGTCTAGTACCATGTTAGAAGTTTATGATTTCCACCGTACATTCAATGCTACATCGCCTTTATTAGAAACTATATTCGGAGGTTCCGAATGCATATAATGTTAATTGCGACGATCATTTGGACGAGAGAGGAAAAAAAACGCAAAACCATCGAGATATAATCACAGGAAAAAAATCCCATCTCAGCTAAAAACCCCTCTACGAAACTAAACCGTGTCAACTTTCCTAAACGGCCCCATAAATTAATATGAAAAATCGCCATCGCCCCGGAGTTGATCTCATTTCCACGCCATCAGCTACCGCGATTAGCGGCTCTGTTACCCAAAATTCTGTCCCCACGATTAATGCAGCAACGAACAGCGGCCAAGAGATGGGCGACGCCTTCGCGCCGCTAGAATCAAATCGTCCAAAATCAGCGCTCAATTAATTAAGCCTTATCTTGCACTCTAAATTAATTGGCGCGAGTGTGTAAGCATGTTCTTCGCTCTGTTTTGGTTGATCGCCACCATTCCCCGGCTCCGTCTAGGCTCCATCGGTTTGCACCGTGGAACCGGTATCACCACGTTTGGATCTTCTTCACCGCCGTCGTCACGCCATCACGCGCGTTCGCCGAGGGCACCATATACGTGGATGCCGTTTGTTTTTCTCCCGTCCTGGAGGCCCATCCGAAGGCCCCCCGCACTTTATGTTGCATAAACTGTAAGCCAATGAGTCTAGGTGCTTAGGTGGGAGCAGAAGCGGTTATCGTCATCTTCATCATCATCATCATTCACGCGATATCGCGGCGCGTCTCAAATGGCCCACGTACGGTCGCGTTTACACGCATCCGCGGCCATTCCACACCATCCCGGGCGTGTTCATAAAAGGAATGGAAACAGATGAGCGTATACACAATAACAATCATATTAATTTGAACGTACCTTGTGATATGGTGGGCTTAACTGGTCCACCAGCGCAAAGGGTGCTCGAAGCGTGACCGCGACCGTCCGTGGCAGGCGAAAAATAAGCGATTTAGATAAGAAATTGCTGTCCGAGACGATGTCGAATCTGGTCGGTCCGTTTGCCTTAAATCATCGATAATTGTTTTGGGTTCGGCCGCGTGGATGATTGGGGCTAATCTCGATAGTTGACTATTTAGTTTAATTGAAAAAATTCCGCTCGATAAGAAAACGATTCTACAAGAAATTAATAATCCATTTCACAGCGAGACAGGATTGCGCGGGATAACGAAACATCGCAGGAAATTAATTATTCCCGGGAATATATTCATGGTCCAGCCCGGAGACGGAGGTGAGCATCCCTTATCCAGAAATAGAACCCACCGGCTGTGGGTCGCCACCACTTGCTCCGGAATCCAGTGATTTATTAATGTTACATCGCTTCAAGCCTGCGGATGGGTTCGAATGTCCACCCTTTTCGCTCGAAATCCAGCATCCTCGATGATCTCGAGCGGACCATCGCATCGCTCCGAAAGGTGGGTGTAGGAGGAACGAACCACAAGTCGCAGCTTAATGCTTTTTAATATTCTTCATGTTTTTGACACATTATCTGTTAAGAATTATCGCATTAAATTTGCTTCCTTCATATTTCCAACATGCTTCATGCTCTCCCACCCGTCGGATGCTGGGATGCGGTGGTTGCGTTTATGATAGAGGCGAGTGAGGGAGCGAATGGAAGATATTCGAGATGGGCTTGCACTCCAACCGCAGCCTATAGTTGGGGCTGATAGAGAATGAACGGAGGTTAACGATATCGACTGGCATGACTGGCTCTGACACTGGTAGCTTCGGGAAAGAGTCTGTGTGTTTGTGTGTGTGTGTGTGGGAGTTCATTGAACAAAGTAATCGAATAAAGATCAAATTAAGATAACTGGTGGAAGATTTTAGTTTTCGATATGCAGCCCAGTCTGGTGGTAGGCTCGAGATAAGTTGGCAATAATTCATACCCTGATACGATTATTTTCTCATTAAATGTCGGATTTGTGTCTGGCAGGCAGCCTACGGAAAGCCTCCTGTCCGGGAGCCTTAAAACAGGAGCATAATCATCAGCAGCAGGTGCCGTGTTCGGGCGGGAGGTTGCAAACATTGAACTTGAAATTTAAAGTGTGGACTTTAATTCAAAGGCTTGAAGCAATATGCTAGCAGCAGAGCATAATCATGAAAATAAACAGACCTTTACCTTCCGATAGAGTAATATTTTGATAGTAACAGCTGCCGCTCGGATTGTTGCTGTTTGTTGAACAATTTTGTTTTCAGATTTGTCAATGCGACTTTGTAAAGCAAACTATCATCAATCAACTATCATTCAATTCTGGTTTTATTTTTCAATTTTAATCTACTAGCAACAATGCCTCACCACGAAGAAACCATTTAATTGCGATCGCCCATATTTTATCGAATGTTCTCTCACTCAACTCTCTGCTCCATCCTACGGACGTCACGGTCCGTTCCCCCGTTTGGTGCGTTGGCAGTAATTGGCCATTCGTTCTCCGTTTTTCGATAAAACTGCTTTCGCGTGTGCAACTCGGCACCATTTTCTACATCGGCAAGCCAACGCACCAAACATTATTATTAACATAACAAACACCCTTCGCGTAAATAAAAACGCTCCACTCGTTAATGCCCGAAGAGCAGCATTTCGTATGGTTGCAGCATTTTTTTGTTTTATTTCATTTTTTCGCGAAAACTCCATCTTTATTTTGTGCGGTGTTGGAGTGCAGAGATGTAATGAGGACGGTATGCTGTTTTCGCGGATGGATGTAGCGATGAATCTTCTTCTTGAACGAAATATCTTATATAGTCAGTTCATTTGCTGAATTTGGATATCCAAGACAATCATGAGAGTCAATTCTGCATTTCAAGTGGTCGATGTTAAATCAGATTCCTCTGATCGCAAAATTTAAAATTTCGAGTTATTGACTGCATTAGGTTAAACATTTCGTATGCTACACCTAAAATTATTTTTCAGCACATGTTTTGGCACTCGATTTATAACATTAACTAACTTAAAAATAACAGAAAATGTACTACTTCCAAATACTTGTATAGCATTTGTATAACATATATGGTATTGCAACACAAGATAATATGAGCGTACGAAACAAGATACACATTGCAAATAAGCTCGCACTAAAACTGTTCCGCATACTTTGTCTACACGGCCTAGACAGATATGTATATGTTCAGTTTACATTCTCCTTTTTACTCTTAGAGAACACTTTACAACTTCATTTTACCATGAGGTGTAATATTATCACGCATTCATATAACAGCACTAGTAGCAACATGGATAGCGTGGTCGTATGAAACAGCCTAGCATTCCATCCGGCATTGGTTCGATCCCAGTTGACATTGTTTGGCGAATAAATTGTAAAGGGTTGTATCTAGGACACGACCGCATATTGTCGACGTAGAACTACGCAATTACATTATGCAATCCACTTGTTTACCACTTCGAATATTATTTTAGAATGCATCGACATTTCTGTAATATATAATGTTCTTCGTTACAAATAAATTTGATGAACGTCATTTTACGTTTGATATGATGCCTAGGACTACCAAAATATGTGAATGGAATCAAACGATAATTGTGTTTTACATTTTCCTCTGAAATTGTTGCACATCTCATCTTCACGTAGTTCTCGAACCGCGAAAGGTCATTCACCTCTAGTATCTGAAATGACGATTCTCCCAGGCTTCTCAGTTTAAAAGTGCGTTTTAGGGAAACATATTCCGGTCTGCACAACGACAAGCGAGTACAAAAGTACTCAACACCAAAAAATACCCCCAACTTGCATGTATTCGCAAAGCGCATTCCCCCAGGCACATTGATTTTGAAGTCCGTGTTAGGGAAACACAGCTCGGTGGGAACAAAATACTCCCGACTTGCATGTATATTTGCAAAGCGGATTTCCACAGGTACATCGATTTTGAAGTCTGTGTTGGGGAAACCATGAATCGGGCCAATCAAAACTTGGCAGTGAGAAGTTCTTCCAGTTTTCATGAATTTAAACCGTTTTGAGATTAACGAATTGTAATGTATAGCGTATCAAACAAATCTTAGAGAATTTCCAATTTGATTGGTATGCAAATAATGAGAATTTGTTCACAGTGAAAATAGTTATTAACCTTAACTTTATTTCATAAAAACGTGACCTGTTTTCTGATTTGGCACCCTTCCTGAAAGACGTAGTTCTACGTCAAAAAAGGCGAAAAACGAAAAAAGAAAGAGATGTCTGCTCCCATACACACAAATGGTTTGAAGCTTTTGAGACAGATGATTTTATTTGCTCATTTGACGCTTCAGGACACGCAAATGCATTGTTTCTGCCGGAGATGAAATGTTTTCTGGCAACGCTAGTTTGGGTGTAGGATCCTTAAAAAAGACGAATCCGTTTCTCCTTTTCTAAAGCGGCGCTTACACGGTCAATATTATTGTCAATGTGATAATATTTTCGAGCATAATGACAGGTCAACACAGTCGACGCTCGATATTAATGATCAAATCCAAATTTTCGGTTTTTTGAGCATCGATACCATGACATTTCATATAAATACATTGTGTTCATGTCTTACCTAACGGAGTTCCACACGGAGCTGCCTGCAAGCTTTGAGCTTTGCAAGCGCATCTGTGAATTTTCAGACATATTATTTGTGTCTTTTTGTGATTGTAATTGCCTTTTACAAACTTCTGAAATTCCAGGAAACATAAATAAAACCATTTGGTTTGGAAAGCTGAAATGAAAACTTTTAATATCAAAATAGGCACTTTCAGCAATACAAATCAAAACCTCAAAGTAAATTAACAATGTGGTGTTGAGAAAGTGGATGGAATGGAACAGGGTTTTATGAGTTTTTTTACCGTTCTGTTTTTTTTTTCTTCGATAACAAGTGGGGCAGCCCCTTTAGTCTAAGTTGCGTGTTTCTTCATATTTCGCTCTGTGCATAAAATTGGGGAATAAGAGGTATATGCTGCCGGTCTACGCATAGTTGTCCCATGTTCCTAAATCAGCAACTGAGAAAAACCGCAATCGAAGTTTTCTACCATATTTGTCTATCAGAAGCGGTTTAGTTTACCAACACACAGGGTTTTTTATAAGCAGTGAATTGTTGTTGAATGAAAAGATCCACTCGCTTTAATCGATCAATCTTGATTACAGGCTTAAACATTCATGGTGGGACAGTTATGTCTAGAGTATCAACATGGGACACTTGAACTTGATGTTGTTTTTTTAATACTAGGTACAAATAACTTTTTTTTTTGTGTTTTTCTGAAAGATTATGCATAAAAACATCAAACATCAGCGCAGTGATTGATTTGCAGTACTTTTGCAGAATATAAATTTCATTATTATTAGACATTAGCTAACATACACCTTGTTCTGTTAAACTTTTTCTATTTGTTTGAGAATTTTACAATTTACAATAATAAGTTTTTTCATGTTTTCCCGAAATATTATGCATAACAACTTCGTTTTATGAAGAAAAGTGAAAATTGTCAAAAAGTAACATGGGACAACTATGCGTAGAACGGCGGCATGGGGAATATTAGCTATAAATTATATATACTGCCATTCCATGCCAAACCGATATATAGGTTCTCAGATTTTCGTGAAAAGTGGTAGTTTTGATCCTTTTCGCAAAATATTAGACACGTTTTATTTTTTTTTGTTATGTTTATGTTATGTTAAAGCCATGTATTTGAGCTAGAGGGTGCTTTTTTTAATATTTTTCCCAGAAAGCTGATGACATCTCTGATTTTTGGATATGTTATGTAAACATTGAAACAAACCTCCACCTTCAGGAAAAAATATAAAAAAATATAGTGCCCTCTAGTCCAAAGCTTTGAACAACAACTAGAAGGTGGAGCCAACCTTTCTCGTGATTTTTCCCTTCATACTGTTGATTAATAGATACAATAACCGCTTGCATGTTAAAAAAACTTTTTCCCTGTTACAGTACTCTTCTTCCGATGTATGGGAAACTTGTTGGTAGTTATGTAGACTATTCATTTTGAAAATCAAAATTCTTTCTCCTTGAAAACATATCTTTTAAATTCTGAACGAAAATTATGTAAGAGTCCATACAACTACCAACAAGTCACCTATACACTGTTACTTTTGGTTATTTTTTTTTGAGAATTTGAAAAAAATACGTTTTTGGGAAAAATAAATTTCAAATTTAATTTTTTTTTTTGGGTTCAACGAACAATTTAAACAATTTCCTACATTTCATTCTTTGACCAAATTTTGTAGGTATTATAGTTTTTGAATAATTTCTTTTTGAAAAAAAATTAAGAATAAAATTGGACTTTTTCAAAAAACGGTCTAAGTCTTTTTTGGAGATTTCAAGTATGCACAGTTGCTTAAATGACCAATGTCTTCGCGCCCACGACATTTCACTGCTTCACTGCAGATGGTGCTGAAAACTCCACAGACTGGCGTCCATTGAAAATGTGTGCATTATATCGAGGTAAAATTAACATTATATCGAGTGTACGTTATCACGAAATTCCCATGTATTTTCGAAAACAAAAAAAAACTGGCATCTCTGAAACTGAAAGCAAAAGCCTGTATTTGTGAAGCGAGTATTATGATGTGTATTATAGAAGGAATAATTATTTTTTATAGTGAAAATTGTGAATGAAAATTAAATTTTCCGAATCAAATTACCGTTCTGAATCATATTTCGGACAACATCATATTTCGGACACTTTGTGCTAATATCTTGAAATGCTTCATGCACTGATGATACAACAGCATCACTCATTATCGTTTGTGTTTGACGTTTGTTTTGCGTGGGCACGTTGAATTTAACCGTTCATAAATATTCAAATTTCTGCCGTGTTTCATCAGTTCTCATCACCGTTAACAGTTTACTGTGATTGCTTGGTAAGTGTTTCGCAGTTGACTATAAAATATAATCAAGTGTAATGTTATTTTCGTCCATAAAATTACAAAATAAAGTGTCCGAAATTTGAATTCAATTCAATTATTTATTATGTTTTCAAAAATAATTCAAAAATAATAGGTATCAAAGTAGGAAGTTTGAAAGCATATTGAACTAATTTATTAAAACTATCGGCCAAATAATACATGTGCATAAAGTTTAGATCTGTTTTCTGCATCATATGCCTTAAGCGTCCGAAATATGATTCGGAACGGTAGTATTCTATGCAAATAAAACATTTTGTTTTTGCAAGTGGTGAAGAAAATTGTATTCGAAATTTATTTTATTTTATAATAAGAGGTTTTAGTAGGAATATTTTTGTCGAGTGTAGGAAAGTTTAAGCATTGATAACTCAAAAAAAACAACCATTCTAAAAAATGAAAGATATTTAAAACATTGCCATTTTTCTATACATTTGCCCAGTACCTTTCTGTGCTTCTAAAATAAGCACCTAACGTAGCAGCGAGGCACATTTTTATGACGTTAACGTGAACACTGTGTTAATTAATATTTCTACTGCGAACAGATTTAAATGATTTGCGCACCAATCGAATCGGATATTATCAGATATTTTTATATGCTATACATTACAATCCCTTCGCGGTAAATGGCTTGAATTGAGGAAAATTACAAGCATTTCCATTTTCTCATTTACAGTGACTCAAACTTGAATTCGTACACCATCATGGAGATCTCTTTTCACTACTTTTAAAAGTCGAAAACAACCTTTAGAAATATTCTGTTTAGATAAAGTTATAGTAGGGAGTCTTCGTAGCCACTTGGTTACGCGTTCGCTTACCAAGCGATCGATCGTGAGTTCAAACTCAGGGCCCTCAATTGACCATCTTTGTGTTGTTATAGAATAACTACGTCACGCAACCATCATCAGTGATGGAAATCGATCCACGGTGGAACAAAGATCGATTCATCCATACAACTGCTCTGATCTGCTAGAAACATCGGGCTGTTGTTCTATAAATAACCCAACAATGATCAATATCAACTGTCTCCGCTGTCCGGTCTGCTGAACAATGGAAGAACAGAAAGAATAGCCTTACGAATACCCTACTACTGTGTATTTTACCATAATGCAATGGAACAGAAAACTCAACGCCTAAATGGCTACTACTAACTACTGTGTAATTTACAATTTATAGAAACATAAACATATGTACATGTACACGATTAAAACCCGGCTCTGTTACAGCTAAAATGCTAATGAGCCTAAAAAATAAATAAATAGGATAAAAAAAAAGGTAAGCTTCCTGTTTTCATAAAGATGATTTTTATTTGTTCAGAAAAGAATGATTGTAGATTAGCGTATGTATGAAAATATACACACACTCATATTCGTACAGTAGTTGGAATTTCAATTCGATTTGGAAGGCATTGATGAATTTCAGGATTCCATCTTTAGTATGGTAACTCATTTTCATTGCAACTGCCTTTAGTTGCCTTTGTCCGTTTTCTACGAGCTTTTTGGTGTATTTTGGAGGAATATTCAATCATTTAAACTCCAAGTGTTTTTTAAGATCTTTGTTGTTTCGAAATCGAATTGAAATTTCAACTACCGTTCGAATTTGGGTTAGAATAAACTTTAATAAATTCGCTAATCTACAATCATTTCTTTTAAATAAATAAAAAGCATCTTTATAACAACAGACAGCATAACTTTTCACTCTCATGTAATACTATAACTTTTTCGTAGTCCTACATCGAAAATACGGTCATGTTCTAAACACAACCCTTACAATTGCTGCATGTTGGTTTAGTTGGATTATAAACGGATGACTTTGGCTCCTGATGCTTCCAAATAATAAAACCATTGACCATTTTCGGTTCTATGCAAAACTGAAGATTTAATTCTCAAAGTTCGTTTCATTTCTAGATATTAACTGATGTGATAAACTTGCAAATTCAACGAAATAACTTCGTAGTTCTAACGGTGAAAAAATCGTCGTGTCTTCGGTATCACCATTCATAATATTCTTCCAGATTTTGAAGTCATCTAAGTCAATTGGAGTTCTTAGAAACCCTATCAGATAGTGTAAAAAATATCGAGATTCTAGGCTATCTCAGTTTTTTTTTCTATATGTTTCCGTAAATGGGTATTTTATTTTTGAAAGTAATTTCATACCAATGATAGCTGCAACTGCACTTGAAGTGGCTCCCGTGAAAAATTCAATTTCGCCCCATCTTTCGAGCAAATTTAAGGTCACAATAATTGCTGGTTTATCTGTACCGTAATCATCGACCGACAACGTGCTTCGATTTTGTGAACATTCTCATTCTCGTAAAAATACAGACCAATGTTTCCACCAGCCCATAAACTTACTCTGTCAGCAAGATTCGATGATTTGATGTCCAATAGAGTAAAATTCTTGCGTAACGGAATGATTCGCTGACTAGGTCGATTATGGACCGAAAATGGTCTAAGTTTGCGAAACACGGTTTCTACAGAGCACGAATTTTGATAATAAAGTTCAATGGTTCGTAAACGTTGTTCGGGTGTAAGTCTCCCCATGAAAAGCAAATACAAATTGATTTTGACGTAGAACTACGTCCTTCATTAAGGGTGCCAAATCGGAAAACAGGTCACGTTTTCATGAAATAAAGTTAACGTTAATAACTATTTTTGCTGCGAACAGATTTTAACGATTTGCATACCAATAGAATCGGAAATTCTCTAAGATTTGTTTGATATGCTATACATTACAATACCCTAGTATGTGAATGGTTTAAATTAATGAAAACTGGAAATATTCCCATTTTCCCATACATTTTTTCCCCCGATTTGTGGGCCCGTACCGTCAATTTCGAGCAACTAATACATCCGCTTCTAACCGTTTTCAAATTATTTGGTATGAATAAGCAATTCCCGATTTGAAAACACACCACTTCTCGTTTAGTGGACATCGGAGCAACATCGTTGCCAGTGAGCGTCGAGCGGGAATGGATTGTCTTTTTAGGACAAGTGAAGAAGGAGTACGGAGAAGTGTTTCTCTCCACAAGAGCCCTTCTCAGGGCTAAGGGCGAATGAACTGAAGAAGTTTAAAACCATCTATGGAATGTGACCAAACCATAGTTGCGAGCGAGCTAGTCAGCTCAATAAACCGAGCTTTCATCATTCATTCCTGATGCTGATTGCACTCACATATACACACACAGCTCAATCCAAGAAGGGAATGAATGGAAGATATTACAATTTCGTTCACATTCACTCCACAGTATAGATAAAAAGGAAGCCCTTTTTATCAAAGTTTGTTACGACAAAGAAGGTGCCTACAGTATACGGGAAATTTTCGTACCTGTGAGGATATGGGAGAGTATGTAGAATTTTGGAATATTGATGTACACAAACAAACGATATACACTGCATTTACTAAGATATGACGTATCTTTCATAAAAGTATAAATTCAAATCTCAGTAGGTAAACCTAACTGTGGCATCCAAAAAGTGAGGACGGAACCAAATAATTGAAAAGCGCTGATAGCTGTCGAAGATTCTCTTCATCAGTAATTTTTTTGTATTTATTATATCCGAAGTAATAAACAAGCGGATTGAATAATATAATTCCGTAGTTCTACATTGAAAATGCGGTATTTTTTAAGTTGTTCAAATTGTCATACGTGAACTGTCAGAAATAAAAGTTTGGAGAATGATCCTAAAAATTACTCCGTAGTACGCTTCATGCTCAGTATGAACATTAAATAAACATTTTGATGACATGGAAGTTCTTCATCGACTTCATTTCACAAGCGTTTGAGAATCATGGTTTATTTGATGATTTTTCTGCAATAACAACGTCAAAAATACTATAACAAAAAAAATCGATATATATCAGTGTTTTTTCATCTATCTGCAGCTATGTGCCTATGGATTTGTCATAAACTCTGCCTAAATTATTCAATAAACTTTTCGAATGTGATCTCACAATCCACTTCAGTCGGAGCAAGTACCCAAATAGCAGAACAGAACTCAGCACAAATCATCTATACAAATTTGAGATGACAATTCCTCCTCTTGATTCTTACTATCAATACAATCATATAGAACTAAAAAGCGGAATATGTGAACTGAAAACTATGGTAAACCATATTGTGTAGTATCATGTTTTTAAACAAATATTTTTTTTTCATTATTTTTCGAGTCCAGGTCGAATCCAAGCAATATTCAAACAAATTAATATTCTGGCTATTAGGAGCCACATGCGAAGGATATTTGAATGTTAGTTCCACGAATTTCCTATTGAAATCCATAATCATAAAGCTGATAAATACAAAAAAAATCACTTGAGCAACAGAACTCGAAAGATAATGGCCCTGAGAGCACACATGTAAGAACACGAAACATTCAGTGTCACAGCCGTAGACTATCTCTCATGATCACGATCCATCTCTGGCGATCTTACGGAAACCCTACACCAAAGTCCAGAGCCCATCCAACGCATCCAACCATATTTGCGTGCTCCAATGAAGAAGAGCGTAATTTTTTACAAGTGCTCCTGTATGTGTATGTTTGCATCGTAAATACATTCCGCTTCACCATACAAAGCAAGTGTGAGTTGCGAAAAGTCGTTACACTTTCATTCCAACTCCTCCCATTTCTCTGCTGAGTTCATCTTGGAGGAGGGCAGACATTGCAGACACACGAAACGGCAAGTAAGTAAAAAAACGCAATTTCGATCCCCTTCCGTCCCCCATCGCGACCTATTATACACCGCTTCGCCATTATCGTGCCAAAATGCGCACACCCAAATGTCGCGCTTCGTTTTCCTCTCCTCCATTAAAACAACGTGAATTTTTAATGACTCCATCATAACATTTCCTGTTAATATTTTATTCCCTCGTGTTGTTTTTTTTCGCTCCTTTTTCTTGCCCATGTCTTTGCTTTCAGCGAGTGTTTCCGTACGGCTCTGGAGCAAAGATTTTGCTTCCGCAGTCCTAGTTCACATATATTTCAATTTCACGAAATTCCTCGTGGGTTCCTCGACACCCACGCGATTGCACTGCGGCTGACAAGTGTGAGGAGCGGCACGCGACGGAACAGATAGCAGTTACTCGACACATCAGGGACTTCTGCGGCACCGCTCCGATATTCGTGCAGAGAGTGCAGCTTCTTGAGGTGAATCTAAACCCGACACCAGGGGCGGGCAGGAAGTGCCATTTGAGTGCTAGGAGAGCCCACTTGAAGCAAGTTCGGGTGACAACGGAATGATGTGAAGATGTCACTGTGTCAGATTATTTCATTTTGATCCAGCATCCGTCGTGGGGAAGAATGGCGACGAGGGCCAGGTCTTCGTTGGTACAGCTGAAGACCCAGTCACGCTCTGCTAGAATGGAACGGAGCGGTGGAACAGATAAGAAGCCGCCTCTTCGTCGTCTTCATGGCTCGGAAATCCACGGCTAAGATCAATGAAATATTCAACACGCGAAGATAGAGTGCTGCATAATGTAGAACAAATTGCGCTGATGATAGGTAAATTGCAGCACAATGAAACGGAGGAAATCTCAAGGACGTGGCATATAGGGGAGGATTTGCCAAATTGATTGGACGACGAGCTGCGATTTTTCGTGGCGATGATTCCATTATGGGGATTGCACCCGACAATTCTGGGCGAAATCCAATCAATTAATGGAGGAGGTGTCCTACCCGTGGCTGGAATACTGTGCCATTTGAAGTGGAGTTCTGCATGGATGTATGTCAGTTTTTTCTCTGTGCTGTATCTGTGGCGACTGATGAACACCTCGAGGAGATGTACCTTGAAGTTAACACTAATTAACATCGAAGAGCAAATGCTATCTGATTCATGAAGGCAAACATTATCACCAGTCACGGCTTGCGTTTTATAGGTTGTTATCACCGATCAATCAGCATCACGTTTGGCTTTCACTTTTCTTCGTCGTGAAACTGCACCATCGCTAAAGTGCCACGGATTTTCGCATGATCACAGCCCGAAGCGAAAGTGTGTCAATAAATCATGTTGTGGGAATCTGGTGATTTTATTGCGATGGCTATCGTTTGCAAATGCTCAAATCTTGAACGATTGTAAGCACTCCATTAGTTGCGCATAGCATTAATGTTGAACTCTAAGATCGTGCCTGTTACAAACTATGAGAAAGTCCCGGACTTCCTCAAATAAGTACTGCAAATTCGTGCCCACTCAATACAATAACGAGTAGTTGGATGTTTACTATAAACTATGATTATGCACAAGGGTTGTTTGAATGTGATGTGAAAATAATAACGCTGCTTATTGGATGACACAATGTCAATTTAATGCAAATTTTTCCAGTTTCCTTTGGATTCTTAATAGCGAGAGATAGAAATGACGAGTGATTTTCTATGTGTTGATGTATATTTTCTCGAATTCACTGCCCACACATTTACAGATCACATAAGAATAATGACACAAATTGAAGTATTTTGCCTTTTGATACAACCCAGAAAATGCTTTTCGAT